>NW_011494762.1:2278105-2298374 GCF_000754665.1 Bison bison bison
GTGGGTTTTTTTGGCAAATATTTTCTCCCAGTCTGTGGCTTGTTTTCTCATTCTCTTAACATTGTCTTTCACAGAGCAGATTTGTGTCTTAATGAAAGTTCAGTTTATCAGTTATTTCTTTCATGGCTTATGTGCGTTTGGTATTGTATCTTAAAAAGTCATTGCCAGACTTCCAGGTTAGTGAACACATAGAGATTCCAGGACAGTGGTGCACCCGGAGAGGGTATGGAAACTCTTCACCACTTCCCTCATACCTTGCTCTATGTATCTTTCTTGCCTGGCTATTTCTGAGGTATCTCCTTTCATAATAAACTGGTAACCTAGAGATCCCAGGGCATGGTGGGAAGGCAGGCGCTCTGAGACTGGACAGTCTTGGGCTTCAATCCTGTCCCCCTGTTCACAGCACTGAGGCTGTGGGCACCCTCCTACTCTCTCACTTTCCTCCATTGTAGGATCCTTGGGTGATCTGTCTAGTATATAAAAATAATCAATAGATGATAGGCACTCTAGATTGGCTGACCCAACCTCAAAAAAAAAGGGTCATTGCCATATCCAAGGCCATGTAGGTATTCTCCTATATTACCTTCTAGGAGTTTTATTTTAGCTTGTATTTTATGTTAATTTATGTTTATTTGAGTTAATTTTTGTGAAAAATATAATATCTGTGTCTAGATTCATTTCTTTTTACATGTGGACATCAGTTGTCCTGGCACCATTATTGAAAAGACTATCTTTGCTCCATTGTTTTGTCTTTGCTCCTTTGTCAAAGATCAATTGACTGTATTTATGTCGGTGTATTTCTGGGCTTTCTGTTCTGTTAATCTATAGGGTTGGCAAAAAAGTTTGGGTTTTTCCATGACGTTGTACAGAAAAACCTGAATGAACTTTTTGGCCAACTCAACATTTGTCTTCTGCTGGTACCACAGTGTGGTTCCAGTAGCTTTATAGTAAGTCTTACAGAGGAGTAGCATCAGTTCAACTTTGTTCTTCTCCTTCAAAAATGTGTTGGCTATTCTGAGTGTTTTGCTTGTCTACATAAACTGTAGAATAAGTTTGTTAATCTCCACGGTACCTTGCTAGGTCCATTTTTTTGAACTCTTAGCTTTTGGTGGGGTTGACTCTCTGAAGAGGCTGGGCTGGTGGCTCCAGCACTGTTAAGGGGGATGGCCTGCCTTCTCCAATTCCCATCCGCCTTCTGCTCTTCCTTCTCTGAGGTTGGTCTATGGAGAAAGGAGAAGGAAGGAAGATGTCTCTTTAAGTTTTTCTTTCTCTGCTTATGTTACACAATGTATTTTTGCATAGTGCCTACTTTTTATTAGTATTATTAATGGAATACTACTCCATAGTTAACATATTAATCACAGTTCATTTGAATTTCCCATCTTACAATCCCAGAATTTGTGTCACATCTGAGCCTGGCTCTGATGCTTATTTTGTCTCTTCAGACTCTGTTTTTCCTTGACTTCTAGCATGCCTTGTAATTTTTGGTTGAAAGCCAGGCATGATGTATTGGGTAATAGAAACTGAGATAAATAAGCCTTCAGAGTGAGGTTTTATGTTACTCTGGCTAGGAGATGGGCTGTGTTTAATATTTGCTATAGCTATATAGATTCCAGAATCTTCTGATTCCTTTTTGTCTTCTCTGCTGTGTTAGGGCTTCCCTAAGATCTCCTCCTTAGATAGAGTCTGAATAGAAATGTCTGTCAGCTGTAACCCACTATGTTTATATTGGCATGGTGAGGGGCATTTGTGGGAAGAGCAGTCCTATAATCTTATGGTTAAATCCCAGTCATTTGGTAGGCCTGTGTCCCTGCAATGGGACTTTCACAACTATTTCTTAGCTGCTTTTTCTTCCCTTAGGTGAGACAGGAAGGCTGGAGGAGGCTAGAGACAAAGAAATGCCCTTCCCCCAGGTAGGATAAAGCTCTCAAAGTCCTTGGAGAGTAGGCTTGGTTATGTTATATTTATTTGGATATATATCATAATGCTCACTCTTCTCCTCCCCCTGCCAGAGCCATGAGAATTGTCACCATAAGACTCTTGTGGCGTTCCCGGGGGTAAAACCCACGAACTTGTGGGGCCCACCTAAGATCACCCCCCAGAAGTTTCTCAGTCTCAAGCTACTCCACATTCAACTCCAGCAAGTTTCACTAAAATTACCATAATTAAAAGATAAACTGAGGCATAATAAAAATGTTGAGTTTATTTGAGCAAAAATTGATTCAAATCTGGCATCACCAAACTGGAAGTGGTTAGGAGCACTCCAGCAGTGGGAGCTTGAGGCGTAATTTTATAGAGAAAAGGAAGGCAAAATTAGGAAATTACGGATCGGCCATAGTGTAAAGCCTGCTTGGCTATGGTTGGTTGTCCTTGAGTTTCAACCTTAGAACCCGGAAGCAGTTACAGGCTGAGATTTTGATTTGCTTACACAGGCCTCTAGGCATTAGAACCACCTCAATCTAGTAGCCTCCTGGTTTAGTTTAACACTGTTTAAGTATTCCTACCTATATGTGGCTCCCAATCCAGGCAGACAAATGTCAGCCATGACTGGATTCTCCTATTTTGCCAGATTTCAGGGTGACAGTTTTCTTGCATAGTCAGTTCTCTGATGAGCCTGAGAGAAGTTGTTATTTTCACTTGTTCAGCTTTTTCTTATAACAGCAGAAGTGACAGTTTTTACAAGTTGAAGTTGGAAATCTACAAGTCAATTTTGAATTAGGAAAAACTTAAAAACAACAACAACCAAAAAACAACAAAACCTGTTGATAGACGCCAAAGAGGTGTATAGATGATTTTTCTGTTGTTTAACAAATGGGAAACTTACAGAGTTATTTCAGAGTGATGACATTGGTATGAGTCTGATTTAGTTCTTTTATTTGTTTTTTAAATTAAATTTATTTATTTTAATTAGAGGCTAATTACTTTACAATATTGTATTGGTTTTGCCATACATCAACATGAATTCACCACGGGTGTACACGTGTTCCCAATCCTGATTTAGTTCTTTTAATTTCATCTGCTCAACCAAAAAATGGTACTCATCAATTATTGTGAGACATACATTTCTTTTTTATTTATTTTTAATTGGTCAAAAATTGCTTTACAATTTTGTGTTGGTTTCTGCCGTATGACAATTATATTTAGTCATAATTATATATATATCCCTTCCCTCCTGAGCCTCCCTCTCCTCCCCGCATCCCCCAGCTCTAGGCTCTAGGTCATCAGAGAGCACCAGGCTGGGCTGCTGTGTTATTTAGCAACTTCCCACTAACTATTTCACACATGTGAAAGTGTTCATCGCTCAATTGTACCCAACTCTTTGTAACCCCATAGACTGTAGCCTGCATGGCTCCTTTGTCCATAGGATTCTCCAGGCAAGAATACTGGAGTGGGTAGCTCTTCCCTTCTCCAGGGGATCTTCTTCACCCAGGGATCAAAGTCAGATCTCCTGCATTGCAGGCAGACTCTTTACCATCTGAGCCACCAGGGAAGCCTGATTTTACACATGAGAGTGTATCCATGTCAGTGCAGCTTTCTCAGTCTGTCCCATCCTCACCTTCCCCTATTCTGTCTACAAGTCCATTCTTTACTGGGCTCATGAGTACTGCTTTTCTAGATTCCATATATATGTATTAATATATGATACTCGTTTTTCTCTTTCTGACTTACTTTACTCTGTACAAGAGGCTGTAGGTTCATCTGCCTCACTACAACTGACTCAAATTTGTTCCTTTTTATGCCTGAGTAATATTCCATTGTATAAATGTACCACAGCTTTTCTATCCATTCATCTGTCAATGGATATCTAGGTTACTTCCATGTCTTGGCCATTGTAAATATTACTGCAATGAATATTATGGTACATGTCCCTTTTAGAGTTGTGATTTTCTCAGGGTATATGCCCAGTAATGGGATTGCTGGCTCATGTGATATATTTATTCCTAGGTTTGTAAGGAATCTCCATACTGTTTTCCATAATGGCTATTACCATTTACATTCCCACCAACAGAGCAGGAGGGTTTCTTTTTCTCTATGTCCCCTCCAGCTTTTATTATTGTGTGTAGATTTTTTGATGATGGTCGTTCTGATTGGTGTGAGGTGATACCTCATTGTAGTTTTGATTTCCATTTCTCTAATAGTGAATGTGTTGAGCATCTTTTCATATGTTTATTGGCCATCTGTATGTTTTCTTTGAAGAAAAGTCTGTTTAGGTCTTCTGCCTATTTTTTGATCAGATTGTTTTTCTGATATGAGCTTCTTATATATTTTTGAGATTAACCCTTTGTCAGTTGCTTCATTTGCAATTATTTTCACCCATTCTGAGGGCTGTCTTTTCATCTTGTTTATAATTTCCTTTGCTGTGCAAAAACTTTTAAGTTTTATTAGGTCCCACTTGTTTATTTTTGTTTTTACTTCCATTAATCTAGGAGGTGGATCATAGAGTATCTTGCTGCGATTTAGAGACACAAATTTCTAAGACTTCAGTTGTATTTTTCCACAATGCCAAAATAAAGGAATGTAACTCTTAAAAAGCATATCATTTTCACTAAAAAAAATTAAATATGTTTCTTCTTACTTCCTAAAGATTTTCTCACCTGAACTGAGAAAAGATGAATTTAAAATCCATTTATTCATTGACTCAGATTCTCGATAATTGTTTAACTCATAAAAAGTTCTACTTTCCCCCAAAGATCTAGGGCACATTTAGACCAGGTACTTTATCAGAGTCTGTCCTTTAGCCGAGCACATTGCTCTGCACACAATATGCCTTCATTAAATACGTGAATTGGATGTGGGCTTATTTGACTTTTTATTACGCTGGGTTGCCAGAGTTCTGCCATGAGCTTTGTGTCCCAATCTACCTTGTTATTCTTATCTCTTGGCTTAAAATGCTGTGCCTTGCAAAAGGCTTCTATGAGCAAATACTGGAGTAAAAAGAATTACACCCTTTGAAAAGGGCCTGAATATGGTTTTTCATGAGGCCTATTACAGTGCCTTATACCTCATTATGATCTACTGGGGAGTTATTGTGCATCTTGTAATAGAGGCTAAATTCGTATTTTCATCACCTGATTAGTATTTCTGAATTGGCTCTGGTGCCAAAAGGAATATTTTCCCTTACTGCCTCTCCTTTTCAGTAGTAATATAAACATAATAAAAAGCACTAGAATGCATCTCCTCTCCAGAAACAAACAAAAACCAATTACGGTCACTCCTAAGGGAAGTCTTCAGGGGAGAAAGCCAAGAAAAGCAGAGAGAAAGCTGAATACCCCTGCCTTTATCTGTCCTCTCTGCCTAGCTTTTGAGGATCATGTTTTCACAGCCCAATTCAGATTCTTTCATACCCAGGTAGGGAGGAAGAATTTTTGTCCTCAGAACATGATTGATGTATTAAAACGTATGACATTTAATGGGAGAGGGGGTCTGTTTCTTCTAGGGTTCATTTGTGATATACATTTTCTGGCTTTAAATCAAACTATAGAGCAGTCCTGGGAACCAGCCCAGGAAGCATCAGTGAAGGTCCACTCTGTGCTACCCACTGTCCACCTTCCTTGCCTGAGCCCAGCAGGAAGTGTGGCTGGGAAGACATGGAAGAAGAGAGGGTGAGAGAGCTGGAGTGGAACAGGGGGCGGCCCTATGCCCACTCTGTGGTCACAGCAAACACCCTCTGTGGGGGTCCTGGGCTGTTTGTCCTCTAAGCAATACTTTGCCCTCTCTGTGCTCCATTGTGCATCACAAGGAGGCTGAACTCCGCAGGTCCTTGGTTTTGCCTTTAGAGTTGGTTTTCTAGCTTTTATCATCTCAACAGGCTCCTTCTTTCTCTCTTCTGTTTAATCATTTATAAAACGAAAATTTTCCCTTATTTCTCTGGTTTATGGTTAAAGGGAGATTGAATGCGGGACAGTCTTGCGCTCGTATGCCTGGTCCTCTAGGAAGGGATGACCCTCGGAGATCCAGCTCCCACCAGACATCTGACTTTGGCTCTAGTAATGCTTCCTCCTCCTTCTGTCCCCAGTCCTGAGGGCTACCTGCTTGGCTAGCATCTCTTCCACCACGTGTGAAGCTAGTTCCTAGGGTTAAATTCCCTCCACGGGAATAGACTGCTCTCCGTTTACCTGCTTGGACTTTGACTGCTACCTGTGTTCCTTATATATTTGTCTCAGACCTAGAAGGGCAGTTCCTAGATGCCAAATGTTTCATTTTCACAAAATTGCTTTTTAAAAAGTCAGTTCAGACCAAGCACGGTACATGATGCTAACGTGTCATTTCAGTAGGACATTGTGAACACTTATTTCTGGAAATACATAAGATTGAGTCTGGTTCCTGACAACCAAGAAGGGCGTAGAAGCATTTTTCTCAGTGAACTTTAATTCAGCAGAATATTCTCTCTCCCACAGTGTGAGCCATGATGTCTGTAGGAGGAAAGAGCAGGTGGCATGGGTTCCTACAGCGTAGACACTGTGATAAAACTGACATGGATTCACCTCCCAGCTCTTCCAGGTGTTAGCTGTTTGAGCTCAGGTCCATTTTGTTGCTGGCCTTCGTTCTGTCAATAAAACATTGGTGTAATAAGAAGATAACCCGTGTAAAAGGCTGACACAGGAAATCCTTGATCTTGCTTTTGGGGCTGCTTTTCTTGTTTGGATTCTCACTAATCTCCATATTCCTGCTTCTTTCCCTCTCCTGTTGTTCTTCATCATTTATAAACTGAAATTCCTGTCCTCATTTTGCTAAAGCTCAGCTAAAGTGAGGGCTTCCCAGTGCTGTAGAACCCGCCTGCCAATTCAAGTAGATGTAAGAGATTCCAGGTTCCATCCCTGGGTTGGGAATATCCCCTGGAGGAGGGCATGGCAGCCCACTCCAGTATTCATGCCTGGAGAATCCCACGGACAGAGGAGCCTGGCAGGCTACAGTCCACAGGGTCACAAAGTCGGACACTACTGAAGAGACTGAGTGTGAACACAAAAGTGAAATTCTCAAAAATAAAAACTTTACTTGAAAGTGAAGGGAAACTAACAAGGAAACAAGTAAGCAGATACAAAAGCAGAAAAGTCACAGTCACTGTGTGAGGGGCCCCTGAACAGGCGTTGGCAATGACTGTGCCCCAGGGACCCAGCCTACCTGTCACAAATGCCCCCTACCTCACAGCACACAGCTGCTAGGCACCAACACAGCTCTTAGGACCTAGAGGCTTGCCTAACTGAATACAGAGTCCCTTTCAAAAACGAGTTTTTATCTCCCTCCACCACCCAAATAAAACTTTCTCTGCTTTCATGCTGCATTTGTTCCTTGGAGGCTTCATTCAAATAAAGAGACTGTTCCCCTTCTCAAAGCGTCTATTCATTATGTTGCCTCCAAACCTGAAACTTCTGAGCCAGGGAAGGCTCTGAGAATGCTGCCTTTCAACAGATTAAACAGCCTCTTGGTCCTGGAACTGGCACTAAGATTAGCGTGCTAAAAGGAAATCTTGTGTATATTTTGCCCCGTTAGAAGTTGCAAATCAAAGGAACAATATTGGTTGAAGTCCGATGTTTCCCCAGCTTTGGTAGTAGTTTCTTTTCAGAGTTCCAGGAAAGCAAAAAGGGAACTGTCCAACCAAATAGATTACCTAGGGACTACTTGCTAGCATTTTAAGTGTAGTCATTGCTATAGAAACAAAAAGATGCAGTCTTCGAATAATGTTTCATAGTGCCTACCAAAGAATAAACACTCATCATTAACTCTCGAGCATGGGCATCTTCTTGACCTCTGGCTCAGCCAGCCTCTCAAAGACCACTGCAAAGGAAAAATAGATATTTTTTTCCCCCATAGAAAAGAAGCTTATCCTCTTCCTGTCTACTCTAGACCACATGTACCTGCACTTCTCTTTCAAGACAGGAAGAAGAAATGGGTTTCTGCTGTTATTTTCAAGAAAAACCAGAGGCTTCTACAGTTTGGGTTTATAACCAGGCACATATAACCTAGACAGAAGCCAACCTATGTAATGTAAAGAGACAAGATACATGAATACTGGAAACTCATGGCTCAGAAATAATCAAGAGTTTTGATTGCACACATTGCCAGGACCCTCATACATGCTGGTCTCCCTCTTTTGAACATGTTTCCAGGTGATTTGGCATCACAGAATTCTCTCCTGTCTTTTTTGAGGACGTGGTACAAACACAGGACTCAGAGCTCATGGTCCCTTTCCTATGAAAGGTCTTCCATAAAAGACTGTGGGCTATGTCAGAACAAAGTCGGGCTCTGTTCAAAACTGCTGTTGAATTGGACCAGATTTACATTTCTTGGTCTATGCTGGTTGCAAACAGAATGCTGCTAAAATCCTATAACATTGTTTGACATTTGTGCTCTAGTGATTTCAAGAGGGAAAAGATGTCTACTAGATGCCAGCAAGGTGATGAAAATGTTTAAATTCACTGCAATTTCATTCTAAACAAATCTTTCTCATCTATGGTTTTCTTAAAACATAGGATTCTTTTCCCTTTTTTTCTTAATTCTATTATAATATGAAAAGCAGCAACTCATCTGAAATTTACTGTTGATAAAAAAGGTATATGTTTATACATGCATGACGTGAATACATTTATTTTAAATTAATATTGATTTTTATTTTCCCCATTGATTATATTTTTTAATTGGGACAAAAGAAAACCCTACTAATTTATTTTCAGTGTAATGGCTTCTATTTGCAAAAAGTAAGGGTTATTAGTGTAAAGTATAATAATCTGTTATTTTTCTGTGGCTGCTGTAACAAATTGCCACAAGCTTAAAAAAACAGAAATGAATAACGTTATGGCGCTATAGTTTAGAAGTCTGAAATTAGTCTCTGGGCTAAAATCAGGCCCATTCCTTCTGAAGCCTCCAGAGGAGCTCATGATTATATGTTGTTGTTTTGCCTTTTCCATGTTCCAGAGGCTGCCCTCGTTCCTTGGCCCTTGGCCCATGTCCACCTCCAGCATCAGAGCCAGCAAAATCAGGCCGAGTCTACTCCCACTGTTATCTCTCTGGTTCTAACTTTTCTGCCTCCCTTGTCCATCTTTTAAGGACCTTACAATTACATTGAACCTACCTAGAACCATCAGGATAATCTTCTTATTTTGAGCCTTAACTTAATTACATCCACAGAGTCCCTTTTGCCATGTAATCGAATATATTCATAGGTTCTGAGGATAAGGACATGAACATCTGTGAGGGCTATTATTCTGCCCACAACAATCTCGTATGTAAATCTGCTATCTTCTCTTACCTTTTGGAAGTAGCATAAACAGCATTGTATTGATGGTTCTACCAGTCTTTGATGGAATGTGTCTTTCTCCTCTGTTTGGAAACGCCATTACCAGATATTTCAGAAAAACAGAGCAAAGAAGATTAAGTAGGACTAGGGGACTCAGCTGTGTAGCTGTATAGCAAGTCATTTCCCTGGAATTTCAATTCAGCACCTTCAGCTGAAGAATGGATAATTATAAGCGCTTTCTCTAAATCCTAGAGCAGTTCTGACAGTCACAGAACCTGAAAACTTTGTACACCACTTTGTAAATGGAAGAGATGGTAGCCTAGCTGCCCCAGTGGGTTCAAGGAATGTGAGTGTGTTAAACCATCAAGAAGCATCATTTAAAAAATTAAAACTTGCTAAAAATACAGATTTCAGGAAAAGAATCTTAACTGCATGAGAGAGGATGAAATCACTCATTTCCATTCTTAAACAATCCTTTCTCTCTATCCTCTGAGATAGATCATTTTAATCTCTTTTCATGTTTACCTTGTTTTGCTTTTTCTTCTGCCCTGATGTTTGTTATGCTTTGAGTAGATATTGATTCCCTTCTCATTAAGCCTACAAACATCTAATCATTCCTGTTTGGTTTTTTCATTTTTAATAATTTATATTTAAATTTTGGCAAATAGAGTGGTCTAACCTTGCCCTTTGAATGCCTGTGCATTCAAGTTCTTTAGGCAGGTTTTATCTCTTGTTTTTTTAATTCTATTTTGAGTTTTATAAAAATAGATGTTTCTTATTATCCCCAACCCATAATTTTCTTTAGTGAACTTTTGTTTAATTTTCTTTTGCTTTAACATTTTATTTTTCAGACACCTCTCATTGAACCTCACGTTCCTCTTCGTCCTGCTAACACCATTACCAAGGTAATGGGATGTAGGTGGGTTGATGAGCCGTCAGAGCTAGTTTCTTAAGTAACTATGAGAAGTGGTCCATATGTCAGAGCAGCACATCAGGAAACTGCAAATACACTTTCTAGAAACAATACATATCAGTGTGTCTTGGTTCTCAGTATAAAACAGTGACATGTCACACAAGTGAACAATGCACATGTATGAATGAACTGTATTTTTTAAGCACAGAGTCAGATTGAAAAGTGATTTAAAGATTTATCTGGTTTGTTTTCCATCTATAATCTCTCCTCCTTATTTTCCCCCTCCTCTCACTTGATGAAAATTCAGGTTCCTTCAGAGAAGATCCTCAGGGCTGGAAAAATTTTACGAAACGCCATTCTCTCTCGAGCACCTCACATGATAAGAGATAGAAAATACCACCTAAAGACATACAGGTATGTGTGATATAAATAGTGAAATTACAACAAACTTGTGTTTCCCTGTTTTCCATCTACAGGCAGCATGTTTTATAATCCTCCAGGGTCTAGAATTTCTGAGCTTGCCTTGGATCCTCACTTAACTCTAATTAGCCTTAATATTCCCAGGAATTACTCCTGAACTAATTTGCTTAGACACTGGTTTAAGTGTGATGAACAAGGAAATGAAAACCTTTATTTCTGTTTGCCAGTATATTTTAGGAAAACTACTAGATTTAGATGAGATTCAACTAACATTTACTGAGTGTTCATTTATACTTGAAGCCCTGAACAAGAAAGACCACTCTCCATACATTATCTCATTTCATCCTCATCACAACCTATAGGGGAGATACAGGGCCACTTTTCAGATGATAAATCTGAGACTCAGAGAGATTAAATAGTTTTCCTTGATCCAGTCACAAATCTAGTGAGTGGCAGAGCCAGGATTTAAACCAAGGTTAATTGACTTCTAAGTTTCTTTCATTCATTCTACACATTTGTTAAGTACCTACTGGGCATCAAGCATTATTGTGTTTCAAACTCTAAGGATACAGGAGGGAAAAAAATATAAAATACCCTTTACATAATTTACTTTCTAATGTAGGATTTCATTGTAGTATGAATATAGTAAGATATTCAACTCTTTCACACCTCTGATCGTACAGAATAAAGACTCATTATGGCTGCCACTGGAGTTAAGAAATGATTAAGACTGGGGCCATGTGATTTAGCTGACCTTCTGAGATGATTGAACCATAGTGGGTCAATGAAGGATTCATGTCTCACCTTTAACTTTTGATTTTATCAATTCAAAAAGGATTCAGGAACTAGAATGGCCTGTTTATGGCACATAAGCCTTCACTCTCTCTCCCTGCACCTATGATTCAGACTCACAGTCCTCTTTCAGCAATTGTAGGGCCCTCTGTCTCATTTAGCCTAGACATGATCTCAGAACCCATTAGACTTAGCATGAGTCAAAACCGATTTGATTCACATGAACCAAATTCATAAAACAGTGAAAAGTTAGAATACAAATTTTAAAGTTATCACAAAGGATATATATCTTTCTAGCTATTGTCAACCATGATAGAACCTATAAAATTATTCCTGACTCACCCTACAGTGAATATTTGAATATATTGCCTCAAAATCCAGTCTCTTCCCAAGGAAAGCTGGAAATGCATGGCAAATTCTTCCTCTTAGGATCACTTTTTCTGCTTTCTATGCAAACAGTCTTCTGCTTGCATTTGTCATGAATATGTTTATAAGACCAAAATGATTTGTTACTTTTTTTTTTTTAATTTGTTGGCCACGTTGCAGGGCATGTAGCATCTTAGTTCCCCAACCAGGGATTGAACCCACATCCACTGCATTGGAAGCACAGAGTCTTCCCCACTGGACCACTATGGAAAGCCCTATTTGTTACATTTAGAATGGCCTCTTCTTGATAGAATTCTGGAATTCTATTTGGTGGGATCTGAGAAACATTTTAATCAGTAGCATGTTCTTCTTGGGACATGTTCCATCTCTAAGGACAGATTGCTCCTCTTGCCCTTATAATATGGATATTTACCAGCTACCATTTTGGATGATTACATTTGGAAGCCTTTCCTTCAACTCTGGAAGTTCATCCTTTTTTTTTAAGTCTATAGTTCCTACACACTGCTATAATTTGGAGGGAAGTAGAGGTTCAAACACCTGTCTGTGGCCTCAGGGAGAGCGCTCAACCTCTTTAACTAATCAAGTGACTCTCAAAGTCTCATACAGCTGAAGGACCTTTTACTTTTTAATTTCTTTTCCTTAATTTAAAGTGTGATTATGCTTTCGCAAGTGTTGACTTGCACTAGGGAAATTCCATTAAAGATGTCATCTTTGGTGACAAATATTGGAAACTAGAAGTCAGAAACCATAATCTCTTTCTTGCTCCATAGCAGTAAGATTTTAAACCCCTGAAACATAGGTGTTAACTCTATTCCACACCCTATGACACAAATTAATGATCTGTTGATAATGACCCATGAGGCATGATTTCCTTTTCCTGCAGGACATTTTGAGTGCCTGGTCCCAGATCTTGGTTCCCGTTTCATCCCCTCCCCTACTCATGCTTCTCCCCACTTCTATCATGACAGCAGCATTAGGGGTCAAAGTCTGCCCAGATGCAGTGTCATCCCCAGTGATTACCACACCAGAGGTCAGCTGTGAATCTTAAAATAACTAAATGTCATTAATCGAGAGGAAACCCATGATTCCATCAGCTACAAGTCGCACCACCATGTGTCTTTGTTCTGAATACAAGATCCTTATTCCCTGTCCCAGGGCCCCAAAGCCCTGGGATCATCTCAATTCCATGTGCTTTTTTTCGTAAAAGCAATCATTGACTTAAAAGCCACATTAAATTGATTTTTTATACTTTTACATGACTTTTCCCATTAATAAATTCTCAAATTAGAAGAGGAACACGACAGATCATACATTTGGTTCAGGACAAAGAGTAACTAGGTACCTCTTTGCCCATTGAGGCTCTAATGTGTAATAGTCTATAATCAGAGCAGTCCTGGAAATCTAATAGTCTTCTCAGGACATCTTCCTTGTGTGGTGGGTCAGATCCAAATTAGAACATCCCAGGATCTCTGATAGATTTCAGAGTTCCTAGAATCTTAGAAACGGACGTGGCCTTCGAGGCTATCTTTCCCTCTTCTTTTATTTTATAGATAAAAAAAAAAATTAAGAACCAGAAATTTGAAACGATATAGACAGAGTCATGCAGCTAATATGTAGCAGACCTGGTGCTGGAGCTCATGACTCCTCCCGGGCTACGCTCTTCCTAGAATGGACCAGCACCAGGAATCCCCTCCAGTTCAACTAGAGAGGAACTCCCTGGGCTGGAACCAGCCTCAGTGCCTCAAAGATGGTGGCATCCTCAGCACAGGAGGTGAGGCCACCAGTGACCTAGACCCAGCTGTAGGCAGCCAGCTGCTTGTAACTCTCTGCTTGTCCTTCTGTCCCTTAGGGTTCCTCCCTCAGACTACATCATCCCATTTCCTCAACTGAATGGTCATGCCACAAACACTTCTCTCCCCACAGAAGCTTTCCTAACATGTGTGTATGTGTGTGGTTCTGTGCTTCCTAACTAATATACATATTAATAGTTTGCCCATCCTGACCATCTTACCCCCGAGGGGCATTGTAGTGATGAGTATGTGCCTATACAGAAAGCATTTGGAGCTCTTCAGATGACAGGCTCTGTCAAAGTGTTGATGTTCATTACATTGAACTTTTTTTTCAAAGAGATTTGCATCACTAATTGCTTGTTTCTCCCAACACCCCTCTGAGGAAGCTCAGTAGTATTACTTGAAAATAGAAAGTGGTATATAATTTTGCACTTATCCAGAGCCTGTCACAGAGCACCTCCTAGGGCCTCACAAACCTTAACTCATTCCTCACAAAGCTCAGGGGAAAGAAGTCAGAACTACGCTTTGCCTTCACTTGACTTCCCTGGTAGCTCAGTTGGTAAAGAATCTGCCTGCAATGCAGGAGACCCAAGTTCAATCCCTGGGTGGGGCTATCCCCTGAAGGAGGGAATGACTGACTACCCACTCCAGTATTCTTCCCTGGGGAATTCTATCCTCAGAGGAGGCTGGCAAGGTACAGCTCATAGGGTCAAAGAGTTAGACACGACAGAGAGACTAACACTTCATTTGACCCTGAAATTTTCTGGGACCAGCTTTAGAATTTCTGGCCCTGGGATTCACCTGCCAGATGATGCTTCTTGCCTAGCAACCCTTCTGTCTCCCCTGGGGCTGCAACTTATGATGCTCTTTCGAAGTTTAGCCAGCCTTGCCTAGAAGGTTGCCTGTGAGTTGAGTGGTCTTGTTGATTTGTACAACAGTTTGAGAACCTGTGCCCATATCGTGTGGTGCTTTGTTTGCCAAAGGGTAGAAGGGCACCAAGCCCTTCAGGAGGGGCTCCTCTCAGAAGCCGTCTCCCATCCTTCATCTGCAAGTGGGTGACCTCCCCTCCTTTGTGTCCCGCCACTCTTCAGACAGTGCTGTGTGGGGACCGAGCTGGTGGACTGGATGCTGCAGCAGACTCCATGTGTTCACTCCCGAACGCAAGCTGTGGGCATGTGGCAAGTCCTGGTAGAAGACAGCGTTCTCAACCATGGTAAGATGACACGCGGTCCCTGGAAAGCCCTCAAGAAATGCCAAGCGTGTTTCCCTGGGTTGGTTGTGGCTGAACTCCCACACGGGCCAGAAAGAATTATGATCTCTTTAGGGACCCGCAGAGCTGGCGTCTTCATTTAGCAATACAAATGCAGCAAATGGATGCCGTTGATTGCAGTGTTCCACCATTGTACCTTCCTAACTTGGGAGAACGTATGAAGGGAAAATGAAATTGCAACCCGAGTGCATCAGTTCCAATTATGTTTATTAGTTTGCATTCACGGTTCATTGATAGCGTGATTATACTCTGAGCATCGCACAGCAATCCTGATGCAGCGGCCAAATGAGAGCAATGAAGTGTGTGGCCAGGCTGATGACATGAAAGAGTAATGAATTCAGAACCTGCGTTTTCTGGGAGAGCCAATTTGTGTACCCACGCAATGACCGTATGTAAAATCATGCGTGCTCTATGGTTGTAGCCCCTGATATCTAAGCAGAGTAACAATTCAGGACAGGAGTGGGACTGTGGTTTAACTCTTCATGCCATTTGTTTAAGGATCACTTTTCCAAACAGACAAACTACTAAAACCTTTCCTTTAATACCTGGGAATGTAATGATGGTCTTGCCAGTGTTTCACAGACTTTACTGTGTATCCAGAACACCTGGAACTCTTGTTAAAATGCAGACTCTGATTCAGAGAGTCTGCATTTCCAACAAGCTCCCAGATGATGCTGATTCGTATTTTTGAGCAGCAAGGATTTATCACTCCTTATCTTTGGACGGTGTTGATGCTCCCTCCTGAAAAGGAGCTTAAAACTTTAAGACACATAGATGACAGATTATAAACCAAGTTCATGACTTTGTCTTTCAGAGATCTAAATCTTCTGGTTTAAAGGCAATATGATTAAAAAAAAAAAAACTTTTTAAAACTTGAACTAGAAGGAAATTATTATTAGATACTAGGGGTATATGACCTAGATGGTTGGTCTTGTCAGCTTTGCTCAGACAATTTTATTTTAATTTTTAAAGTGCAGACAGACATGGTTATAAACAGTAAATATAAAAAGAAAAAAAATCAATTCTGATGCTGATAAAGTCAGGTTTTTTTCAGTCTGTACTTTGACAAAACCACTATAGAGCATGATCTGGCAGTTGGTCATTTTCCTCTTTGGGATGTGTAACCCACACACTAGAAAATGTCATCAAGGCAATTTCACTGGTCAGAGGGCTCATCTCAGGGAAGTTGGCCGGTTCTCATAGGAGAGTCCTAGGGCAGCTCAGGAGATGGGCGGGTCAGAGAGAGCTGTGAGGTGCATGCCTGCAACCCGGAGGTCCCGTCTTCCAGCTGCAGGGCCCTGGGCGAGGCCACGGGAAAAGGGTGAGGAGTCCCACCGCCTCGCTGCCACTTGGCTGTCTTGCCCGACACCATCATTCGTTTCTGGCAAACGGGCTGTGAGGCAGAGGTGCCCACGGCTGACGCTTGCCCCCATGTTTCCCGTAGTGGATCAGGAGCATCACTTCCAAGACAAATATTTATTTTATCGGTTTCTGGATGATGAGCATGAGGACGCCCCTTTGCCTACGGAGGAGGAAAAAAAGGAGTGTGATGAGGAGCTGCAGGACACCATGCTGCTGCTGTCGCAGATGGGCCCGGACGCCCACATGAGGATGGTCCTTCGCAAACCGTGAGTGAGAGCCCTTAGCTGGTCGCTGGGGCCACCCTGTGCGAGGCTTGCCCCTGCGCGGAGGGAAACGTGGCTGACTTCAAAAGTCCTGGCCTGACTTCACCCAGGGCCAAAGGAGAGGCTGCAAAGGGGCAATGCAGCAGTGTTTGCCTCCTGTTATGTTCTTCTATGTTTGAGCCAGATAGTTCCATTTCCCTTATTGCATGAGTTAAAACTCTGGAGACTGTTAGCAGTCGGCTCAGGATGTCAAAACGGAGTCCACGTATTAAACAACCTTTGGTCCATGACAAACAGAAACTGCTCTGCTTCTGTGCCAGCCTGGGGCAGCCCCCTTCTTTCTAATGCAGCAGGACAGAGGATGTCAGGACTGTGGACTTCATGCCTGTTCTCCTATGCCACATTCATTCATTCAGCACATTCTTTTGCCCCATGCAGAGCCTTCTCTCCTTAGCTTGAAGACACATTCTTTTTTAAAAAATTGAAGTACAGTTGATTTACAATATTGTGTTAGTTTCTGGCACACAACAAAGTGATCCAGTTCCATATATTTTTTCAGATTATTTTCGTTATAGGTTATTGCAAGACACTGGCTATAGTTCCCTGTGCTATATATTTAATCTGTTGTTTATCTATTTTATGTATAGCAGTTTCCATCTATTAATCCCAAACTCCTAACTTATCCTCCCCCTCCCTTTTCCCTTGGTAATCATAAATTTGCTTTCTATGTCTGTGAGTCTTTCTGTTCTATATATAGATTCATTTGTATTACTTTTTAGATTCAACATATAAGTGACACCATATAACATTTGTCTTTGCCTGCCTTACTTCACTTAGTATGAAAATCTCTAGGTTCATCTATGTTGCTGCAAAGGGCATTATTTCATTCTTTTTATGACTGAGTAATAGTCCATGGTATCAATATATATGTACCACCTCTATCCATTTATCTGTTGATGGGCATTTAGGTTGCCTGCATGTCTTGGCTATTGTAGATAGTGCTGTGATGCACATAGGGGTATACATATCTTTTAGAATCAGGGCTTTCATCTTAAAGACACAAGAGGACACCACTGCTCTGTTAACTCTTCAGGGCCTCCATTCGTCCAGTGAGGTGCTCCCTCCCATCCAGCTCAGTGGAAACCTACCTGAGCATCAGTAGCAACCTGCTCGCTAAAGTTGAGGACCCTCAAGTGTTTAATCAGATCAATGCAGAAAGACTCTGTTGCTCCCTTCCTCTGTTTCAGTCAGTCAGGTCAGTTGCTCAGTCATGTCTGACTGTTTGTGACCCTACGGGCTGTAGCACACCAGGCTTCCCTGTCCGTCACCAACTCCTGGAGCTTGCTCAATCTTGGGTCTATCGAGTCAGTGATGCCATCCAACCATCTCATCCTCTGTCACCCGCTTCTCCTCCTGCCCTCAATCTTTCCCAGCATCAGGGTCTTTTCCAATGAGTCAGTTCTTCGTATCAGGTGGCCAAAGTATTGGAGCTTCAGCATCAGTCCTTCTAATGAATATTCAGGACTGATTTCCTTTAGGATGGAGTGGTTGGATCTCCTTGCAGGGCAAGGGACTCTCCAGAGTCTTCTCCAGCACCGCAGTTCAAAAGCGTCAGCTCTTCAAGGCTCAGCTGTTTAGGACACTCCACGACCCCCGTGGGGCACACAAAGAAGCAAGTGCCTCAGGGAAACCTTCTCACTAAAGGCTGACTTGGCACACGGTCCTGCAGCCACTGCACACAGGGCTTATGTTTTTCTGCTGGAAATGAAATCCCACTCCACCCAGCAACTGGTTCCAGCCAGCTGTGGGTGTCGACTCTGAGTCACTGGCTTGGCCAACCTCCATTTACCAGTGGCTCTCGACAGAAGCACTGCCCTTTAACACATCTCCATGTCCCTCAGACTAGCTTCCTGGTGTGGGCCCCACCTCCCAGCAGCCTCTCACTGCACCCTCCTCCCCTTTCCCCAGGATTCTTCCCTCTCCCTTGCCCTTACTCTGAGCTGCAAGGAGGCTCTTCAGCATAGCTCATTTTTGGTCACAACTTTCTCTTAATTGCACACCATGTGTTTCAGAGGCCTTCCCTCTACCCAATCAGCATCATCATCCTTAACTCCACAACCATGATTCTCAGTTCCTTTAGCTTCAAAACCCTCTCTTCAAACAAAAATTTTGCGGGAAAGTCCAAAATTACCAAAGAGAAAAGCCAGAGCTTCACTGATCTCATCATGAGTTGTACTCAAGAAACCTGCCCAGCAATTGATGTTCTCTGAGCCCTGAAGGACCATGAGGTGGGGCAGTGGGGGCGGTGGGTGGACAGACGGGAGAATCCCCTGGATTTGGGGAACTCAGACGACGGCTCTCACGCTGCACTGTGCTCTTGCCCTTAGACTGCTTCTCTCCGCTCTTCCCTGTGGCCCGTGTCTCACTGTCCCTTGTTTACCTCCGCTTCATGTCCTGGCTCCATCCCTTCTTGCTGCCACGTTCATTCAAGCCCATATCACACTGGTTCTGAAACAGCTGCAGGCCAGCCCCGAGGGGCAGGTATCAGAAATTGTGGGTTTTGGTTGCCACACTGCTGGCATTTGCTGGGCCGTGGCAGGACCTAGGGATGTTGAACACACTCCACTACCTCAGTTCAGTTCAGTTCAGTTGCTCAGTCATGTCTGACTCTTTGTGACCCCATGAATCGCAGCACACCGGGCCTCCCTGTCCATCACCATCTCCTGGAGTTCACTCAGACTCACGTCCATCAAGTCAGTGATGCCATCCAGCCATCTCATCCTCTGTCGTCCCCTTTTCCTCCTGCCCCCAATCCCTCCCAGCATCAGAGTCTTTTCCAATGAGTCAACTCTTCACATGAGGTGGCCAAAGTACTGGAGTTTCAGCTTTAGCATCAGTCCTTCCAAAGAACCCCCAGGACTGATCTGCTTTATAATGGACTGGTTGGATCTCCTTGCAGTCCAAGGGACTCTCAAGAGTCTTCTCCAACACCACAGTTCAAACGCATCAATTCTTCAGTGCTCAGCTTTCTTCCTAGAACCCTACAAAATAAGAAGCTGCCCTGAACAGAAAGCCTCTGTTGAGAAACATTATTGTAAAAAAAAAAAAAAAGAGAGAGAGAGAAACATTATTGTAAACTGAGTTTCTTGAAGGCAAAGGCATAGCTCATTTTATTTCATTCATTTAGTCATTTAACCAATATTTATTGAACATTTATTTTGTCCTAGATACTATGTTAGTTGCAAAGGCTGCAGCATTAAACTAGAGGGTCACACCCCCAGCCTGAAGCTTTCTGTCTAGGGCAGGAGCCAGACCATTAACAACTAGTTATGCAAATAATCATTTAATAACAGCTGCATTGCACGCTACAAAGGAAAATGTAGTACATATCGATAGAACACGATCTGAAGAGGGAAACTGAACTTGATGTGGAAGTTAGAAAAGGGCATATCCCAAGCTCTGTGCCTTACGCCAAGCCAGCTATCAGCAAACCTTTGCTGAGTGATTGAATGAACAAATGAACATAAAGCCCCAGCTCTGATGTCCCTCAGCTCTCAGTTGCTTCAAGGGAGACAGAAATGCCATTCAATTCACATGTATTTTTGAGCATCTGCCAAAGAGGTTTTTTGAAAGTAGTGAAATAGTTCCTGCCTTTGGAGAGTTTGTAATCCTGTGGAATGTGCGTGCTAACAGCATGTTAAGTCGCTTCAGTTGTGTCTGATTCTGCGACCCCATGGACTGTAGCCCCCCAGGCTCCTCTATCCATGGGATTCTCCAGACAAGAATACTGGAGTAGGTTGCCATACACCTCTCCAAGGGATCTTCCTGACCTGTCTC
>NW_011494762.1:2298795-2362379 GCF_000754665.1 Bison bison bison
TCCTCCATCTCCTCCTACCTTCAATCTTTCCCAGCATTGGGGTCTTTTCTAATGAGTTGGCTCTTCATATCAGGTGACCGAAGTATTGGAGCTTCAACTTCAACATCAGTCCTTCCAGTGAATATTCAGGATTTGTTTCCTTTATGATTGACTGGTTGGATCTCCTTGCAGTCTAAGGGACTCTCAAGAGTCTTCTCCAACACCACAGTTCAAAAGCATCAATTCTTCAGCGCTCAGCTTTCTTCACAATCCAATTGTCACATCCATACATGACCTCTGAAAAAACCATAGCCTGATTAGACGGACCTTTGTTGGCAAAATAATGTCTCTGCTTTTCAATATGCTATCTAGGTTGGTCATAACTTTTCTTCCAAGGGGTAATTTCATGGCTGCAGTCACCATCTGCAGTGATTTTGGAGACTAAAAAGATAAAGTCTGACACTGTTTCCACTGTTTCCCCATCTGTTTCCCATGAAGTGATGGGACCAGATGCCATGATCTTCGTTTTCTGAATGTTGAGCTTTAAGCCAACTTTTTCACTCTCCTCTTTCACTTTCTTCAAGAGGCTTTTTAGTTCCTCTTCACTTTCTGCCATAAGGGTGGTGTCATCTGCATATCTGAGGTTATTGCTATTTCTCCTGGCAGTCTTGATTCCAGCTTGTGCTTCTTCCAGCCCAGCGTTTCTCATGATGTACTCTGCATATAAGTTAAATAAACAGGATGACAATGTACAGCCTTGACATACTCCTTTTCCTATTTCAAACCAGTCTGTTGTTCCATGTCCAGCTCTAACTGTTGCTTCCTGACCTGCATACAGGTTTCTCAAGAGGCATGTCAGGATGATCACACCATCGTGATTATCTTGGTCGTGAAGATCTTTTTTATACAGTTGGTGGGGATTAGGCACTCCCAAATTAGATTTGGATGCCACAAACATATTGAGCGTTGGCTGTGTGGAAGGAAGACAGCATGCTAAGGATATTCATGCTAATTGTTTGATTCACCCTTGCAAGAGCCTGAGAGCTGATGTCATGAGTCTCCCTTAGAAAGAGTAGCCTGTATTTCTTTTCCTTCCATACAGCACTAACTCAGAGATCCTTCAGAGAAAGTTACATTACACAGTTTGGACTTTTCCAGCCCATCTCTGGCTGTAGAGTACAGGTTTCATGAGTATCCCAAGATACATCATCTTGGGTGCCCTTAGGATTGTCCCATCTTTTCAGGCTTTATGAAACCTCAAACATTGAAATTAAACTGCTAGTTCTTCTTGTGACTCAGTACTCTTAGCTTTTATTTCTATGTGAATGACCGTCCCTAATAGATGGAAAAGTGAAAAAGAAGGAATCTAATTTTATGAGACAGACTTCCGACTCTACACAGACACACCCCATTTTTTTTATCAGATAATAACCTTTGAAACTTCTACTGTACTTTAAGTGGAAAGAAAATGAGCTGAGTTCATCAAGAATTACTGGTGTCTCTGCTGTCCTTGCAGAGAACAGCTGAGCCCTTTCCTCCTGGGAACTTGATGGTATATTCACTGGTCCTGGAAATGTTGACTTTTGACTGCCCAAACTGCCAAGTCACTAGGAAATGTGGAGGCATGAGCTGCATTGGTTCCATATTGACCGGGGCAGGACCCCCCAATATTGTAACTCAGCACAGCTGCATTTTATAATAGTCACCACTGCCAGGGAGGTTGCAGAACTCTGATAATTACTGGGAAAGAAATAACACAATATTCTTTGATGAGAAGATTACTTTGAGAATTTGATTGTATAATGAAGATGTTGCTTTGAAAGGTACTTCCTATTGTTCTGAATCTGAGACTCGCTAGCAAAAAAAAAAAAAGTGTCACTTGTTTTGACAGGCTACTTAGAAAAATTCTCTGTTTATTACATTAACTGCGGCATTTTAACTGTCAAACTATGAAAGAATGTTCTGTAGTTTAAAAAACAGAATAGAGCTTCAGGGGAAATTTTTTGGCACACTCTTGTTGCTATTGGTATTGAAAAAAAACATATATTCTGAATGCGAAATTAGCTTTTTATGTGGTGGCAGGCATAGTGGCTCACAATGCCCACCCAGCCTCACAGGTGCAGACCTGGGCGGCTTTTGGGGGTAAGTGCTGTACAACAGTGAGAGTTTGATGGCGCTGTTGTTGCAGCTTCCAGACAGGGCCAGCAAACCTAAAATGAGCTTCTGCAGCTTACTGTTTTGATTTTGCTTTGTTTATAAGTCTAAAAACAAGAGGCTACCCTACAGCAAATAGATACAGTAGAGACCCTTACCAGCAGAAACATACATTCTGGCTGCCTTTGAGCAAGTACTTCGGAGAGGGACTGGACAAAGAGATGTGGACTGAGCAGGTAAACAGAATGTTGTAAGCTTGAGGCCGGCTGGACGAAAAGAGGCTTCAAGGAGACAAAGAAGGCTCTTGCCATACAAGGCTCCCAACTTCCTCTTTCGAGTAAAGTGAGACCTAGCTCTCCACTGGAAGCTGTCGATCAGAAAACAGCCTCAGGCAGGAGGGAAATGAGTGGATGCCATTTCCCGAATCTAATTCTGGTCTGTCTGAAATTTTGAAACTCCCTAAAAGCCTAGAAGCTTGTCAATTGGGCCTGAGCAGAAGGGGGGGAAATGAAATTTTATATATGTATATATATTTGAGTTTTATATGTATTTTATAAATTATATATAAATTTATGTGTAGTCAGTCACTTCAGTCATGTCCAACTCTTTGTGATCCTAGGGACTGTGGCCTGCCAGGCTCCTCTGTCCACGGGATTCTCCAGGCAAGAATACTGGAGTGGGTTGCCATGCCCTCCTCCAGGGGATCTTCCTGACCCAGGGATCAAACCTGTGTCTCTGAAGTCTCCTGCATTGCCAGGCAGATTCTTTACCACTGAGCCACTGGGGAAGCCCACATACATTTGTATTTGTTGTTGTTGTTCAGTTGCTCAGTTGTGTCTGACTCTTTGCAATCCCATTGACTGCAGCACACCAGGCTTCCCTGTCGTTCACCATCTCCTGGAGCTCGCCCAAACCCATGTTCATTGAGTCAGTGATGCCATATCGTCTTGTCCTCTGTCATCTCCATCTCCTCCTACCTTCAATCTTTCCCAGCATCAGAGTCTTTTCAAATGAATCAGCTCTTCACATCAGGTGGCCAAAGTATTGGAGTTTCAGCTTCAGCATCAGTCCTTCCAATGAATATCCAAGACTGATTTCCTTTAGGATGGACTGGTTGGATCTCCTTGCAGTCCAAGGGACTCTCAAGAGTCTTCTCCAACACCACAGTTCAAAAGCATCAATTCTTTGGTGCTCAGCCTTCTTCATGATCCAACTCTCACATCCATACATGACTACTGGGAAAACTGTAGCTTTGTCTATATGGACCTTTGTTGGCAGAGTAATGTCTCTGCTTTATAATATGCCATCTAGGTTTGTCATAACTTTTCTTCCAAGGAGCAAGCATCTTTTAATTTCATGGCTGCAATCACCAGGAAATATATACAAATATATATATATATATATATTTATATAAATTATATATGTATATTTGAAATGCTGGCAGGTTTAGGTCTACCAAATGGTCAGAAACTCATAATCTTAAATTCATTTATTTCATGTGCTTGAGTAATATTTTCTAACATATACTGTGGGACATAAGATTGAAAGGAAACAATTTAAGATAATCAAGTGATACGAGAAAATACCAGAAGGAAGAGTTGTTTAGACAGCCACCACCTGCTGTTCCACACATGTGCTCTAGAGGGCACGTGAGAGGTTGTGTGTTTTCTCTTCATTAGCAGAGCCTGTTTTTAATAGTCTTTACCTGCCCAAGCTATTTTTGGAGGGTGTGATATTTGAAATCCTGATAGTTATAGGAAAATTTGTTTCTTCAGTGGAACCCAGATTAGCAAGCCTAAAACCATTAGTGCTTGGGCTTGTGATTTCTGCTGGGGTATGCCAAGAGAATGTTCAGAGTGAAAAAAAGTCCATCCTTAGATGCAAATCAAATGAAAACAGAAGCATGACTAAAAGAGCTGATCCTGAGGAAATAAAAAAAATTCACTATGGAGTCTTTTCCTTCAGCACATGATGAACTTTGCCTTTGTTTTTCCTGAAAAGACAGCTGTGCCCTAAGTGTAAGTTTCTGGAATTTACCAGAAGAAATGACTGCATTAAGTGGGCTGTTTCTAGAGTTTAGATTTGCCTTCGCCCTATGAAAGCAGTTTACTCCTTGTTTCTCATATTTACATGCCCAAGAACCAACCTATGGATTGATGCTCTTAGGACCCAGATTTGGGATAGAAAAAGATGGATATAGCTGCCGTTTACAGTTTCAGTTCAGTTCAGTCACTTAGTCATGTCTGACTCTTTGCGACCCCATGAATCGCAGCACGCCAGGCCTCCCTGTCCATCACCAACTCCCAGAGTTCACAAAAACTCATGTCCTTCGAGTTGGTGATGCCATCCAGCCATCCAATCCTCGGTCGTCCCCTTCTCCTCCTGCCCCCAATCCCTCCCAGCATCAGGGTTTTTTCCAATGAGTCAACTCTTCGCATGAGGTGGCCAAAGTACTGGAGTTTCAGCCTTAGCATCAGTCCTTCCAAAGTACATCCAGGACTGATCTTCAGAATGGACTGGTTGGATCTCCTTGCAGTCCAAGGGGCTCTCAAGAGTCTTCTCCAACACCACAGTTTACAGTTTAGGCATCATTATTAGATTGCCTCAAGATTGTTATGCCTTTTTAATGTTCAAGTTGATCTGTTCATTGCATAGAAAATTTGGAAAGTACTAAAAAGGGTCAAAGAAGAATAAATAACACCTGCCAATCACATCTTCCAGAGATTATTATCATTAACATTTTGGTACCTATCCCTTGATTATTCTTCAGTTCCTAACTTTTTACAGTTAATAATATAGCATGGCATTCTCCCTTAACCATAAGTATTTTTTAAAAGGTGGGGCTTTTAATAGGTGCATAGTAGTCTATCCTTTGAAAACTCCTTAGTGCGATCAGTTTGTCACCGTTGGGTGTTTAGGTTGATTCTCAAACCCTTTCTTTTTAACCACAGAAGAAAATAAGAAGTGCCCTTCTTCCTAGAACGAAGAAAGAATTCCTAGCCTAGCAGGGGTGCAGGGGCGTGTGGGGCCAGAAAAATGTCAATTAAGTTCCAGTAAGGAGCCAAAGGAGTGCCCCCAGAGCAGGCGTGTGGGTAAATGTGGCTGGAGAGTTAGGCTGAGGCCAGGTTGAAGGGGATCTGCTTCTCTGTGTGTCTGTGTATTATTTTATAGCCATTTGGAGCACCGTTGACTAGTGGCATGGCCAGCTTTGCAGTAGGTAGGTTTCTCTGCTATCTGTAGAGAATGGATTGGAGGGCCCGAGACTAAAGACAGAATGCCGGATACTGAGTTTTTTTGAGAGGAGAATTAATGGTATTTTGAGAAATTAATGACAGCTTTTGAGATACATGCATTTGACCTGAGAGTCTGCTAAATAAAGTGAAAGCCATACTAAGCACAAGAGCCCTGGATTCTGGTCTTACCAAGTTACCAGTAAGTCCCCCAACATCGTCAGATTACAAGTCTCTTAAACTATAACATGAGTTTAATACCTGCTTACTCTCATCCCCTGGAGAAGGAAATGGCAACCCACTCCAGTATTCTTGCCTGGAGAATCCCATGGACAGAGGAGCCTGGCGGGCTACAGTTTGTGGGATCGTATGAGTCGGACACGACTTAGCGTTATCTTTGGAGAGGGCAATGGCACCCCACTCCAGTACTCCTGCCTGGAAAATCCCATGGATGGAGGAGCTTGGAAGGCTGCAGTCCATGGGGTCGCTGAGGGTCAGACACGACTGAGTGACTTCACTTTGACTTTTCACTTTCATGCATTGGAGAAGGAAATGGCAACCCACTCCAGTGTTCTTGCCTGGAGAATCCTAGGGACGGGGGAGCCTTGTGGGCTGCTGTCTATGGGGTCGCACAGAGTCAGACACGACTGAAGTGACTTAGCAGCAGCAGCAGCAGCGCTATCTTTCTTACTCTCTCCCAGTTTCACAAGGGATTGTAAACGGAAAAACAACTACAATAGTATTTAATTACAGCCAACGTTTACCGAGCACATGTGTGCTAGGCACTGTGCTCAACAGCTGTCTGATTCTATTCTTTCAACAGATCTTTGAGGTAGTGATTAATATTATCCCCATTTTATGAATAAGGAAGATGAGGCTTATGTTAAATCACTTGTTGTTTATCCTGAAAGAGGAGGACTCGGGATTTGGTCCAGGTCTTTCTGACTTGAGCCTGTGTTCTGTTCTGCGGTCTACCACCTGTCCCAGGCCAAAAAGGCTTCAAAACGGTCTCTTGGCTTTGTTCTTTGAGCATTGTTGAGGAAACATGTCATGGAAATCTGATTTTAAAATAGTTACTACAGACTAGTCTCAGTTCATTAAATGATGACTATATCGACCTATGCTGTGCTGTGCTCAGTTGCTCAGCCCAACTCTTTGTGAACCCGTGGACTGTAATCCACCAGGCTCCTCTGTCCATGGGTTTCTCCAGGCCAGAATACTGGAGTGGGTTGCCACGCCCTCCTCCAGGGAATCTATCGAACCCAGGTCTCTTGCACTGCAGGCAGATTCTTTACCGTCTAAGCCACCAGGGAAGCCCATATAGACCTGAATGAAGTTCAAATATATCATCTACTGTAGAAAAAATTCATATCAACACACAAGTCAGGATCACAGACAAACGTAATAATTAAATATGCTTTGCACTATACCTTTTATATATAGTGACCTCATTTACATCCCCTCTTTGAACCTCAGCCTAACTGTGCAAACTGAGTAGTGCTAATGTTATTACCCACAATTTACAGATGGAGAAACTGAGCTTAGTGGATTCTGAGTGTCTTCTTCATCACGCAGTAGTATATGTAGCTGAACCAGAGACAGAACCCAAGTCTGCTTACTCCAAATCCAATTTCATTCTTTTTTTTTCATGAATAATAATATTTCATCTCTAACAGATAGCTTCAAGTTCTCTGGTGGATTTACTGAACAAGCAGTGGAATGCAAAGAAATATCTTTCTGTCCCTGATTCATGAAGAATTAATTTTTATAAAGGAAAAATAATGTACCCACATAGCATCTCCTCAAAAAATGTTTGCATTTTCTATCTGATATATATGTCTCATACACAAATACAGGTAGCTATAACTATCTGCTTCCATCCAAATTTGCTTTTCTCAACTTGCTGCTTAGGTATTTTAAAGGAAAATATTTGTGGCTGTACCTTTGAAAAGGTTTAATGGTACACTTCTATTGTGCTCTGATAGTAAACACTTTTGCTGGAAGAATTTCTGGCGTATTTAGCTTCTGAACTTGAAAAACCTCAAATCACAATGTCCCCAAACACTTAGGCCTCAGAGGCACTGAATTATGGAATCTTTACCCCATGTCCTGATGATGAGGACATGAGGTAAAGAAATGAGGATGACCTCATTTCTCCCAAATTTCTCTCCAAAGGCTTTTACCCTTAACAGCAGGCTAAATCACATTCATTTCTGACTTCACAAGAAGGGAAGAATCCTCATGTACACAGGGTTTGCAGTCAGAACTAGACAATGTCTAATTGTATCTGATAAGCTTAAAAGGGAAAAACAAGATGGCAGAGGAGTAGGTGGATGTGGAGTACGTCTCTTTCCACGGATATGTCAGGAATACACCTTCAGATACAGAAATGCTTGCAGAACTCCAGCTGAGAGCAGACCAGAGTACCTGACCACTGGAAAAGAATATACAGAACCACGGAAAACTCGAGAACAAGCCCTGAGCCTTTGGAGCAGGAGCACTGACTCCAAGACTCTAGACTACCAGAGAATTAACCCTGCTGCTGCTGCTGCTGCTGCTAAGTCGCTTCAGTCGTGTCCGACTCTGTGCGACCCCATAGATGGCAGCCCACCAGGCTCCCCCTTCCCTGGGATTCTCCAGGCAAGACTACTGGAGTGGGGTGCCATTGCCTTCTCCGCTTGGCTTCCTAAGTATCCTCTAATAAATTCTCTCATACCTGAAAAAGAATTCAGAATAATGATAGTAAAGATGACCAAAAACCTTGAAAACAGAATGGAGAAAATGTATCTGATAAGCTTAAAATGTCCTTTTCTAGGTTGAGAGTAAGGTGAGAGGGTTGTGGTGTAGCAGGGAAATGAGCCAACAGAGTGGGGGAGGATACCTTAAATGGCCCATCACCAGGCTCTGGGAATGTCTCAAATACTTAAGAGCTAACTCTTAAGAAGCAAGTGTCCTGGGAGGTGAAGAAAAGAAGCAAACACGTTGTGCTGGTTTGTTAGACAAGGGGGTGGGAAACCACACCAAACTTTAAGGGAAGTGGAAGAGTTGAATCTCAAGAAAATCTTTTAAGAGCATTGGAAAGTGACCCATGCTTGAGAAATGACTTGAAAGCAGGAGAATCAGGTGGACTGAGGTGGAGTGTTACCACCAAAATAAAGCATTCCAGCCCCAAGAAAAATATAGTAAAGCATTTCCTTTATTTTGGTGCTTGACCAGGTCTTACATATTTATAACATTGACTTTTCTGGGTATTTTTCCCATGCGCCAGGGAATAGGTCTACTGGATGACAAATCTAGAAGAACTGGGTTATTTGTCTTTCACCTGCCCAGGTTACCACTGGCCATGCCAGCATGCCTGCTTGGTGCCGGGCGAATCCCTCATTTTATCCACGTTCCAATAACCAAAGAGCTGTGTCTCTGACCTTGATAAATTCCTTGATAAAACTGTATTTACCAGCAGCTTCCAATATCACCTGAGCCCTTCCATCCTTTAATGTAGAAAATGCCTCTCCCTCTATCCCCGTTTATTATCTTGTCTGTAACTAGACATTGCCGCCAGAATGCGTCCCCTGCAGAAACTAGGCCTTTCCCCAGCAGGATCCTACAAATCCCCATCAATGTGGCACCACGCAGGTTTATAAAGAAGCAGGGATGCCTAATGCCTCTCCCTGTGACATCTGGAGAAGGACAAGTAAAGACCAGGTACATTCACGTGCTGCCACTCAGAGCAGCCAGAGAGCTGATTCACTTCCCTGGCCTCACAGGTCCTCTGTGAAGGTAACATGTGAGGTCCCTCCTCCTGCTCGATCGGGGCACAGTGTTCCCTTGGCTCTTGAAAGCCAGATTGCCTTCAGCCCTGGGGACCCTTTCATGACTCTTTGAACAGGCTGGGAGCTGATTTGTGGGATCCCTTTTCCATTTTTCTTTCCTGTCTGCCCCTACAAAGACCAAAGCATGAGAGGTACTCAATGCCACTGTCTGCCACAAGAAACCTGCTTGTAAAACGCGACTTTGTTCAGTGGTGATGGTGGGGAAGTAGGTGGCGCACACGGAGGGGAGAAGCTTTGTCTGAGGCCAGAGCAGAGAGGTCTTTTCTGAGGCACCAGATGGCACAGCAGCTCTGAGCCGGCGTCCCCGCCAAAGCTTGGCCTGTTCTGTTGCTGCAGCCACAAGCTCTAGGGCCGCTGGGCTGGGGGAGGGGCTCCCATCTGACTCCCACTCATGGACACAGGATGGTCACACCGACCTCGGCTCCATCTGGCCTCCTCCCCGGGACCTCCCTCAACCTTCACCCTAACAACATGTTGATGGAAACCCCTCACGGCACACCTCCAATGAATGCTTTTGTTGCTTTTTCAGCTGTAAAGGTATTCATTTTCTAAAGCCAGTCTCTGCTCACCTTGCCGTCCTGACTTCTCTCACCTCGTTAAAACATGTGCTGTAAACAGGACCAAAAGGACGGTTGCTGTCTGGGTGGATCACCCAGCGACAGTGGCCTGCCCTGTGATGACACTGACCACTGTAGACCACAGGCTTGTTGTTGTTGTTGTTCGTTTTTTTCCCCTTTCATTCAGAGTGGTATTTAGGACTCAGAGACTAAACTGTTTCTAGGCTTTGTTCCATTTGGTTTCACATGGCTGTCATGGGTTTCTCCGGGGCATCCAGCAAGCCCCATGGAAGTCTTTATTTCTTGGTTTTGTTACCGATGAATGGAGGACCAGGGGTAGAATGAGTTCCACGTGGGTCTCTGCAGATTGGCCAACAGCACCCCAACCCCTGAAGGCAGTGGGGGCTGTGCTTCAGGACAGGCCTTGCTTCCTATGAGAGACACATGGGGAGCAGGCAGGCTGAACCCCTCCCTCCTGTCCTCCTACCAGCTGCCAAACTCAGGAGGCTCTCCCAGGAATGGAGCCCTTCCCAGGAAGTCCCTCCTGGGAGAGCTCCCACTTCTCCCCCTCCTCTGTGTCTGGCAGGAGGGCCCAGGGCTCTGCTTCCTTCTCAGGCCCTTCCTGGACATTTGTCTTGGCAGGTCTCAAGTTGGAGCCTGGGCAGCCTGCTGCTCGCCAGCCCCTGCCCTGCACGGGGCAGTGATGTGATGAACCCCTGGGACCTTCTCCTGCCCTTGTCTTATCAGCAGCGCTATCTTCCTCCTGTGTGGGTTTCCTTCTGTGAGTGCAGAGCTGTGTCTGTCTCCAGGCCTCTCTCAGCCATTCTGTCCCCATCTGCTTCCCATCACCCAAGAATTCCCGAAACACTCTGATCTTGCTGATAGCACTATTTTAGGGTTTGTCACGGTGGTGTGACTTATTTTCAGTGCTGTTTTGGATTTTAAAACATCTTTCCTATTATATGTTTAGCATGGCAGACAAAATTCTGACCAAAACAAGGATCCAGTCCAACAGGTGTTGCTTGGTTTTTGATGGTCATCTCTGTTTAGGCCCCCATTGAACTTGATTTAGACGGGGTAGCTTTAGCTGATAATTTCTTAAAACTGGATGAGTATGTTGGTGGGAATGCAAACTAGTACAGCCACTATGGAGAACAGTGTGGAGATTCCTTAAAAAACTGGAAATAGAACTGCCTTATGACCCAGCAATCCCACTGCTGGGCATACACACTGAGGAAACCAGAAGGGAAAGAGACACGTGTACCCCAATGTTCATCACAGCACTGTTTATAATAGCCAGGACATGGAAGCAACCTAGATGTCCATCAGCAGATGAATGGATAAGAAAGCTGTGGTACATATACACAATGGAGTATTACTCAGCCATTAAAAAGAAAACATTTGAATCAGTTCTAATGAGGTGGATGAAACTGGAGCCTATTATACAGAGTGAAGTAAGCCAGAAAGAAAAACACCAATACAGTATACTAATGCATATATATGGAATTTAGAAAGATGGTAACAATAACCCTGTATACGAGATAGCAAAAGAGACACAGATGTATAGAAGAGTCTTTTGGACTCCGTGGGAGAGGGAGAGGGTGGGATGATTTTGGAGAATGGCATTGAAACATGTATAATATCATATATGAAATGAGTCACCAGTCCAGGTTCGAAGCACGATACTGGATGCTTGGGGCTGGTGCACTCGGATGACCCAGAGGGATGGTATGGGGAGGGAGGAGGGAGGAGGGTTCAGGATGGGGAACACATGTATACCTGTGGCAGATTCATTTTGATATATGGCAAAACCAATACAATATTGTAAAGTTAAAAAATTAAATTAAATTAAAAAAAAACTGGATGAGTAAATTTATAATCCTACCAAAAAAATAAAAAAAATTTCTATCTTTGAATGGGATTTGGAGTAAGAGGTCAGGTCCAACATTTTCATCCTGTCTCCTCCCTCCATTAATAATTAACTGCTTACCATGTCACATATGTGTACTATAGTCAAAGAGAATGGGGTCATGGGCATCTTGTCTTACTGGACCTTCAGTGGGGAGGATAACAGAGTGTAAGGCCTTCAGGATACAGAACAAGAACTGGTCCTTGGTACTGCTGCCACCTCCCCCGGGCAAACCCTGAGTTCAGCAGAAATCGCGGAACTTGTGCATTCATCCAATGAGACGTATTGAACACCTCCCACTTTATCATGTCATCCTGCATGGGCACCATATTTCCAGTGTATCAGTGCTTTGTGTATATTAGCTCATTCGATCTTTACAACAATCCTATTTATTATCCCCATTTTTACAGATGTAGGAACCAAGCATTAGACCAATTGGGTACCTAGGAAGTTCCTATTTTAGATCTCAAATCCTGTTTCTGATATTAACACAGTGCCCTTTGTACTACCAGATGCTGCTTCTCTTGAGAAGAGCAGTGTAGAGTCATGGATTTCTAAGCAAATAACATTCTGCATAGTATGTTTCAATTGCGACAGCAGTTTGACCATGTGCCTTGGAAGAGTAAATTTTGGAGAACCAGTTTTGCCTCAGAGAGGGGACATCTGAGCTGGGCTTGTAGCAGAAAACACATATCCCAGGCAAAGAGAAGAACATGTGAAGAGTCTTAGAGGTGTGAAAGAGCACTGCATGTTTTAGAACTGGAGACATGTCCGGTTATGCCTCGAGCACAGAGCACGTTAGCCAGGAGGAAAGGTGTGAAGAGAGGAGAGATGAGTCTAGAAAGGTCCACTGGGACCAGCTGAAAAAGTTTTGTGTGATGATGAGGGAGCACTTCTGGACAGACTGAGTTTATGGGTTGTCTGGGAATCGATGGTCAGAAAGCTATTGGAGCTCAAGAAAGAAATCTGTTTGGAGATTAAAATTTAGGTCTCAGCATCACATAGATGAAAGCTGGGGACTTTTCCCAGGGAGACAAGGTAGAAGGAAGTGAGAACAGAGCTGATGACAGCCTTGGGGCACAGCACAATTCATGAGGTGAACAGAGAAACAACAGACCATGAAAGACATGAGGAGAGATGCCTGGCAGACAGGAAGCGAGCCAGCAGGGCACATTGTTCATCATATTTTAACTCTTGGATGAAATTCAGTGATTTTTAACATAATGGGATTTGTTGATCTTAAAGGCAGCACTTAATTTTTTAATCTGTAAGACTTGATCAGTGTGGATTTCATGTTGATACTATGTGAACCCTCTTCCTAAATTTGTAGACATCTGCTCCCCAAATTTCAACTCTGAATCTAAATTCAGATGTAGATTTTAGAGCTAAATTCTGACCTTTCTTTTCCCAAATAGGTTTTTCTTCTCCCTCCGTAGTAGCCCCCCACTCCCGCCCCCCATGGAGGTGAGAATGAGACTTGGTGACTGTTTTCTCCTTTAGCCAAGCTTCTAGGAGGGTCCATGCTATTTGCAGCTGATGTCAAGAAGCAGGAACAGCAGGGCTGCTCCTCATGCTGAAGAGCCATAATCCTATTACGCCCACCTTGAGGCTTTCGCGTTGGCTGCCTCTACAGCAGTAGATGGACTGAGGTGACTCAATTGACTTTTAAATCTCCAAGGGTCCCAGTTTCAAAATCCCCATGTCTAAGTCAAGTAGTAGATTAGGCCCCTTACTAAGAAGGCCTGGCTCCTTCAGAATCCCTGTGGCCATAGCTTTTCCTTCAGTGTCTGTGGGTCCCCCTACTTTCTGCGTTCCACATGTGTCCTTAAGTGATAATCCTTGGCAGGAGGTGAACTTGGCTGGCATCTCCCTGGTTCATGGATTTAGTACCTGTCTTTGTACAGGCAGGATTAGGAAATATAGAAACAGTCCTCTTTGTTTCTGTAAGAGAAGGCTATCGTATTCTTTGGTTCATGTTAAAGCTGTCCTTGAGAACGTAATGCCCAAGGTATAAAAAGAGTTTTCTTCCAATTAGCCCCCTTTTGATCCACGATATGGTTACAAATTATCTAATGCAACTATTTTAGAATATTTATAATTCACTTTCAATAGCTCAAAGTACTTATCTAACAATTGACTAAGTTCTAGATATAATTTGTTGAACCAAATGTCATACTTAATTTTTAAGTTCATTTTTCTTAGGCAAGGGCTTGAGTTTTAGATATCAGGCTGCTGCTTTTTTTTCACTTACACAAATGAATATGCAGATACCTTCCTATTTGCTGCTTCCTTTAGCTCTCACATTACTCTCACAAAGATATTGTCCCCAGTTTACAGAAGAAACTGAGTCTCTGATGTCACGTGACTGGTCAGGGGTTGCACGAGGGTTAAAACCTGATCTTCAGACTCTAAATTCAGTGCTCTGCTCAGTACAGCAGCAAGACTTTCTGAATTTACTTGATCAAGGAAAGATTTACTTTTTTTTTTTAATTGCCATGCCACATAGCTTGTGGATCTTAGTTACCTGACCTGGGACTAAGCCCAGGCCACGTCAATGAAAGGAAAGCATGGAGTCTCAACCACTGGACTACCAGGGAATTCCCAAAGAACATTCTTTATAGTAGTGTAATGATGGAACACCACTGGTAGCTCACTGAGGTTTATAAGTTTTGTATATTGTAACATTGAATAATGCTATAAGTTACTGAAATTTTGGGAGAGTGTATAACACAGGTGATGATTATGTAATAAGTAACACTCATGACTACAATAGTTAGCTGAGAGTAAATGCCACCTGATCACCAATGTGGAGAGTGACTTCCTAGAGCTCTCAGAATTAATAACACATTTGTTTGTTTGTTTGTTTGTTTAGTTTCAAAAACATTAGGGTTCCTTATATTGCAGAGAGCAATAGAAGGTCCAAATTACTAACCAATCATCCCTTTTCCCATTGATGTAAAATTAAACACGAGTCGTGATTTCAGACAAAGGTCTGTCTAGTCAAGGCTATGGTTTTTCCAGTGGTCATGTATGGATGTGAGAGTTGGACTATAAAGAAAGCTGAGCGCCAAGGAATTTATGCTTTTGAACTGTGGTGTTGGAGAAGACTCTTGCGAGTCCCTTGGACTGTAAGGAGATCCAACCAGTCCATCCTAAAGGAGATCAGTCCTGGGTGTTCATTGGAAGGTCTGATGTTGAAGCTGAAACTCCAATACTTTGGCCACCTGATGCGAAGAGCTGACTCATTTGAAAAGACCCTGATGGTGGGAAAGATTGAGGGCAGGAGAAGAAGGGGATGACAGAGGATGAGATGGTTGGATGGCATCACCGACTCAATGGACATGGGTTTGGGTGGACTCCAGGAGTTGGTGATGGACAGGGAGGCCTGGCGTGCTGTGGTTCATGGGATCACAGAGTTGGACACGACTGAGTGACTGAACTGAACAGATTTCAGAATAACTACTGACATGAAAGATGATCAGAAATCCTCTCAGTCCTCCCATGCCAAGATGTCCATAATGTGTCCAAACCTCATTCTTAAAGGCAAGGTATATGACAGTAGTTTTAGACTAAATTATAGGGGGAAAAAAAAAACTGTGCCTAGTATACTGATTAACATCTCATGGAAGAGTGGTAGACCATGGTACAGAGTTTGGGGAATGTGAGGTATTCTTCCCTACTTTCCCTTTCTTAATAATTCCACACACTATTTGCCTTCTGCTCATCTCATGTCCTCACCTCCAGAGGGAGGTGAGAAAACATTGTTTATATAAATCCTTTAAGTCCTGTGGTAGAAACACATTACACAACCCAGAACAATAGTGATAGCAACATTATTCTTCTAGGCTAAGATACCACATAGGATCCCAAGAAATTTGTGTCAGTCATCAAGTTGATTGAACCAGCAGTTCCTGGTGATGTTAAAAGATAACTTTGTTGATCTTGATTAAGGTAGTAATGAAAGGTAATTTTGCAGAATCATCATCTACAAAGTAAGAGATCTAAGTTAGCCAACTACGATGTGAGCAGAGATGTTCCTCCCTCTGAGGTTGGAAGGGAAGGGGATTAGGTGCAGTTTTGATTTCTTCCGTGTCCTTCCATCAAGGAACAGGTTCATGTCAAAATTCCCTTTAGGAATTATCATAGCATCATCTCTCCTCCTGCCAGGGTCTTTTCATCAGGATTTCTCCTAAGAATTCCCTGAACATGTTTTACTGGCCCCTGAAGCCCCTTCTGTATTTCAAACTCTAGTAATGACTTTTAGCTCATTATTTCCTTGTTACTTTTTTCTTTGTAGACCTGGACAGAGGACCATGGATGACCTAGAAATTATCTATGAAGAACTCCTTCACATTAAAGCCTTATCCCATCTTTCTACCACAGTAAGTTGTCTCTTAGCTGAGCATGGTTGGGGGCACTTTGAATTAAATGCACTGTTAGGACTGGGGGGAGAGGACTGTAGTCTGAGGGAGGAACAGGGATGCCTAAATTCTACCTCATAAATCACCCCTTCTCACTCTCCTGAGATGCTAAGGAAGTTATACCTACATACAATCACCAAAGAAGGATCAAGTATTACTACGTTATTAGGAGTTGCCCTAAACATTAGAGCAGCCTGATGTGAGTGGAATTGGAGCATATACTTCAAACTTCCCGAGCCTTGGAACCTGCCATAATTCAGCACAGAGCCAGGCCTTAAGATAGGTTTTCAGTCCCTTGCATGAAATAAAGAGCCATATGGGGCAGCAGCGAGAGAAATCAAGATGACCTGGCCTGGCCCAGGGGGCCACTCCACCCAGGTTTGCTGCCAAATTGAGAAAAGAAGCAGAAGGTGCCAAAGCGCATTGGTTCAGGTATTTTAGGGCATAAGAGCAACACTTGCTGGTAGAAAATGGCCCAATGCCTGTATCTGACTCTGAACGTTTACATGATTAGGATATTATAGAAAAGCAGCAGACAGAAATGCCTCCTGCCATAGGAGGAACACAGAAACATGAGTTCCAGGCAATGTACGCCTCCTATATGGTAATAATTAATAATAATGAGGATGATGATAATAAAAAGTTGTTTCAACACCTACAGATTATATGCCATGTTTGCAAATGACATGCCAGGCTCGTCAGCGGTGTCTGCCTGCCTCGCTGGTCTTTCATTCCCAGCTCACGAGGTGATACCACGCTGTGAGGGTCACTCGGTGGCAGCGTCTGCAGTCCCCGCTGTGGGCTGTAAAGCCCGGGTCTCTGCTGAGAGCAGAGAGGCACTCCCCACAACCCCAGGGGGAGTGCTGCAGACCTTCCCCTTTAACCCAGCCAGGGCTGCCTTCACATGCTCCCCCTGCCTGCATTCCTCGGGTCGGGAAGCTTGCTCACCTACCCGGGGTATCCAAGGGTCTGGTCCAGCCCACCCTCCCACCACCACCCTGTCACCATCACTCTCTCCGTGGTGGGATACATCCAGCACCCAGGGGCCTCACCCAGGGAACTCCCACATCTGTAGGGGAAGCAGCGGGGGCCCCACAAGCTCATGCTGGAGAGGGGAGTGCAGGAGACCCCTGTGCCCTACCTGCTGTCTGGGTCTCCACCCTGCATGTGTTCTGACTTCCGCCGCCTTGGAAGAACCATGGGTAGTAGAGAGGAGGGGGAGGCTTCTACCTCAAACTCCAGGTCCCCAGGCACTGTGGAAGTTCTCAGGTTATTTGGTTCTTAGGGAGACAGAGCCATAATTTGGGACCATAATTTGGAATTTAAAAAGAAACAGCTATCAAAATCTCCACACAGGGACTTCCCCCTTGGGGTCTAAGACTCTTTGCTCCCAACGCAGGGGGCATGGGTTCGACTCCTGGTCAGGCAACTAAATCTCATAGGCCACAACTGAAGATGCCATGTGCCACGACTAAGACCCAGCAGAGCCAAGTAAATAAATATTTTTTAAAAAATCTCTTCCCACATTAAGCTTAATCATTCAACTTCAAGACAGAGTTTTTCAACATGTTTGCACGTACGCATGATGTGTGATGCAAGGAAGAACCTCCCGGAGCAAGAGTTACACGATACTGTGGATGCTCTCACCCTCTCACCAAGACAAAAGATAGGCAGAGAAGCTGCCTAGGTCTCATGCACGTGCGACCACGTTGTAAACAGTCTCTGGGAAGCTGAGCTTGTATGAATGAGCATATAAAATAGCTTTTGTAAAAGTGTCAAGAATCTAGTGGCACAAGACACAGAAGCAGCCAAACTGTTCATGGACAAGTGTGTGACTAAAGAAGAGGTGGTATGCATATGCGATGGAGTACTGCTCAGCCACAAAGAAGAACAAAATCTTGCCATTTGCAGCAACATGGATGAACCTAGGGATTATCATGCCAAGTGAAGTAAGTCAGACAGAGAAAGGCTAATGTATCATATGTTACTTATATGTGAAACCTAAAAGAAGTGATACAGAGGAACTCACTTATAAAACAGACACACAGATGTAGAAAATAAACTTATGGTTACAAATGGGGAAGGGAAGGAGGGATATGATTGGAATTTGAGATTGACAGATACAGTCGTGTCCGACTCTTTGCGACCCCATGGACTGTAGCCTATCAGGCTCCTCCATCCATGGGATTTTCCAGGCAAGAGTGCTGGAGTGGATTGCCACTTCCTTCTCCTGGGGATCTTCCTGACCCAGGAATCGAACCCAGGTCTTCCGCATTGCAGGCAGACACTTTACCGTCTGAGCCACCAGGGAAGCCCAACAGATACAACTACTACCTATAAAATAGATAAATAACAAGGTCCTACTGTATAGCATGGGGAATTGTATTCAGTATTTTATAATAAAATAAAATGGAAAATCAGAAAAAGAATAGATATGTGTATAACTGAATCACTTTGGTGAAATCTTGTAAATCAACTATATTTCAGTTAAAAAACAAATCTAGTGGCACGTGTCGTGGAAGTGGTTCTAGGTGGGAGCAGCAGCCAGGCAGAGTGGGAGGCGGCTGGGTGGAAGTTAGCGCTGTTCAGAAAGAGCGCAAGTCCCTTCCCCACACCCCGCAATCTGCCTTTTCCCTGCACTCTTTCTCTTTTTCTTCTAGGTGAAACGGGAGTTGGCAGCGGTTCTCATTTTTGAGTCTCATGCCAAAGGAGGGACTGTGTGTAAGTGAAGGCTGTAATGGTGCACGGCGCCTGGCTTGCCCCCTCCTGAGCATGTGCCCCTGGAGCCTGACTGTAAATGCTCCCCTTTCTTAGGCCTGAGACAGACTTGCCAGGATGTCACGTGGCATGTTTTTGTTTTTCTGGACCCGTGATTATTCCCAGCATGGCTGTGGCTTTGCAGCCTGGTGGGTGTCAGGTACCAGCCTGGGAGCATTTACCAGCCAGCATCTCTACTTGCTCCCTCCCCTGCTGGCTCAAGGTCGTGTTTAAAGAGGGTGGGATGAAGTCATACTGTCTTCAGGGAAAACCTTCACACAGTGACCTCACTTCAATTTTGTGGCTTGGGAAGACCTAATCTGTCTCTTGAGAGGCTAGTTAGAATAGCGTACTCTCCTGCTTGCTTCTCACGCTTCCACTATCAGCTGCAAGCCTGAGAGAATTTCTTTGCCCAGATATTTATGCAGTACTACTATGTAGTGGAGAAGGAAAATGGCAGCCCACTCCAGTACTCTTGCCTGGAAAATTCCATGGACTGAGCAGCCTGGTAGGCTACAGTCCATGGGGTCGCAAAGAGTCGGACACGACTGAGCAACTTCACTTCACGTTCACTATGTAGTATCTCTCCAGTAAGTACGTCGTAGTTTAGTTCTATGACCATAGATGGGAGCAAGAAATTGAAAGTGAAAGTCTTAAGTCGTTCAGTTGTGTCTGACTCCTTGCGACATGGACTGTAGCCTGCCAGGCTCCTCTGTCCATGGGATGCTCCATGCAAGAATACTGGAGTGGGTTGCCATTTCCTTCTCCAGGGGATCTTCCTGACCCAGGAGTCGAACCCAGGTCTCCCACATTGCAGGTGGATTCTTTACTGTGTGAGCCCACCGGGGAAGCCAGAAGGCCTCTTAAGAAATTGAAATTTCATATTATAAATGTGAGCAGAATTATTTTGACTAGCATTTCCCACTCATCCTACAAAACCATTCTTGGAAAACATGGTGAGTGGGGTATTCAGGACACGAAATGCCTCCTCTAATTTCTCTTGGAGAATTGCAAGACACAAGCATGCTCTGTTTCTCAGGAGTTCTACAATAAGGAAAAATTTCACACCACTTAAACTGATACCGCCTTAACCTAATGAAACATAGAAAACATTTTTAATGGATACCTATTAACTTTTCAAGAGACCATCTTTGGAAAATCTTGCTCTTTCTTCAGATTGAGCTGTGTTAGTCAAATAAACAGAGACCATGAATTGTAAAAGCAAAAAGAGTTAACATCGATGTTTCAAATATTTTACTTTTAGTCCTCAAAAGTGTATATCTAATATTGCTAGTTACTTTAAAAAGAATGTTTTTTCTTTACTTTTTAAAGGTTCACATTAACATTTAAAAAATGTTTATATTACTGGTGACTTACAACTTCTTTTGTGCTTTTCCTTCAATCTGACAGTTTTCATTTTATTATGAAATATTTAAGTATTTCAGACAAATCACTAGAGATTGTTACAAACCCCTTTTTATTTATTTATTTATTTTTACAAACCCCTTCTTAAAAAACACTTTTATCAAGTACTAACCTGACACTCTATTTTTTAATATTTTCATTTTTTATATTTTCTAAAAAATGAAATCCTACATTTGAAGAGTCTCTGTTTCCTTTTTTATCTCATTCTTCTCTTTTCCTCTCCAAGTTAACTCATACCCTATATCATGTGATTATCATTCCAACCCATTTTTTAAAAATATATGTAGATATGTATCCATCAACAATATGTAGTGCTGATTTGCATGTTTTCAGACTTCACATTGGGCTTCCTGGTGGCTCAGTGGTAAAGAATCCGCCTGCTGATGTAGAAGATGTGGGTTTGACACCTGGGTCAGGAAGATCCCCTGGAGAAGGAAATGGCAACCCACTCTAGTATTCTTGCCTGGAGAATTCCATGGACAGAGGAGCCTGTCGGGCTACAGTCCATGGGGCCGGAAAAGAATAAAACACGACTGAGCAACTAAACGAAAACAAATTTCATGTTATTGGTCAGATTACTTTTAAAAACGATGTTCTATAGCTTAGTAAGTTTTGATGAGTTGTGGGGGGAAGTGGATTGCTTTAAGGAATGGATTGCTGGAGAATTAATAGTAAATATATATCTGTAGGACATAGCAAGGAGTGCAGTGTTCCTGTTTCTTTCATGTTCTAAAGAAAAGGAAGTAATATTCCACCTGAATAAGTTAGCATTTGCTAGTTTTTTTTTTTCCCTCCTGGGATTAAATGCATAATTCTGAGGCCTTTAAAATGATGATTTGATAAGCTGTAATTTATATTGATGTGCTTCTATTCTTGTCATAAGTCTTTTTTTCTTTTTGTATCTAGTATTTAACCAAGGGGAAGAAGGCACCTCCTGGTACATTATTCTAAAAGGATCAGTGAATGTAGTCATTTATGGCAAGGTATATATTTTTTTTCTTTTGAAACTTTATTATGCTGCATTTACTACTGGCTCTAAGTATTAAGAATGTAATGCTACAGTTAAACTTGCTACAATATTGGTACTCAATGTAGAAAAGACATTATAGCCTCTCTAATCATATACTATCTAAATTTTTATACTCAGAGTAGCACTGAACTTTCTGGGACTCATGGATTATAATGTATGTATGTAAGTTAGGTCCTAGCACACGTTACTCAATGAAAGAAAAATGAAACACTATAATGTAATTTTGTGATCCCCTCCCCCATGGCTTCTCTGGGTACAGCCTGTTGATATATATTCAGTGTTTTCGGGGCAGAGGGGCCTGTGGTGTGAGGCCGGTGGGTGTGTGCCCTGTTCCAGGGATCACCTTCATCTGCATGATTTGTTCTCTCCAGGGTGTGGTCTGTACCCTGCATGAGGGCGATGACTTTGGCAAGTTAGCCCTAGTGAATGATGCCCCAAGAGCTGCCTCCATCGTCTTGAGAGAAGATAACTGCCATTTCTTAAGAGTAGACAAGGAGGATTTCAACCGGATCCTGAGGGTGAGTCTGAGGTGCAGTGTGGCTGAGGGGCTCCCTGTTTCCACTTTTGCCTGATAAGTGAAGGGTTGATGGTAGTGTTATTCGAGCAGCGCAGTGACTAATGAATGCTCTAGGGCCAAAGAGCCTTGCTTACAGACCTGGTATGTTCAGTGTGCTGGTGTGGGTTCTGGGGTTCAGAGGTGATAGTCTAGTAAAGCTGTAAATATGTCACACTGTTCCGGACCAAATAACCTGCACACCCCTGAACCAGTTCATGAGCATTAAAACACAGAGATGCCTTGGCAAAATATCACAATCTGAGACATTTCTCTTTGCTATCCTAGGCTCCCCCTTCTGCGTCTGTCCTCTCCTCCTTCTCCATATGTTTCTCTATCCTAAACCTCCTATCTCTTCCCAGATCTGAACCTTATATCCTCTCCCACCCTCTGAATTTATTTAGTGACTACATGTTAGCGGCAATTAATATCCACCATGGTTATTCCACGAAGCGTTTTCCTTTCAAGTGAATCAAATTGATTCACCCTCAAGGAATTTCAGACTTCAACAAGTAGATGAAGAATAGTTCTGTGGTAGATGGAAGCTTGTGACAGTATTAGTGAGAGCGGGTGACATTTAGAATAGATGATCCCTGGGTTCTCGCTATCAGCCAGCTCCTGGTCCCTTGGGAGGGCCAATCCAACTTAAGTGGTGGAGGCCTGACTATGGATTGCTGGGCATCTGAGAGCGTGCCAGCGGTCCTGGCCTTTCAGGTGGCCTGTGGTCTCTCCCCCTCACCCAGAGAGACTGTTCCCTCCAGGATCACTTTGCTCTCATCCCTGCCAGCTCACAGAGCAGGCTTCCTCCTCTGCCCCTCCCAGCCTGAGCATCCTTCTGTATCCTCCGCTAAAATCCTCAATGCACCTTCTATGCTTTCTGGTACCTTTGGTGTTATTTAATGATGACTTATAATCTCATTCCCATTCTTTATGTGTGGACACCTATCCCTACTCTTTCATGGCAAGATTCCTGACAACAAAATTTGTCTTAGGAATATATTCTCTTAATGTGAACAAAATTAAGTTAAAAAATTAAATAATATAGGAAAAAAAAATCCACCATATGGAATTTGACTTGGTTGTTATCCTGTCTCTTCAAATAGCCAAAGGATGAGAAAAAGCATACTAAATTTTTTTAATAAATTATTTTAAATGAATTTGAAATTTGAACTTTACACTTTTCAAAGTTTACACACATGGAATTTACACTCAGCCACAAAATTCTTTGAAAGAATCAGATTAGGACCATTATCATGGATGTACTTGAAAAATATTTTTAACAAGCTTCAAACTGGTATTTTTAAAAGTCTTTTGATTTTTAAAAACATGCCACTCCTAAGAAAACTATATGCCCTCAGAAGATAATCAGAATGCAAGAACTCTGTGGAGTGGAGGGCTATTTGCCACATAGCTTTATAGAGACTAAGCGGCTTGGCTCCTGTCTCTCCGCTGTACCGCCCTCTCCCAGAGGTTCCTCTGAGCACAGCCACTCCTCTCTCCTTGGCTGATTTTCTGAATCGTGGGTAAAAGTAGCATTTTAAAACCACGTGCCTCCAACCTCATCTGGTCCTCTCTGACCGTTCCAGCCCTTGACTTTGAAAATGACTTAATTTGTAGACGCAACAATTAGCATCACAAGCAGAAAATGAGTTTCTGAAGCATTTGAAATTTTTGTCATTGTCTGAGAAAACGGCAGCATCTGTATGTGGTGTAATTTGTATTTGCAGGACGTTGAGGCGAATACAGTCAGACTTAAAGAACATGACCAAGATGTCTTGGTGCTGGAGAAGGTCCCAGCAGGGAACAGGGCTTCTAATCAAGGAAACTCACAGCCTCAGCAAAAGTAGGTTTGCCTCCAACACTGCAATTGCCAGACTATGATTAACCTTTTCACATGGTATCATCATCTCTACAATAGCACGTTCTCCTTTTTTTGTGGAAGACGGCAGCCTGTGTGACTGTTTTTTTTTCCTCTCTATTGACTAATCACACATCTTGTGGAGGATAATGTATCTGTTTCTGGCACTGCGTCGAGCTTGGTGCTGCCTAGAGTAATTCCGGAGAGAATATTCCCCTACTCTAAGAATGCTTCCTCTATACTATGTTCAACTGTGGTAGCTTTGGAGCAGAAGGCATCGGTAAGAACAATAGGAACAGGAATGCCAGGCAGCTTGAGGGATACACAGGCCCCTGGGTATGGAGAACCTTTGGCATTTGAATTTCATATGTAGAATTTCTCAAGAAGTGTTTTCATCTTGTTATCTGCATAACTATCTTTGACGGAAACCCAGACTTCAGATATAAAACAGTCTATTGACTGTGACCTGGAACCATACATTAGACCTCATCCATAGTTATTCCTGCAAATTTCAGAAGGGTATTTGCTTCCCATTTAACATCAGATCACCCATTTAACTGATTCTTTTTCAGTATATGTGTACTCAGTTCCATCTTTTGCTGCAGCTTTTTTTTTTTTTTTTTTTGCTACAACTTCTTACATGAGATTTAATCAAATGTATCAACATTTGAATAGTAAGACAGAGGAATTAGGAAATGTGGCTCTAAGAAATGGAAGAAAACTACAGAATCTTCATTTTAAAAATAAAGTTTAATTTTTAATCTTAGAGTAATAAAAACACCAATTCTGTAGCTAAAGACATGTGGCCAAAGACTGTGTTGGAAAAGAATGCATCCCAAGTATTTTTCTTTGTTTGCCAAGTAAATGGGCTGTTCCCATTAATCAGTCCACTCACCATAAATGATGAGTTTTTATTGTTTAGACTGAAAGCCTAAGGCTCAGACATTTCATCTAGATGAGTCAACATATCTGCAAAGAGAGGAAGGAACAGAATGTTATTGAAGAGCCATAGTGTATCTTGCATATTTTATCTAATCCTTATTACAACCCCTTTTAATGAATGGTGGAAAATTTTAGGCTCAGAGAAGTAAGTTACTTGCCCAGGATTACAACACTGGTAATGGTAGAGCTTGCATTCAAGTCCAGCTTGACCAACTTCTGAGTCTGTGCTCCTTTAGCCTCACAAATTACTCTAACAAAATATACTATTAAAGATATTAAAGATATTAAAGAGATATTAAAGATACTATAAAGATATAAATATATCTTTAACACTATCTAGTAAATGTTGCAAAGCAGTATATTTCAAAAGGGCTGACATAAAATAGACAATATTACAAACTTTTCACTTACAAACCTATAAAATTACTGTCCAGAATTCTTTATTTTTCTACTTTTCACTAACTATAAATTCTTGAAAAATGTTCTTGCGCAAATGTTTTTCAACAGTTGTCCTTCCAGCTGACAAAGGAGGATAAGAATGAAAACATTTTTTTTTTTAATGTGAAGGCTGGGACTACCTCCAGTGATTTTCTTTGTTGCTCTTAAATATAACAGTCCGTTTTATGTGATCATCTACATCTTTGATAATGCCTCAGATGTCTCAGGAAAATTTTGTTACCTGCAAAAGTAAGCCTTGAAAATTCCCTGTAACCTTAAAGATGTCCTTGGAAGGCCCCCTTCCCTCACCTCTTCATGGTGTGGTGGGAGCAGTGATCAAAAGGGTTTGCAAATTACAACAGCACTATATTCAGAGTGCTCTCCAAATATAGATTTTTTATTAACTCAAACTAAAAGGAAAAAGAGAGCCCACATATATTGATTTTATTTTTGGCCTGGATCTGATTTCTATTATAATTGGATTGGCCCAAAATTTCATTCGGATTTTAAACCCAAATGAACTTTTTGGTCAATCGAATACCTCCTTATTTGTGTCTGATAGACCAATTTGTATACATTTCTTATATAATTCAAAGACATGTGCATATTCACAGTACACCGTTTGGAAATAACAGGCATACAAAACAGTGCACCATGCCAATCCAGAAAAGTAAAAAGCCTCTCTTTCAAGGGGTCATTTTCCAGGTTGAATTTTCCCAAGCCAAACCAGAGTTGAAAAGTGGGGGCCACGTAAGTGAATTTTGACTGATGTTCTGGACAACTTGGAAAACATGGGAACAACCATGTCTATGGGTGGACTTAAAGTTTAGGATCCGTTAGGACCTCTGTATCCTCAGAAATTAACTTTTTTCAGCTCAAAGAGGGTCACCATGTTGGTGCTGATAACGTTATTTTTCTGATTCACTTTTACCCTGAGAAATCCAGAGCAGTTTATGCATACAGTTGGCCCTCTGTATCTTTGGTTTCCACATCCACAGATTCAACCAAGCGCAGATGGAAAATACTGGGGGGAAAAATTTCCTAAAAGTTCCCAAAAGCAAGACTTGAATTTGTCATATGCTGGTAACTATTTCAATAGCACTTATATTGTGTCTACTACTATTTACATAGCATTTACATTATATTAGGTCTAAAAGCAATATAGAGACGATTTAAAGTATACAAGAATATGTATAGATTATATGCAAATACTACCCCATTTTATATAGGGAACTTGAGCATCCATGGATTTTGGTATCTGTGGAGGTCCTGGAACCCACTCCCTGCATTTTAAACTTTGAAAGCTGCCTGACTCTCCTCAAACCACTCAACTCTGAGTGTGATATTAAAATGTCAATAGCGAGACAGTACTGCTCATGATAGATAAACTATATGAAGCCCTCAAACATTACCATTTTGGGTATCTTCCACTGTGTGGTTATGTGGTTGTAATAAGAGGGAATTTGAAATGACTACTCCTGTTTCAGTTAACGTGTTACATTTCCCTTAGACTATCAACCACCCAGACATTCAGCTCCATCCTATTTGCAGAAAGACGGCCTCTTTCAGGCACCCTCCTCCCACCTCTTTTTTTGTTCTAGGCACAGGCAGAAGTGTCCGCATTTCCAGACTTGGTATCAGAAGATTTTCTGTCACAGGTTTAAAACCTCACAGCTTGGATAGCCTAACCAGTCAGGGTTCTCTCTAACTTGTACTAGAGTAACTTCTTCATGCAGTAAACTGAAAAGAGCTGTACCATCTGGTCTTCAAGTCCTCCATTTAAACAAAGGTCAAGCAATAGGCATCTGGCAGCATCCAGCCTGAAACAAAGCAGTAACATGTTTCAGCTAAGCCCGGACCTGCCAGATCACAAGCCAGAAGCTCCCTGCCCCCTTCCCAACGTCAGAGTCCCCTGCTCTGAGAGAATGTCAGCCCCTTCTGCGGAGCTGCAGAGAGGGAAAGGATAAGATCAGGCAGCTGTACCACTAGAGAGAGCCTTTGGCAGAAACAGATGGATGCCCTAATGTCTCTGACTGACAGCTGGGCAGAGTAGAGACACCATTTTTCTCTCACTAGTGGGATGATAGCATGAAGGACTGCCACCCAGGTAAACTTTTATTCTTTTTGACCAGACAATACACTCTAGCTAAAGGATGTCCTAACCAAGAATACCAGGATGGGAAACCAACATTCTACCAGAGTTAAACTTTTGACAAGGGAACCAATTTCAAACTGATCTGTGAGTCACATGGCCAGCTATAGAGCTGGAAGCTTAGTAGCAACAGCTGCCCAAAGCCATGTGGAATAGAAAGTAACTGGTTTATGTAATGTAGCCCTTGAAGTATTGAAAGTCATTTATAGATATGCCCTCTCCTTCCCTCAAATGAAAGTGAAAGTGTTAGTTGCTCAGTCATGTCCCACTCTTTGCAACCCCACGGACTATAGCCCCCCAGTCTCCTCTGTCCATGGGCTTCTCTAGGCAAGAATACTGGAGTGGATAGCCATTCTCTTTTCCAGGGGATTTCCTGACCCAGGGATTGAACCCAGGTCTCCTGCATTGCAGGCAGATTCTTTACAGTCTGAGCCACCAGGGAAGCCCTCAAATAGTCATTGCCTATAAGAGGAAAAAACCTTTGTCTTCTACCCTGTTTACTTTGAGAAAAGGGTCAGCCGTTTGAAGGAGACTTTTTTATTCCCGGCTCCTCCCGTAGGCTGCAAAGACAGATTCTTTTCAAAGATTGAACTCTTCGGCTTCCTTTTGGCCCTGAGTGCAGGCACACATACGTGTGAGCACACACAGCACATGTGCATGCACATACTCAATAAGTGTAAGTAACACTGACCTCCCAGATGGGGCTTCCCTGGTAGCTCAGACGGTAAAGCATCATGCAGGAGACCTGGGTTCAATCCCTGGGTCGGGAAGATCCCCTGGAGAAGGAAATGGCAACCCACTCCAGTATTCTTGCCTGGAAAATCCCATGGACTGAGGAGCCTGGTAGGCTACAGTCCATGGGGTCGCACAACTGAGCGACTTCAGTTTTTACTTTATCTCCCAGATAGACTGAGTTTGCTACCTCATTCAAAACCAGGGTGGTTTCACTCACTGCATGTTCATATGCACAGAGCCGTATGTTGGATTGCCTCTTCTTCCCTTCCTCAGGCAAGAGGATAAGACCCTGAGATTTCATACATTAGAAGAATTCTTGGGATCTCAACACCCTTCCTTCAGGGTCTCAAGCAGGCAGGGAAGGGATATTGGTGAGGGGAAGAAAATGGAGTTCTCCTGGAACTGAATCCCACCACTGCTTTCTAAACATGAGAGAATTTTATTTTCAGTGTTGTTTTCCTTTCTTGTCATTTTGCTGTAAGTGTAAATGCCGAGCAGAGAAGCAAAGTCTGAACTTTGGAACAGGACCACCCAGATCACCTCAAAGTATTTTGCCTATGACCGTCTTGAATATGACTTTGAAATAACCCACACTCAGTTAAAAAAAATACATCCTCCCTTGTTGATTAAACGGTTTCATGGCTGGATCTCCTGATATAATGCCTAATACCCCCCACCCTGCCAAATAATTTATCTTTGACACTGAAACTATATGGACGTTCTACTGCAGATTTATTTCCTGTTATGGGAGGTTGTTTGCTTGTTGGTGTTTTAGGGATTTGTTTTCTCTCATTTTTAGCTGCATTTCCAAAGTACATTCCAGTGTACAGTTGGGAGATATGCAGCATTCCAGAAATAGGCAGGGGAATCCAGTACCGGGCTGAAATTTTGCAACAAGTAACCCATATATGGATAACCTAGTTTATTGTCACTTCCCCTTGCCCTGAGCTGCCCTGGGATTTACATGTTCCCTTTCATTCCCCGTGGAGCAAGGCTGACGTTCCCAGCTTGCTGGAGCCACTCTCCAAGAAGTTTAGTCTCATGTATGGAAAAAAAGAAGAATGTTTTAGTAACTACTTCAATTGTGATTTTTCTGTTGCCTTCCTGTGTGATTTTGATGAGGTACATGATCTTGTTTTTTTTACCATATGGGTCATGAGTTGAGTCAGTATGGTTCTCTGGGATCTCAAAAAATCTTTAGATATGTAAAAAGTTATATATCAATGATTTGCCCACTTTTGAAAAATTGAAATTAAATTAAAAATTGAAATTAATTGAAAAATTAATGATGGTTTTATTTCTCGTCCAGGTATACTGTGATGTCAGGAACACCTGAAAAAATTTTAGAGCATTTTCTAGAAACGATACGCCTTGAGCCAGCTTTAAATGAAGCAACAGGTAAACACGTAGAAGAGTTATGGCCATTAAATCTGGGCAGAGCACTGTGAAAAAAAATACATTCTGAATTCATTCTCAGTAGTGTATCAACAGCAGTTTTAGAAATGGGTCATGTGTGAGATCATTAGAAGAGCATCCTGCCAACCCTACTTTGCCTCCTCATCCTGGCTGTGCTTTGTAGATGGCCCAGTCTCATTCATACATGTTAGGAGTAGCCTTCCAATGGCATTTCTTAAGTTATCATTTAAATCCCATCTTCCATAGGTAACTATTTGGTTATAATTTAAATTCTGTCTACTCCCGCAAAGGATTAGAAGCTGCCTTCATAAAAGTCACAACCTTGCTCCAACTGGGAGTAAAGTGGTTTTTCCTGAGATTCTTGGACTGCCACAGAGTGGACCTATACACATGTTAGTTTCCTAGGACCGCTGTGACAAAGTAACACCATCCGGGGTGGCTTGAATGCCTCTCAGTCCAAGAGGCTAGAAGTCTAAGATCAGGTGCCGGCAGTGTTGGTTCCTTCCACGGGCTGTGGGGGAGAGTCTGAGATCTCTCGCCTGACGTCCGGTTGAGGGGTGGGTTGATGGCACTCTTTGGCATCCCTGGGCTTGTAGAGGCATCGCTTATCTTCATCTTCACACGGTATTTTCCCTGTGTCACTTCACATCATCTTCTCTCCATGCATTTGTCTCTCTGTCCAAATTTCCTCTTTTTATATCATATTGGATTAGGTTCCATATTCATTATCTTAACCAATTACAAATAAGGTCACATTCTGAGGTCCTGGAGATTTGGACTTCAGCATATCTTATGGGGAGGAAAAAAAAGTCAACTAATAATACCACTGTTCAATGAACTAGCCATGTTAACTATTACACAGAGATTTGATGGTGAATGAGATAAATCTCACCAGTGAACTGTTACTATTAGAGCTTGATATCCTTCTCTACTTTGGTCACCATCTTATGTGTGACTTTGGAACAGCCCACATTCAGCTCTTTTTTAAAAAAATAATTTGCTACTGTCCTGTCTCTCAGAATAATAGGCTAATATTTTAAGTGCATTGAGCTCCATAGAAGATTTCTCACTAAAAGAAGTTCAAATATTTGTCCAAAAATCTTAGTGGTTGTTCAAAATCTGTTTCTGTCATCTTTGCAGTATATTCAAGGTAAAGTTAGCATTATTGTTGTTATTATTATTCCTTCTAAAAGTATTTTACCACTGGCTACCTTCTTATTTTATCTTCTCATTCTAGTTTCTTATTTTGTGTAAATAGACTATCTGAGGTTTTTAATGTAGTGAATTAATTGGGGAGTAGTAGAAAAGTCAGGATCTGTTTCCAGAGCACTTGTTTTCAGTTCAATATTTGTTGAGGATCTTCTTGGGCTGGTGCTAAGCTGGATGCTATGGACAAAGCAGTGTGAATAAGAAACCACCCTCCTGTCCTCAGAAAGCTTATAACCTCCTGGAGGACAAAAAGGAATATGCAAACAACTTGATCAAAAGTCTGAGAGGACCAGGCAGAGTGTCACAGAGGAAATAGCTTTGAAATGTCCCTGAAGGAAGGCTGGTAATCAATGACTACAGACTGGAGATGGAAGCCTTCATGCTAAGGGGCAACATGAGTGCTGACCCAGAAACAGACAAGAAGGAGCAGATGCTCTGGCTTTGCTAGACTGTCATATACACCAAACTGTCAGAGAGAAGATGGGGCCTAGGAATTAGGGTCCAGATCTTCAAGTATGTTAGATGTGAAGCTAAGCATGAGGAAGTGGTTGAAGATGTCTGAGCAAAGAGAATGTGGTTAACATCTTTTCTTGAAAAAGGAAATCCTTAAGGGATCAGTTACAAGGGGATAGCTTACTTCCAAGAAGCAAACATAACCTCAAATAAATCATATTTCTAGGACCCGAGGTCAGGAAAAATACGGCAGATTTTTCCCCTCTGATTAACTGTTGCCCAGAATGTGTGATTGCATAATACAAAAAACCAGCATCTTCTCTAAAGTGATTTTGACCAAAAAGGAACATTCTAGTATATTAGAGATGATGGTATCTAAGAAAAGATCTGTAAGACTTTTACTACCTATGAAGAACAAACATATTCTTCCTTTTAAAGTCACTTCTGAAAGAGGAGGGGACTAGATGATTGCTTCTTAAAAACTTGAAGCCCAGAAATCAGTGCATGGTATGGCTGTCACATAGGCTGTGACTCCTGACCATTCCATTTTTGACATTAGAACTAAGTTCTCATCATATTTTAATACTGAACTTCATTTCCTGTAGTTTTTTTCTCATTTTGTTTTTAAGTATAATGGTATTGTGTGGCATGACAGAGATATTAACTAAAGCTAAGGTGGTAATCAGATTGCAATATATACATGTATCAAATCAATACATTGTGTACTTTAAACTTACATAATGTTGTATGACAATTATCAGTTTTTTTAATGAGTGTAATGATTAAACCTTTAGTCACTGATTCCAACTTTGATAATATTTGTTAATTTAAAACACAGACATTGGAAATTCAGTATATATAGTTAAAATTTTTGCATTTCTCACCATTTTCTATTTGAAAACTTATGTGAGTTTCACAGATCTTAGCCATGGTGGTTCATTTTTTAATTGAAAACCCCCGTAGCATCTTGGATTCCAAAACTTTAACACGTGTACTCTTAAGGCTTTTAGATCTGCCTTTACGTGCTTTCCCCTTGAGGTTGCTTGGATAATATTGTCTTTGCAATGAAGAACCAGCATCAGATTCAAAATGAAGCATATCTGGGCGGACTTGCCTTATTTCTTTTGCCATCTCCCTGCTTACCTATCTACAAAACGGCTTCAAATATAAGACATATACCACTTTAATCTCCCAGAGAGCTTTTGTTTTGCTTCAGTTATTGCTCACAGTTTTTCTTTTCTTTTCGGCTGCTTTTGTTTCCCTCACCGGTTCTCTGCTCTTATCATGTCCTTTTTCCATAATCCTATCACCCTTTCGTCTTTTATTGCTCCTTCTAGAAATAGAAAGTAGAAAAGAAATAAAGAAAATAGACATTGACAAAAGACAGATGGTGTAAAATAGACAAAGAAATGACCATATCTTAACTCTACATACATGGTACTGCCCGTGTGTGGTTTCTTAAATTATATATATATATATATTTTTTTTTTTTTCATTTATTGTGGCTAAGGTGACCAGTGCCATTATTACAAGTCTGTCTCTTTTTAAACTTACTGTACTTTTTGTCCACTGTCCTAAGGAAATTGAGTTTTGATCTCAAGCTCTGTTAATCTTTTTATTTTCATATGCCATGCTTCTTCATATAGTAAAACCACAATACCCCAAGCCAACATATAACCATTGGCCAAGAACAAACGAATAGATACTCTTGCTTTCCTCAACATTTCTACACGAATGTAATTTCTTTTTCTGCTTTGTTTTCCTCCCCTGCAGATTCTGTTTTAAATGACTTTGTTATGATGCACTGTGTTTTTATGCCAAATACCCAGCTTTGCCCAGCTCTGGTGGCCCAATATCCTTTTGTTGTGAAAACTCTATTCCCTTGACGACACCCCCCATGTCTAAGGCCATTATTTCATCCCATGCTCTCAAGGTAAGTCATGACTGGGGCAGAATTATGCTTTCTGCCCTTGTCAAACTCTGAAACATCAGCAGTTTCCCTGCCTCACCACCCCCTACACACACAGATTTCTGATCTCTCCTTGGCATGGTTTTCATGCGCCGTGTTTTAAGGATTTTCTCCTTATTACCTGTGTAGAGAAACATGAGCCAATTTACCTAAGGAAGGTGATGCTGATGAGAAATATACATGCCTGGGAAGTAGACTACAGAAGGTGATGGCGGAAAATATTATTAGGGAGTATTATTAGGGATCGCGTCCTAGGCTTGGAGACAGACTTTGCACCTCTGTCAGGATGCCTGGCAGGATGGACCATGATCTGTTCATGTCCCTCTAAGCTGTAGTTTAATCAGACCACAGACCTGCTGAGATATATACAGGGTATAATTGTGGGGCCACTTTTCTTTCACATTCATCCTAGTCAACCCTATCCTCTAGATACTGATATTTATCCCTTTGTGGCTGTTTTTATTATTATCCCATTGACTTATGTAAGGACACAAAACTTGAAATTCTAATGGCGTTTCCTCTAGGTAACTTGACCCTGAGCTTTTTTGGGGGGCAGCATTTCAGTGGTCTCTTGAGTTGACCAGCTGGTGCACAGTGTCTGGCAGAGGGAACATTCAGAAGACAGAAGCTGAATAAAAGAAGTGAATATTGTTAATGAGTGGAACCCTCAACTTTGGGGGAATGTGAAAGTGTATTTTCCAATTCTGCTTTATTTTTAAAGCAGCAAAAATACAGGCCCCCAAACACTTTGGCCTTTTTGAGCAGCTAAATATATGGAAGGAGAATAACTTTCTTTTTTTTCTAAGCAATCCAATCAATGTTGGCATGTTTTCCTTTTTCAGAATTATAATTGCCCTACCTGATTCTCATTTCCTTGTTCATAATTCTCTTTGAAGTCAACAGAAGGTGTGAGAATAGGAGATTGGAGTTGAATATGCTATTCAGAGAATGCTGCAAGAGTGAGATTTGGGTGTTTATTTGCCTGGAAACTATCTTTCCAAGTAATGACAGTTTAATGAGACTTAAATATATTATATATTCTTTCTGGCTCATATTCAGTTTTTCTCAAGTAAAATTAACACATTCAGGATCTCTCTGTGCTCTTTTACCTCCATACATGGTAATCATTATTAGACCTTTGAGATTTTTGGAAGGAAAAATGAAAACCACCATTGAGTGTAGACTTTTTTCTCCCCAACAGTTAGCATGTTGATAAGCTTAAGGCAAACGAAACCAAACGAAAAGTGAGGGAAGGTCATGGGCCAAGTTATATCATCTTGACAGCTCAGAGCCCCAGATACTAAGCTGATAGTCTTTTTGCAGATTTTTATTTCTTCACTTGTTAGTTTGTTCTCCTTCAGAATTGATTGAGAACATTCACAGTGTTGACCTCTGTATTGAAAGTAGAAGATCCCAGAGGGAAAGTTTGCGCCATGCCTCGGTGTAGAGGTGGGGGGTAACGACGTGGAGGGGAGGCGAAGGCAGGAGAAGTGGACATTAGGGTCAAGGGAGGCCTGTGGTGTCCAGTCCTAACTTTTCTCAGAGATGGAGGGAGTCAGGATGGTTGGGTACCATCCACACTACCTAAGTCCTCAGGCCACCCCCCTCACACCCTGCCCCATGAGAACTCAGATTCTCTTAACCGTTCTGTTTTGAAACAACCCTTTACATGCCAGGCACCACTGACCCATATTATACCTCTTTATCCATATAGGAGTTTATTGGGTTAGTGTCAGTTTTATTTAAAAGTGAGAATTCTGAGCCTCAAAAACAAACATGTCCAAGGCAAGTGGCAGAACTAGGATTTATCCAGGTGTTAGGATTCCAAGCCTGGGGTGTGGCACTTTTTTCCTTCACAACTTACTCTTCCAGAAGCTTATCCTTTAGAGTTTCGAAACATTTCTTGGAAATTTATTGCATGATACATGTTTATTTGTGCTTCAGTTGGCTAAAATAAAAGTGGGCCTGATTTGTTGAAACCAAATAAAGTGTCTGATAGAACTTTTTTTGTTTTATAGTGATGGATATGTTCTGTATCTGTGCAGCCAGTAGCCACTAGCCTTGAAATTGGGTTCTATGACTGAGGAACTGTATTGTTAATTTTATTTAATTTCAGTTAATTTAAATGTAAATAGCCACGTGTAACTAGCGGCGGCTATAGAGGACAGCTTAAGTCCGGTCCTTCAATTCAGTTCAGTTCAGTTGCTCAGTCGTGTCCAACTCTTTGCGACCCCATGAATTACAGCACCCCAGGCCTCCCTGTCCATCACCAACTCCCGGAGTTCACTCAGACTCACGTCCATCGAGTCAGTGATGCCATCCAGCCATCTCATCCTCTGTCGTCCCCTTCTCCTTCTGCCCCCAATCCCTCCCAGCATCAGGGTCTTTTCCAATGAGTCAACTTTTCGCATGAGGTGGCCAAAGTACTGGAGTTTCAGCTTATAGATACTGGGAATAAAACAAGAATTACTGTCCTGTAATGCCTGCGAGGCCAGGAAGACATCCTGCTGCAGGCAAGCAAATGGAAAGGGCTGTAACTTTGAAGGTCATGTGTGTGTAAGTGTGTTTAAACCATGCTAAGGACTCAATTTCTAGTGTGTTTGGCTCCGGAGAGATGCTATATAGCTTCCTTACATAAGCTTCTTTTTCAATCATAAGTAACATTAACAAACCGTAACTGACTTAAGCAATAAGGGAATTCATCAAAAGGATGGGGTAACTCAGAGAATGGAAGGAATCCTTAGAGCCCAGGCCTTAGAAAGGAACCTTGGGGGCAGCAACGAAGGAACAGCTGCTAGACTAAAGTGAAAGTGAAAGTTGCTCAGTCAAGTCCGACTCTTTGCGACCCCATGGACAGAGGAATCTGGTGGGCTAAAGTCCGTGGAATTCTCCAGGCAAGAATACTGAAGTGGGTAGCTGTTCTCTCCTCTGGGGGATCTTCCCAACCCAGGGATTGAACCCAAGTCTCACACATTACAGGTGGATGCTTTACCAGCTGAGCTACCAGGGAAGCCCAACAATACTGGAGTGAGTAGCCTATCCCTTCTCTAGGGGATCTTCCCGACCCAGGAGTCAAACGGGGTCTCCTGCACTGCAGGTGGATTCTTACCAGCTGAGCTTCCTGGGCCCTTGCCTCATTCCCACATCCCTGGGAGTAGCCCGGGTGACTGGTGACGTCTTGGTCAAAGGAAGGCAAAGCACTTTATTGAATAGTTTTTCAGAGACTGCCTATAAAGAAAAATGGAGAAAGTGGAGAAATAGAAGATGAACAGTCAGGAAAAAAAAAAAACAACACATAAACTGTTTAGCATCATGTCCTCATGTGACAGGGAGCTAGAATGTAAAACTGAACAAGTAGGCTAATACCCATGTTGTTATGGGATTTAGGGATAGTAAAATACTTAACTGCGTTCCATTAAAGCACTTAAATTAAGTGCGTTGATTTGGCTGTGTGTTTTTAAAGTACTTATTAATATATGTGACTTTTCATAGCAGCCCTGTGAAGAAGTCAGTATTTTCACTGCTCTTTTTCCAAATCAATAAACTAGGATAATGAAAAATTATGATTTGCTCAGAGAAAGGTAATTACTAGTACAGAAAAGACTTGAGCTCTGAGCCACTGGCGTCTGTTCTGTCCTTAATCCACATTGTGCGTCTCCTCCAATTTTGCTTTTAGCATAGGAGATGATGGTAGAACTCTGTTTAACATTAATATTTCAGGCCTTTTATGTGCTAATGAGAGAGACTCTATTCATTAGATATGCTTGGGACATGATTTGGCCTGATGAATACAAGTGCTTTATAATGAGTTTCTTAAATTATATTTGTTCAATTTCTGTACTTTTCATCTCTAGTTTCTTTAATCTTTTAAAAATCTGCACTTAAAATACAGTTCAATTTTCTGTTCGTCTTTAAAAAGAAAATTAACCCCTGCCCTTTATAACCTTACCAGGTATTACTGTGGTTAACATTTTGATATGTAGCCTTTCAGTCTTTTTCCTATACATTTAGATATATGCTTTGAAACATAAGGATGGGTCATACTCTAAATAATTATGTATGTTTTGTTACTAAACAAACAGAGCCATTTTTCTGCCATTAATTTTTTCATATCATTTCTCTGAATATAGATGGCTTGGTCATCGTTAAAAATAGAACATTCTCACTGTGAAAAATTCAATTTACAGAAAAAGAGAACAAAGTTCACCTGATATCTCACCGTTGAATTATGAAAAATCTTTCAGAACTTATATACATGTATAATCTTATGTATGTGAGATGATGTTATACATGCTTTGTAAAAATATGTGTTCTTTCATCTACCAGTATATGCTGTAGATCTTTTGAAATCAATATATGCAAATAAAACGCCATCATTTTGTTCAGATAATTCCACAAATGCTTACTGAACACTAAGTCTTAGCTAAAACTGCCTTATACGGAGTAAATACAATAGGTTTCCTTATTGAAAAGGCAGGGTATCCATCTCTTATTTCTTTGTGAATATGATCTGGGGATGTTCTCTTTATAAGCTGACTTGGATTCTCTAAGAGGAACACTAACCAAAATTTGTAAACCAAGATTTACAAAAGGGTATCAGATTCTTAAAGCCATGTTTTTAGGGATATTCTTTGCATTTCTAAGGAAAATTGTCAGCTTCAATTCTGTTGAAGCCAAATTTTATCATTCTAGTCCCTTACTTGGTTTCTGAAAAAATGTTTGATCTCTGTGTCACTATGAGAGCAATTTAGTCCTGCAGATATACAATTTGAGAATTTATTTCAAATAAGAAGGCTTAGTTTGATGATGCTATGAACGTAGTATCCTCTTTCAAAGAAAATGACTATATTATCAGATGTTCTACAAAATATTTTATATGTATCTTTCTCAGCCTCATATTAACACTGGGAGATGTGTACTCTTTTTGCATTAAGGAAGTGAGACTGAGCAGATGAATAATGTGCTCCAAGTTACCTACTAGTAAGGGTTGTAGATCATGACAGACTGTGCAAAACTCTGAGAGAGATGGGAATACTAGACCATCTTACCCGTCTCCTGAGAAACCCATATGTGCATCAAGAAGCAACAGTTAGAACCCTGTATGGAACAACTGACTGGTTCATGGTCAGGAAGGAAGTACAACAGGGCTCTCTGCTGTTACTCTTTTGGTTTAAAGTGTATGCTGAGCACACCATGAGAAATGCCGGGCTGGATGAAGTATAAGCCGGAATCAAGATTGGCAGGAGAAACATCAATAACCTCAGATATGTGGATGACACCACTCTAATGACAGAAAGTGTAGAGGAACTAAAGAGTCTTTTGATGAGGGTGAAGGAGGAGAGTGAAACAGCCGGCTTAAGACTAAAAAAAAAAAACAAAAAACTAGGATCATGGCATCCAGCCCTATTACTGCATGGCAAATAGAAGGGATAAGGTGGAAGCAGTGGTAGATTTTCTCTTCTCAGGCTCCAAAATCACTGCGAATGGTGACTGCAACCATGAAATCAAAAGACAATTGCTTCTTGGCAAGAAAGCAATGACAAATCTAGACAGTGTGTTGAAAGGCAGAGACATCACTCTGCCGACAAAGGTCCATATAGTCAAGGCTATGGTCTTCCCAGTGGTTGCTTACGATTGTGAGAGCTGGACTATAAAGAAGACAGAACACCAAAGAATTCATGCCTTCAAACTGTGGTGCTGGAGAAGACTCCTGAAAGTCCCTTAAGACAGCAAGGAGATCAAACCAGTCAATCTTAAGGGAAATCAACCCTGAATACTCCCTGGAAGGACTGATGCTGAAGTTGAAACTCCAGTATTTTGGTCATCTGACCTGAACAGATGACTCAACGGAAAAGTCCCTCTTGCTGGGAAAGATGGAGGGCAGAAGAAGAAGAGGGCATCAGAGGATGAGAGGGCTGGACAGCATCACCGATGCAACAAACATGAACTTGGGCAAACTCCAGGAGATGATGAGGGACAGGGAGGCCTGGCATGCTGCAGTCCATGGGGTTGCAAAGAGTAGGATACGACTGGGTGACTGAACACCAACAAAAACAAGGGTTGGGACAGTATTTGAACCTAAGCAATGTGTTGCGTTAGACCAAGTCCTAGCTGCTCTGCTATGAGTACAAGCCCCTGCCTAAAACTAAAAATAGCCAAGAACTAAAGACTTCTAGAAACAGAGAATTCTGAAAATCAGTGAGAAAAAAAAAAAATTCTGAGCAAGAAAATAAGAAGTAGGAAGAGCTTCTGTGAGCTCCAAGTTAACGGGTACACACAAACAGAGATCAACCCAGGAATGCCAGGTCTTGTGAAGAATTCCAAAACCATCCATTTCCAGATTCTGAATTATTTCCAGAGGTAGAGCAGTAATAATATTGATGATCAGTAACCTTTAACTGAGCAGCTGGTATGTCTGAGATATATTCTGCATGGTTCACCAGTATTGCCTCATCTCCTCCTCGACAGCTATCCTAGGAAGTTTACTGATGGAGAGACTGGTCTCACAGAAAAGTTGGGAAGCCACAAGATGAACCCAGGTGGTCTAATTCCAGAACCTGAGTTCCCAAGCACACGTTGCATCAAGGAAGGAACAGACTTAGTGCTCAGGATGGGGGAGGGGAGGCACTTCAAAAGGCAAGCTGGGTAGTAAAGAGGCCCATAATACAGTGGGAAGAACAAGAGCTCTGAAGTCAGGAGACCCGTGTTTAAAACCTACATCCTTTAAGCTATATGACTTGCAATTATCTTTAACCTCTCTGAACCCTGCCTGTATAATAGGGGTAATTACACCTGCCCTACCCTCCTCACCAGGTTGTTGTGAAGATCAAATAAGGCTATGTGTGTGAAAGTACATTATAAACCTTAAAGCCCCTTATAAATATTGCCCCTCTATAAACAAATGATTGTACACCACGAGACGGACATAGCATAAGGTAAAGAATATAGTAAAGCTTTGTTGAGTCAGTGGGCAGATGACCCCCAAAGTTTGTTTTCAGCTTCAAGCAGAGATCTTGCATGCTAAGCAGGGTTTTAAAAAACAACAACATTGAAGAGTATCAGTTTGAATGTTGATAAGTGTTTTATAAATAGCTGCATAATTAGCATGTACTTACTGCAAAAAGTATACATAATATTTTATTCCCTGTTGTAGGCTGTAATGAATCTGCTGCCTCTACATCCTAGGAGGTTTTCACTTACTTTCCCCATGATAATTTTAATACGTGGAACCATTATTAGCTGAATTAAGAATAAGTAAATGAGCAGTAAAAAAAAAAAAAATACAGAAAAATTACAGGTGCCTGTGGTGAGTAAGATAATAACTAGGTAAAAATATATGAAATAATTATAGTGTTTGAACAGCAGAGCCGGCATGAGGAAAATGACTCAATGGAATATTAAACCTGCTGTTGGCGGGGTAGAAAGGCTCTGTGGCCTTCACCTCTTCTGAGTCCCAGCCCAAATACCTCGCTGAAAACAGATCCAGTTTGTCCTCATCCATGATTTTGTAATGTCAAAGGAGTTGGTCTGATTCAATGAAGATTTAGTCATTCTAAAAGCCTGTGGGCCTGTAGACTAAGTACCCAATAACTGAAATATTCTATTTTAAAAATATACCAGAAGTTGGTATTTGTTGTAGACCTAACCTGGTGACATTGAATATGAAGTTATTTAGAATATATCTATGATTTGTATTGAATATCTCAACAAAATGGAATTAAAGGTAATTTAGATAGTTTTAAAGAGCTTCCCTTTAAAGAGCTTCCCCTGTGGCTCAGCTGGTAAAGAATCTGCCTGCAGTGCAGGATACCTGGGTTCAATTCCTGGGTTGGGAAGATCCCCTGGAGAAGGTATTCTGGCCTGGAGAATTCCATGAACAGTATAGTGCATGGGGTTGCAAAGAATCAGACACAACTGAGCGACTTTCACTTTAAAGAGCTGTGGATTGGGGTTAGGGGGGAGAAGTATAAGAAAATACTATTATATGTAGCACTCCAAACAGTGTCATTGAATAGTTTAAGGTAAACATTCAAGGCTTTTTATGTTTCATGTGCCCAATCCTTTATTAGGAAATGCAGAGATTCACGAAGAGTTTAAGACATGGTTCCTGCTCTTAAGGATTCCATTTTTTGTATTTTTCATTTTTTTCTTCTTGAAGAATAGTTAATTAAAGTATTGTTTTAGTTTCAAGTGTAGAGCAAAGTGATTCATATATATATATATATACACACACACACACACACACATATATACAGGCTTCCCTGGTAGTTCAGCTGGTAATGAATCTGCCTGCAGTGCAAGAGACTGCTACTCAATTCCTGGGTCAGGAAGATCCCCTGGAGAAGGGATAGGCTACCCACTCCATTATTCTTGGGCTTCCCTGGTGGCTCAGATGGTAAAGAATACGGGTTCAATGTGGCATGGCAGAACTCCATGGGCAGAGGAGCCTGATGGGCTACAGTCCATAGAATCACAGAGTCAGACATGACTGAAGTGACTAAGCACAGCATGTTTTTTATATATATATATATATATTCTTTTTCATATACTTTTCCATTATAGGTTATTAATAGATGTTGAATATGCTTCCCTGTGTTACATGCTGCTGCTGCTAAGTCGCTTCAGTCGTGTCCGACTCTGTGCGACCCCATAGACGGCAGCCCACCAGGCTCCCCCGTCCCTGGGATTCTCCAGGCAAGAACACCGGAGTGGGTTGCCATTTCCTTCTCCAATGCATGAAAGTGAAAAGTGAAAGTGAAGTCACTCAGTCATGTCCGACTCCTAGCGACCCCATGGACTGCAGCCCACCAGGCTCCTCCGTCCATGGGATTTTCCAGGCAAGAGTGCTGGAGTGGGGTGCCATTGCCTTCTCCACTGTGCTACATAATAGGTCTTATTTATTATGTATGTATATATATCTATCTATATATATATGTTGGGCTTTACCATCTGAGCCACCAGGTCTTATTTATGTTATATATATATATTACATATATATATATGTTGGGCTTTACCATCTGAGCCACCAGGGAATATGTTGGGCTTCCCTGGTGGCTCAGATGGTAAAGAATCTGTCTGCAATGTGGGAGACCGCAGTTTGATCCCTGGGTTGGGAAGGTCCCCTTGAGAAGGAATGGCAACCCACTCCAGTATTCTTGCCTGGAGAATTCCATGGACAGAGGAGCCTGGTGAACTACAGTCCATGGGGTCACAGAGAGTCGGACACGACTCAGCAACCAAAACACACACACACATATATTAATCCCAAACTCCTAATTTATCTCTCCCCATTCCTCTATCCCCTTTGGTAACCATAAGATTGTTTGCTATTTCTGTGGGTCTGTTTCAATTTTGTATGTAAATCATTTGTATCGTTTGTTTTTTTTTTTTTAGATTCCACATGTAAGTGATATATTTGTCTTCCTCTGTCTGACTTACTTCACTTAATATAATAATCTGTAGGTCCATCGTGTTGCTGAAGGATTCTGATTTAATGCTCTTGGAGGTGAAAGGTCTTATTACCATAATGAGAAACCTCAAGTTAGGATCTGAATCATCAGTAATTTTAACACTGCTTTCTAAAGCAACAGGCATTGGACAAGAGAAGTGGTTAAAACTATAGCAGAGAGGGTCTAGTTCAGACCCTAGGGATCCTGCCTTCCTGGCTCTCAGATCGCAAAGGCTGCAACCATTAAATCTTAATCTTCTATATGTGCTTTGTCTTCTTTGAGGGCTTTGGGGGATAGGTTCTATATCTCAGATGGGTTTTTCTATTATCCAACAAAATGCTAAGTCACCTAATTCTGCTGCATAATGTATGTTTGGATAAAGAAACAATAATATTAGACACACAATAACATAGAGAAGTCAACAGAGTACTGGAAAGGGAGGTAAGAGAACTGAGTTCTAGTTCTAAGAATTCCATTGATAAATTTCAGAAAAATCACTTCACCTCACTCTACATGTTTCTTTGCCTCTAAAATGGTGGAGTTGCAACATCACTCATTATCAGAGAAATGCAAATCAAAACCACAATGAGGTACCATTTCACGCCAGTCAGAATGGCTGCTATCCAAAAGTCTACAAATAATAAATGCTGGAGAGGGTGTGGAGAAAAGGGAACCCTCTTACACTGTTGGTGGGAATGCAAACTAGTACAGCCACTATGGAGAACAGTGTGGAGATTCCTTAAAAAACTGGAAATAGAACTGCCTTATGATCCAGCAATCCCACTGCTAGGCATACACACTGAGGAAACCAGAAGGGAAAGAGACACGTGTACCCCAATGTTCATCGCAGCACTGTTTATAATAGCCAGGACATGAAAGCAACCTAGATGTCCATCAGCAGATGAATGGATAAGAAAGCTGTGGTACATGTACACAATGGAGTATTACTCAGCCATTAAAAAGAATACATTTGAATCAGTTCTAATGAGGTGGATGAAACTGGAGCCTATTATACAGAATGAAGTAAGCCAGAAAGAAAAGCACCAATACAGTATACTAATGCATATATATGGAATTTAGAAAGATGGAAACGATAACCCTGTATGCGAGACAGCAAAAGAGACACAGATGTATAGAACAGTTTTTTGGACTCTGTGGGAGAGGCAAGGGTGGGATGATTTTGGAGAATGGCATTGAAACATGTATAATATCATATGTGAAATGAATCACCAGTCCAGGTTCGATGCATGATACAGGATGCTTGGGGCTGGTGCACTGGGATGACCCAGAGGGATGGTATAGGGAGGGAGGAGGGAGGGGAGAGGGGGGTTCGGGATGGGGAACACATGTACACCCATGGCTGATTCATGTTGATGTATGGAAAAACCAATACAATACTGTAAAGTAATTAGCCTCCAATTACAATAAATAAATTTATATTTAAAAATGATAAAATGATAGAGTTAAAGGAGACAAAAATCAAAGGACTTTTACAACTCAGATTCTTTGATTCTGTGAATCATCTGAAATCACCTTAGTATATGAGGTGGCCAATTTGACTATTCTGGCTTTTTCTTAATTGTGTTGAAAATAACAATTCAAGGAATAATTCCAGAATCTCTTACAGACTTTAACCTAGCACTTTATGAGGTACGAGAATCAGATACCAGAACCATATTATCTTTCTGTGACTCTTTTCCCCATGAATTCGAGTAGCCATATTGCTTCTTAACAGAAACCAGCTGTCATGATATTATGAGCCATGACCTTATTCTTATTCTATACATGTATTTCTTGATAATAAATCATTAGATTATCATATATTTTATATTCTTTACTAATCCACTGTTAGCATCACTATGAACAAAGCTAGTGGAGGTGATGGAATTCCAGTTGAGCTATTTCAAATCCTGAAAGATGATGCTGTGAAAGTGCTACACTCAATATGCGAGCAAATTTGGAAAACTCAGCAGTGGCCACAGGACTGGAAAAGGTCAGTTTTCATTCCAATCCCAAAGAAAGGCAATGCCAAAGAATGCTCAAACTACCGCATAATTGCACTCATCTCACATGCTAGGAAAGCAATGCTCAAAGTTCTCCAAGCCAGGCTTCAGCAATATGTGAACCGTAAACTTCCTGATGTTCAAGCTCGTTTTAGAAAAGGCAGAGGAACCAGAGATCAAATCGCCAACATCTGCTGGATCATGGATAAAGCAAGAGAGTTCCAGAAAAACATCTATTTCTGCTTTATTGACTATGCCAAAGCCTTTGACTGTGTGGATCACAATAAACTGTGGAAAATTCTGAAAGAGATGGGAATACCAGCCCACCTGACCTGCCTCTTGAGAAATTTGTATGCAGGTCAGGAAGCAACAGTTAGAACTGGACATGGAACAACAGACTGGTTCCAAATAGGAAAAGGAGTATGTCAAGGCTGTATATTGTCACCCTGCTTATTTAACTTATATGCAGAGTACATCATGAGAAACGCTGGACTGGAAGAAGCACAAGCTGGAATCAAGATTGCCGGGAGAAATAGCAATAACCTCAGATATGCAGATGACACCACCCTTATGGCAGAAAGTGAAGAGGAACTCAAAAGCCTCTTGATGAAAGTGAAAGTGGAGAGGGAAAAAGTTGGCTTAAAGCTCAACATTCAGAAAACGAAGATCATGGCATCTGGTCCCATCACTTCATGGGAAATAGATGGGGAAACAGTGGAAACAGTGTCAGACTTTATTTGGGGGGCTCCAAAATCACTGCAGGTGGTGACTGCAGCCATAAAATTAAAAGACGCTTACTCCTTGGAAGGAAAGTTATGACCAACCTAGATAGCATATTCAAAAGCAGAGACATTACTTTGCCAACAAAGGTCTGTCTAGTCAAGGCTATGGTTTTTCCTGTGGTCATGTATGGATGTGAGAGTTGGACTGTGAAGAAGGCTGAGCGCCGAAGAATTGATGCTTTTGAACTGTGGTGTTGGAGAAGACTCTTGAGAGTCCCTTGGACTGCAAGGAGATCCAACCAGTCCATTCTGAAGGAGATCAGCCCTGGGATTTCTTTGGAAGGAATGATGCTAAAGCTGAAACTCCAGTACTTTGGCCACCTCATGCGAAGAGTTGCCTCATTGGAAAAGACTCTGATGCTGGGAGGCATTGGGGGCAGGAGAAGAAGGGGACGACAGAGGATGAGATAGCTGGATGGCATCACTGATTCGATGGACGTGAGTCTGAGTGAACTCTGGGAGTTGGTGATGGACAAGGAGGCCTGGCATGCTGCGATTCATGGAGACGCAAAGAGTCAGACATGACTGAGTGACTGAACTGAACTGAACTGAATCCACTCTTGAAATAGACATTAACTAAGTATGTATCTTCAATAGTGTCCTTCATATGTTAAAAATGTGTGTGGTATGCATTAATAATCCTTTTAAGCTACTATTTGTGCTGGAGAAGACTCAGATTTTTATTCTACATTGGACTTTCTCCATCAAATGGTTAACACATTATTACTCCAACTTTAGCCACAAAAATAATGGTTTCTGGAGCCTTTCAGATGTATGTGAATTTATGAACATATTATTTGAAATGTTACTCGTTAGGGTGCATTTCTGACATCATATTGAGACAAGGGGCCTGGTGAGATGTTCTTTATTCTTCTGATTACTGTCTGAAGGGAATGTAGTTTTTTCTCTCTCCACTTGTTTTTTGTAGGAGTTAAATAAAATCTAAAAATCACATTAATGTTCTAAACATCTGGATAGATTGTTATGGGGATAAACAGAAGCCCTAGTACCTCACCTGTAACCATCTAATCAATTACATGTAAAGTCCTGTCTGTGTCCCCTGAGAATCTGGTTCAGCAGACTGTTGATGAATAGAAGGGTATGTTGTCTGTGGAGGGGCCGAATCCTTGAGCACATACTTGGATTCAGCTATGAAAGTGCTATTAACTCCCATCCCATCTTAGTTAAATATATACCTGAAAGAGGAAAGGTAAGACTTGGTGAAACAAATCAGTGCTTCCTTTTGTTTATTTCCAGAGGCAAACATATGTAACTTTCACAAGAAAAAAGGGAAAGCCTCTTCCTGGTCCCACTGGATTCAGTCAATTCTAGCTCCAGGAGGCTATGGAGTATACGTGAAGAGAGGCAGGCAGTCAGCCCTTGGTTTCAGGATTGGATCGGCTGAGTCATCTCTAGAAACCTAGGAGCTTCAACAAAAAATTAAGGAAGGGAGAGAGAAGGAAAAGAGAGAGGAGGAGAAATCTCTCCTATTAGGATTTTTGCTTCCCAGATGCAATTACTCCTAATAATTTCATGAACCTGAGCACTAGTGTGTAGTCACTAGAGCCACTGTTTGGGCCATGAGGGTGGTGATAATGGAAAGAGCCCCTGTCTGGATTTGTAAGCCCTGCCATTTACTCACTGAGCAACCTTGGGCAGAAGTCCTCTCTGACCCTCAGTCTCCTCATCTGTAAATATTTACCCTTCTGGTTTGTGGAGAGCATTACATGACCATGTAAGCACACAACATATTTCTTATAAACTGTAATGCTCTACACACATTTGCGGTGTTAAACATGTTAATCCTTCCAGTTGTGTTCTTCTATCTTTTACTGTAGACAAAAGACAGATTTCCCCAGCAAGAGAGAAGACAAGAAGAATCTTTGCCTGACCCACAGAGACAACGACAATTTAGGCATTCTACACTAAAGCCCTCTAGGTTAGCCACAGGTGTGCAGCTGATGTTTCTGGATCCAGTACACAGGGGTTTGTGTTGCTTTCTTGATCCAAGTCAAGGTAACCTAGAAAGTTAGAATTATATCATCTTGCTATCATTTTGATATTTCAAACATTTCAGCCTCATACAAGTAGAAAAGAGTCTCTCTCTCTCTTACTGATTTGTAGATGAACGAATACATGGTTTTCAATCAGCCAATTACCCATTTGGTACCCACCACGTGCCTGACTATACTGCAAGGTACTCTAAAAAGTCTTAGTAATGGCCAGCATTAAAATTCTTTGGAAAGAAAAACTGAGTTATGTGTGCCTACAAGCAAGAGATCAAAGGGTTAATCAGAAACGAAACAATTTTCACATAAAGTGATCTTTCTTCCCTGTTTTATTGTAAGCTCAAAGAGAATTGTAGCAATACAGGTTGAGCAATTTTCTTTTTTTGTGAATCCCGTGCTCAATTTATGAAAGCCATTTTGCAAGCCATTTACATGCAGTAAACCTTTGCTTTAAGATTCTGTCATTTACCTTGATCATTATTTATAGTCCCTTTAGAAAAGGCCCTTGACTGGTTTAGCTCCCAAGTATAGCACGGCCACGGGACAGTTTTCTTTTAAGTCATGGTTGTAAGCTAGGACATGCTCAGTCTTGTAGCCAGGTATGAGGCATGGCGATATTGTGTAATGGGGACTAAGCTAGTTGGAATGAGGAGTCTTGGATTTAAAACCAGTCTTGGACTTAAAACTCACAATGTAATCTTGGTTGTTTACACTCCTTTACTGTCAAGTTTGCTAACTTGTAGAAAAAGCACAATGTCTTTCATCACAAGACTATAAAGTAGGGCTTAACTGAGGTACTCTGTGTGCAAGTGTCAGTTAAAAAGAGGAGATTGTTTTATGAATGAATTGTCTATAATATGAACTACTATAAATCACTGAAAAGGGAATGGTATGTCTAATCTAAACTCTTTCTGGATCACATATTCTGTTCTCTCTACTGTAATCCACAGAAGAATGTAAACAGAGCAGGGACCTTCACAAGACACAGAGAGTAGACATTCTATCAAGTATCTGTTGTATTAATGGGTAAAATTTCCATGTAAGCATCAGTGTGCTGGGCATGGTTTAGAATATAAGAAGAATAATGTATTAACCTAGCCTCAAAGAGTTTATAGTTAGGATGACTAGCCATTCATGCATGAAAAGCCAATGTGAATTAAATTATGGCTCTAAACAAGAGAAGAAAGCATGCATAAAAAGTGTGTCTGAGTCCCTCACCGGAAGACAGATATAGCAGGAAGGTTTCCTCATCTTAACCCTCAGTGAGTTTATCTATCTTCAGCCTCACTTCTGTCCCGTGTACTTTTTAAATCAGTCACAGTTCCAGAAGGACCAGATACCCACTTGTAAGGGTTTGACTGAAGTGCATATAATATAGAGATGTGTCCAGAATTGTGGGAGCCAAAGAGAGTTGGTGAGGCCCAACAGCAGGAAGCGTTACCACCCACAGAGGTGAAAGCAGTGCAAGGGGCAGGCACGGAATGTGATGGGAGCCAAAGCTAGGCGCAACGAGAATCCTTATCAACACACAAGTCCAGTAGAGCCGTGCAAGTCTAATTCTTTGGGCTACTATCAAGGCAAAGTCTGCTGGGTTTGTATGCATTTGGTCCAGAACTTTTAGGCAGGTGGGGCTTTTCTTGAGGGCCTAAGGAAGAAATTCCATCAGTCCAAAAGGCCTTCCTGGAGCTGGGATCTGTCATTCTACCTTTGCTTGTAGCACAGTGAAATGGCTAAATGTTCTTCCTTGACTCCTTGGTACTTACCATGCACAGCCTTCGCAAGGTACAGAACAAGAGAAAATGGATTATGCCCTCAACAACAAGAGGCGAGTCATCCGCCTGGTTTTGCAGTGGGCTGCCATGTATGGAGACATCCTACAAGAGGATGACGTGGCCATGGCTTTCCTGGAGGTAGGTGGGGATCATCCCTTCCAAGAGTGTGTCTTTGTCCTACAATACAGGGACCACCCAGAGGCATGGCAGCTTCCCTAGAGACAGAGTAAGCGCAAATTCTAGACTTTGTTAACATGTTCATTCATCAGAAAGGAACTATCAGAAAAGTATAAAGAAAAGCATATCCATTATCCTGCCAGTCTAATTCAGTAACTGGTAGCAGCATTCCGATGTATTTTCATTGATTTGCTTTCTTTGTTATATTTCCTGTAGTTATAATCAACATAGTACCCATCATTTCACAGGATGCCTTTTCTACTTTATGTAAGGATTTTTCTATGTCAGTAGAGTCTAATAAAATTTTCTGATGGTCTTTGAGTAGCTATGCCACAGATATATTTATTTCTTCCCATATTGTTGAATATATCATTTCCATTTTTACTTTCCTAGAAGAGCATAATGAACATTTTTGTACAAATAGGTCTATTTTTGGTTCTATTCCTAGAAGTGGGATTACTAGATCAAATGGTGATGCTTTTGAGTACAGTGGAGCAGATAACTTTATTAAAGAATTCTTAGGTCCACGAAGTGGTTCTGAAGGGCCATGATTTACTTTGTAAACACTGATTTAAGCTGAACTTCCTTTTCCTTCCCATGACTCCAGCCCACGTTACAACAGTGACCTGAGCATTTAATCCTTAATGATTCACTCTGTCCTCAGAAACTGAGATGAGGACCTTACTTCTGTGCAGGCAAAAGGCAACATGATTTCTGTTTCAAGCTTTATCAGTCTGTCTGTTTAAGAATGAATTATCCAAAAGAAACATCCCCACTCACTCCTTCTTAGTCATATCATTTGGCAGGCAGAGAAATGAGGCTGGGAGGAAAGGTGGATGATGATAGTCCCTCAAGACTATGGAATGAAAGATTTTGAAGATGTACAGGAATAATAGTCACTTGGGTCATTGGGTTATGGCTTCTACCCATTGCTTCGAGTAAAGGACCACTTTGCAGATGAGTCAGAATGATGGTGATGCTGCTGCTGCCAGAGCTCTCGGCTTCTGCTGGGGAGCCCACTGCCCCTGCACAAAGCAGGGCAGGGACTCTGCTGCTCAGTGGGTGGAACCATCGCAGGACATCAGTGAAGAGTCCTGAGTTAGTGACATAAACTCCACAAAACTTCAGCGCAGTGCTGAAAACCATGGCTGTACTTTTACCACCAACAGTTAACCACGACTAGTAGTAAATGTTAAATAAACAACAAATACTAAAATAATATTCAAAATAAATATTAAAATTCCCCTGAAAAAAAGATTAAGGTGAAAGAAGTGCTCTTAAAGACCATAAAATAACCCATTCCAGAACACTGCGTTGCTTTGCCTTCTGTATAAATATCATATAAACACTTCATTTGCGATTTAAATTTTTTAAATTTGTTTATTGTGGTAGAACACAGCAATCATAAAACTTGCTATTTTAATCATTCTTAAGTGTACAATTCAGTGGCATTAATTATACTCACAATGGAACGCATGCATCACTACCATCAGTTTCCACAATTTTTTCCTCACTTGCCATGTTGAATTTAGACATGCTGTAACATTTTCTTATTTGTCCCTAGTCCATGAAACCATGGTCTGGAGATGCTAGTGAGGCAGATGACATAGGGACATGTCTTTGTTGCTCTTTGCAGAATTACGTACCTTTTGCAGTTCTTGTTAAAAGCCTGTGACCTTTGCCAATTACAGGAGTTTTATGTGTCTGTATCAGATGATGCCCGGATGCTTGCTGCCCTCAAGGAGCAACTGCCTGAGCTGGAGAAGATTGTCAAGCAAATGTAAGGAAGGGCTTGGCTTTGGGGTGAGCTTTCACCAAGTAAGTGTCTGCTGACTCTCAATCACATCATCATCCAAAAAGTCCTTTGTCCCCACAAAGGGTGAAAGCTGATTTGAGTGGTGTGGGCCTCAGGCGAGGGGGTGCAGTCAGGCCAGATGAACAAAAGGGTGGAGATTCTGCTCAGCTGCCTTCTGCACCGGACAGCTGCCCAGAGAAAGCCTGGGGAGCCAGAGATCCTCCTTGGACGTCTGACTCAATAAACCTGGGTCCCTTTGGTTCAAGGCAGGGAATCCAACACCACAGTGGTCAGTGGAATTTAAGCAAAGTTTGAAGAGAATTACTTACCTGGGAAATTCGCGTGACGCTGCCAAAGCTGTTAATGGTGAATACTTGTGTCCTCTAAGTGGAAACACGGGTTTGCACATGCTGTCCTTTGAGCCACTGATTAAATACTGGCTCCTAGATAGACTTTGAGAGTGAGTAATCCAGGCTTTTAACCTCACTTAGACCAGGGATCTGCCTGGGACAAAAGCTGATCTCTTAGCTGTCCCCTCTGTGCTTTGGCCTCTTGGTGTTAAAATAAGGAGGCTCAAATTGCCCCCTGAAGGGATGCTGTGATTTCATTTCTAACACAAGATTAAAGTTATATACAAATGAAACCATTTAATAGTACCAACAGTATTAAATAATGTGCTTTCTCTGTTTCTCGTAGTTCAGAAGATGCAAAGGCTCCACAAAAGAAGGTCAGTGGCAATGGATCAGAATTCTCTAATTATGCCCTGTAGACTGACAGTTCTCCAGAAATACAACATCGCAATATGTGACAGTGATGTCTTTGTAAATACAAAATATGTTTTCTTTATTTCTTGACTCTGCTTCTCAGGCATGTGTCCTCTGAGTTGCAGATATTCATCTGTCATCCTCCCCTTATGGCAGCTACTATTGTTATTATTTTTACAGCACAAAGTTCTTTTGCAACAGTTCAACACAGGCGATGAGAGAGCCCAGAAGCGCCAGCCTATCCGTGGCTCTGATGAAGGTGAGATTTCTTTTCCAGCGTGTGTAGATTATTTAAAGTCAGAATGAAATCTTCCCTCTGGGCGTCACCCCTTGGGCCCACAGAATAGCTTTTCTTGGCTCTCTGTGCACTCCAGATGGTTTGCTTGGAGGTGCCCTTTGGCATTCCAATTATTTTTGTCCTTGAACTTGGTACCTGGAGCCAAGGTGCTTGTTCACACTTCTCTGATTCTGCCTCTACCCCACTGCCACCTTTCCTTGAAGGAGAGAAAGATTATCTCAGGGGCCACTTGTCAAGGTGGCTGGAAGGTGGTTGGTGTTTTGCAGATGCCTCTCAGAGGTGGAGCACCAGGGTCAGCTGCTCACCTGCCGAGCAGGGCTCCTGCCCAGGAAGAGTGCCCCCAGCCCTGAGCACTACCTCGTTAGCACCCATCGGGGAGGCCCAAATACCAGCTGCTATTGTTTGCTTGGTTAAGATTTCTTCGAAGAGTCACAGGCAAAATAAAATGATCATGATGAAATCTTCATCTTCAGCCTCAGATGAATGTTGTAATTTAGGGGTGGCCCAAACTCAAGAATTACAGCAGGTGGAATTACTTCCAGGACTTGTGTGTTCAGAGCTGAACATGTGGATAACCACATGCAGATTTACTGAACTGAACACCACCCAAGCCATGTGCCCAGGCCTCAGAGTACATACACCAGTGGACAAGTGAGCAGGAATCTTAGCGAATGTTCATGACCCCAGGCAGAAGCATTCCTGTTTGCAGGAGTGTTCATGCTGACTCCCTACCACTGAACTAGGCAGTGGGAAACTAGTGATCTGCCTGCCACATAACACTCCTGTATTGTGAAAAAGAAACACTCACAGACAAGGGCAGACCCTGAAAACTTGCCTAAACATGCCTCTCATTCTTTCCCCATGACCTGTGTGTGGGCTTTCCACAACTATCTGTTGTGGTTTTTGTAACTGGGATTGGCAGTCATGGACTGTTCTAAGGTAAGTTTTAGAGGAGGACAAGTGTAGGCATCCATGAGCACAAATCAATACAAGTCATAAGAATGGCAAGGCGATGCACATTTTGGAGGGTGCGTCCAAACATTTTGCATAGCTTATGTTTTTTTAAGAACTCCCAAGATCAATTCATCTCGTTGTTGCTCTCTTCCCAATAGTTCTGTTTAAAGTCTATTGCGTGGACCACACCTACACAACCATCCGGGTGCCGGTGGCCGCCTCGGTGAAGGAAGTCCTCAGCGCCGTTGCCGACAAACTGGGCTCCGGGGAAGGCCTGATCATCGTCAAGATGAGTTCCGGGGGAGGTGAGAGCCTTCTGTAGAGGGGATATGCCAGCAAACAGAACCCTGGCAGGCAGTTAGTGGGGCCTTTCAAGCTGATCCAAAGGGACGAGTGGGTGCCGTGTGTTCCCACAAATAACAGAAATGAAGGTGGTTAGAAGTGGGCTGGGCTAGTGTCTTAATGTCCCCTATCCAGTAGGTGCCCACTCTGAAGCAGAAAGAGATGAAGAGGAAGCTGGAATGAGGTCTCTGGTGTGGATGTCAGCCTGGAGTTTTCCTATAAACCCTAAACAGAAAAGCTTAATGCTGTAATAACCTATATTAGGAAAGAATTGAAAAAATATATATGTGTGTGTGTGTGTGTAAAAATACCTATATACATGTAACTGAATTACTTTGCTATATACCTGAAATAACACAACATGCTTAGTTGTTCATTCATGTCTGACTCTTTGCAACCCCATGGGCTGTAGCCCACCAGGCTCCTCTGTCCATGGGATTTCCCGGGCAAGAATACTGGAGTGGGTTGCCATTCCCTTCTCCAGGGGATCTTCCTGACCCAGGGATCGAACCCTGGTCTCCTGCTTTGCAGGCAGATTCTTTACTATCTGAGCTACAAAGGAAGCCCCAAAATAACACAACACTATAAATCAAATATACTTTAATTAAGACCAAAAAAAAAAAGAAGTTTAAGGCCTTGGAGCTCTGAGACATGTGGACCCCAAGAGGACACCTGGCTTTTCTGGCTAAAGGCTACAGGTTTTCATGAGTCTGAAGTTAGCAGTGGTCACAGGCTGGTTCTTTTTGGCTGATGATGTCTCCCTCCTTTCCCAGTAGAAAGGGCAGGAACTCAGCTCATCGACAAAGTGAGGAGTATTTTCCCCCACAGGATTACTTGACTACTGCCTGCTTTTATCCATCATGTATTTTTGGCCACTCAGTGTGGCTGTGACACGAGGGGAGGTGTATGCAGAGCCTGTGCCTCCACGTGGCTCAGAGGCTGGCGAGGAGGGAGACAATAAACAGTCACCGTCCAGGTGACGAGAAGGGTCTGCACGCGTTGCAGCGAGAGGCTGTGGGAGGGAGCCATGAGGCTTGCTTATCCAGCAATGATTTGATACTCATTGGAGCATCCTTCAGGATCCGAGGGAGGCCATTTCTACCGCATTTAAAGACAAATTATTCCACTGAGGCAGAATTTTTAAATATATCTTGGCTCCCCAAAATATCCCCCTCCATTTCTGTTCCTGGTGCACATGACCCAGGACGTCTGTCTGTCCATCATGAGCCCTCTGGCACACTCTCGCCATAGTTTTCCCAGGTGCCTCCTTCACTGCCTTCAGGTTCTCCTGTCATCGTCTCATGGAGGCCCCCCTCCTTCCTTTCTTTGATTCCCCCTTATCCATCCTTCCCAGCCTCCCTCCCTGCTCTATTGTTGTCTCCTCCTCACTGCTTACTCTCTGATGCATTGTCACTGTCTGCATCCCTCACTATGATGTAAGCTCTTTGGGGACTATTTTGTTGTTGTTGTTGTTATCATTCCCTTCTGTATCCTCAGTGTCCAGAGCAGTGTCCAGCATATAGTAAATGCTAAATAAATATCTTTTGTATGAACTATTTTAAATATAAGAGACTTCATCTAATAATGCAGTTGCCCTCCAAATTAGGGAATGAGTGAAAAAAAGTGATAAATTTTACCTCGAAAGTCATGTGGGATCTCAGAAAGCCCCCTAAGTTTTCTAAAAGTGATACTGTCATCTCCAAAGGGCTGGGCGTTAATCACCATCTAGAAGCAGAACTTGTTTTTTAAGTAGCAGGTGCGGTTTTTGTATGCAGAACTGGGTAAATGACCCTCGGGTATTTCATCCCTGTTTTGGGGTCATTTCTGATGGCATCCTGAGTGTTGTGTGCCTGCGTGATTGCTGTGTCTTTTTTATTCAGTGGATCCCTTCAGTACAGTATTTTGTGCAGTCACTCCGCATGTTCCAGTAATTCACCAAGCTGGCAATTTGTTGGTGTGATTAGGGCAGTACAGCAAATCTCAGATGCATTTAATAGGCAATCTCATGCTTTTTATGTTCACAGAAAAGGTGGTGCTCAAACCTAATGATGTTTCAGTATTTACAACGCTCACCATTAATGGACGTCTATTTGCTTGCCCGCGAGAGCAATTCGATTCACTGGTAGGTGTGGATGGCCGCCTTGGAGCAGCGTGTGCAATCAGAAAAACTTGTCTGGAGCTTAATTTTGCAGTCACATTGAACTCAGTTGCTAAAAAAATTCTTGAATGCTACTTGTCTTTTTCTTTTCTCCGGTCTATTAGGTAAGCCTCAGGTGTTCATTTGAGACGCTCTGAGCTTTAGATTTACCTTTGTGGAAATTCACCAAGTTGCACTATGATTGGGGCATAATTCAGCTTTCAGAACTCTTTGTAGTAATTCACCTCCTTGAAATGTCCCTGATTTAAATACTGATATTAAAAAACATGAACACTTAGAGACCAGGATAGAAATAATTTTTTTAAGGCAAGACATTGCGATTTATCCTGCTCCTTAGGGGGATGTAGAAATGCATTATGAAAGAGCCACTCTACGGTCCAGGGAAAATGCCGTTCCCTGAAAGGGCTCTCTCCATCTTGTGCGGGAAATATCAGAGGCCAGCTGTCTTCCCTAAGTCTCCAAAACACTGTTCACAGCCCCACACAGCTCTCTGAGTAAAGGCTTAATCAACTGTGTTAACAAGTGTGGCCCTCTCTCCTTTATGCTCTGGTGGGGTTCATTTCTGTTTCTCCTTCAATAGTTAGGCATGGAAATGAGTAGCTACTGGAGTATCTTCGAGAGCCCGTGGGGCCAGCTCAGAGGACTAGTTTCTTCCATCTGTTAGACACACAGGGCTTCTTTACTAAGAAAAGTGCAACACAAGCACTATGGTGTGTTGCATTTTGTTGCTGTTGTTTAGTTTCCAAGTCATGTCTGACTCTCTTGTGACCGTCTGGACCTGCCAGGATCCTCTGTCCATGGGATTTCCCAGGCAAGGATATTGGAGTGGGTTGCCATTTCCTTCTCTGGGGATCTTCCCAACCCAGGGATCAAACCTGCGACTCCTGCACTGGCAGATGGATTCTTTACCACTGAGCCACCAAGGAAGCATTTTAGAGGGGAGAATTTAACTACATGAGTGATGCATGAATACGTTCAGTGTAATCAGATCAGATGTTGTAGGTAAATCAAGATTCCCCTCCTTGGACTTTCTAGAGCTTGCTTAGCCTCATTGTGATTCTGACCTTCTGAGCTGGGGAGAGCTAGTTTGTGCAGCTGCACAGGTTAAGCAGATTTTGTGACTTCTTGAATTCACCTGGAGAGGAACTTTGCAAAGGGGGCATGAGTTCTCCTGACCTCCCTCACCCACCAGCACTGTCTGATCTGAGTCTGTTCACAGTCCTTTAAATGGATTTTTCATTATCTACATCCACTGCTTTCTGAAAATAAATACTTCCCAGTATTGAGAGACTGGGGAGAGAAATGGCATGAATGAGTCATACTACCCTCTCCTGGTAGCAAAACCCAGCAAAAGCCCGTTTAGTTGCAGACCTGCTGAAGGTGCTGTGTGATGCGTTTGCCACTCGGGGCTTGGGCCTCTCCTGCCAGCTGGTTCTTGGCCGCAGTATCTGGTGACATGGTGTGCAGATGCAGAATGTGGACCATCTCCAGCTCTCTGTGGGAAGATACTAACTTTTTAAGCCTCTGTTTATTTGCACACAATCCTGCAGCCTCACAAGTTGTCAGTCCTTCCTAGTCTTCCATTTTAAGTCATGCGTAATTGCAAGGAGCTTGCTTTGCAGCAAGTATCTGGACGTGAACATGCTTAACTTCTTCCCTGTTGGTGTTCTGCCACTCCCTGGCCTACCAGTTATGCCATCCTTTCTAAGGAGTGGTCACAAAACTCTAGGCATGAAGCTCTTTTTCCGGCTTTCTAAAGATTTGAGGACAGTCCATCCAGGAAGAGTCATACACAGAATGACTCTGCACGACAGAATGCTGGCCAGACCTTTGATCCATCAACACATACTTAGTATGAAGTGCCAGCATCTGCGTGACACTGCACCAGTGTCCCAGAGCCTCTGTGCTGACAATAATCATGGTCAAATTGGGAGATGAAACTAACACAGACAGCCTGGAACAGAACAAACCATAGTGCCGAAGTGCTGTCTAGAATTAGCAGTGCCAGCAGTTTGTCCTTGTCGCTTAAGGGCTCAGATTCTAGAGCTTTACTTTCTTGACATTTTAAGCATAAATGTTAGTACAGAGCAACTTACAATAAAACGCCACTGTACTGTAATTGGCTTCTACTTTTATCCATTCACTAGCTCCTTAGGTTCTTCTTTGGGGCCTAACCTATATCTTTCCTGGTGTCGTGGATGATTCTGGCTCTAACATGGTCTTGAAAATAGATCCATCACGGTCCTTGCACCTCAGGGAGCTCATAGTGTAGTGTGGGACACCAGAGTGTGATGGCATCCAGTATGACAAATGCCATTGCAGAGCTGGGTACAGCATGTGGGAGCCCGAGGAAAGAGGACGCTGAGGTGGCAGCTTGCTTTAGCCATCTGTCACTGACAATCAGCACATCCTTTTAATATCTTAGTTTCCTCATCAGGACAGTGGGAGCATAAGAGTGCTATTCTCCTAATCACTCCGTCCAAGCTTAACAGAGCAATCAGCTCTCAAAAAGAGCAGTCAAGTCTATAGGAGTTCTTTGCCTCTGTGTGGGACTTTTCAGATCTGTATGTGTAATGCAGACCCTACATAGGTTCTTCTGTGCTTCACCTGTAGGAAATTTCCACCGGGATATCTAGGAGAAAATGGTCCAGGAATCTGCTTCCTGCGGGGCCAGCATGTAATTCCCCCTTCAGATGCAGGAGCCCTCTGCACTGCTCAGATTGCTCCCTGGTGGTTCACGGAGGGAAGCAGTCAGCCTGCCCTTTGCTTGGTGAGCCCTGTTCACTCATAAAAAGTAGAGATTCAACAGGGGGTTCTATTTCTCTCAAAAGAGATTCAGGATGATATACTAGCATCCACGACTAAAAGTATTCTATGGCATCTTCCCTGTTGTTCAGTCACTCAGTCATGACCGACTCTTTGCGACCCCATGGACTGCAGCACACCAGGCTTCCCTGTCCTTCACCATCTCCCAGAGTTTGCTCAAATTCATGTCCATTTAGTTGATCCTTCCATCCAACCATCTCATCCTCTGTCCTCCCCTTCTCCTCCTACCCTCAATCTTTCCCAGCATCAGGGTCTTTTCCAATTAAGTCAGTTCTTTGCATCAGGTGGCCAAAGTATTGGAGCTTCAGCAACAGTCCTTCCAATGAATATTCAGGATTGATTTCCTTTAGGATTGACTGGTTTGATCTCCTTGCAGTCCAAGGGACTCTCAAGAATCTTCTCCAGCACCACAGTTTGAAGGCATCAATTCTTTGACGCTCAGCCATCTTCCCCGTAGTTGGGCTAATTTATCCCCTCTGTGAAAGCTGTAAGACCTCAAGGGAAAGAGATGAGGACTCAGACTGAGGAAAGAGCAAACCCAAGGAATAGAGGACAGGTCCACAGCAAAGCAAACAGGCAAGAGGGAAGGCAGGATGTGGACAGTCAGCCAGAGCCTTAGACAGAGTCCTCCTGCTGAGGGTGTAAGAGCTTCCTGACATTCCTACCTGAGACCTACCCTGCTTGAAACCATACTGCTTGTTTCCATAAACGACCTGCCCATTAGCTTCAAGTCAGTTCCCTAAGTTTTGAACCTTTGGAATAATGATTTTTCTTCCATGTTCTGTGTGCCCTGCTCTTCCTGCCCTAGAGTGAATCAGCAACAACCGTGTTTGGCTCGTACATACAGGTGCTGTGCTCCTCACTCTTCCTGTGCCTCTGCATTGGCACAGCACAGCTCGGAAGGTGGGGCCACCTCTGTGCTGGGCACTTGCTCACATGCCACACTTCAATTATTCCCATCCTATTCTCCTAACAAGCCTAGGTACTAGGTGGTGGTGGTTGTTAAGTCACTAAGTCGTGTCTGACTCTTAACGACCCCATGGACTGCAGCACGCCAGGCCTCCCTGTCCTTCACTATCATCTGGACTTTGCTCAGACTCATGTCCATGGAGTCAGTGATACATTCAACCATCTCATCTTCCATCGTCTCCTTTCTCCTCCTGCCCTCAATCTTTCCCAGATCAGGGTCTTTTCCAATGAATTAGCTCTTAGCATTAGGTGGCCAAAGTATTGACGCTTTAGCTTCACCATTAATCCTTACAATGAATATTCAGGGTTGATTTCCTTGCTACCCAGGGGACTCTCAGGAGTCTTCTCCAGCACCACAGTTTAAAAGCTCCAGCACCAATTATTTGCACTCAACCTTCTTTCTGGTCCAGCTCTCACATCCATGCATGACTACTGGAAAAGCTTTAACTAAATGGACCTTTGTCAGAAAAGTGATGTCTGTGCTTTTGTCTAGGTTTGTCATAGCTTTTCTTCCAAGTAGTAAGCGTCTTTTAGTTTTATGACAGCAGTCACCGACCATCCACAGTGATTTTGGAGCCCAAGAAAATAAAATCTGTCACTGTTTCTACTCTTTCCCCATCTGTTTGCCATGAAGTGATGAGACCAGATGCCATGATCTAGTTATTTGAATGTTGAGTTTTAAACCAGCTTTTTCACTCTCCTCTTTTACCCTCATCGAGAGACTCTTTAGTTCCTCTTCACTTTCTGCCATTAGAGTGGTATCTAGGTACTAGGTAATGGGTCCCCAACTCATAAGAGCTAAAAACAGTCAACAGATTAGGGGATCATCCAAGTCTATGTAATTAGGGTGGGTCTGCTGCTCTCTGAAACGGGCACTAACCTGGTCTGTTACAAAACCCTAATTCCCATGGAGCACTCCAAGGCTTTCTAACATGGTCCATTCTGTTCCCCTGAACTCTCTGTTCCTGCCAAGCAAGTCTGATGATACATCCCCACCTTCATGCCTCTGCTGCCATCCTCCAACCTAAGACCCACCATCCTGGATACTCAGGGAAAACTTTGCCCTTCTAAACCTGCCCAGTTTCATCTTTTAAAGCCCAGCTTCTTTTTCCAAGAACCTCTTAAGGCTACGTATTCATTCCAAATGCCCACTACCTCTCAAAAGCCCCTTCACATTTCCTCACCTGTTTTTCCATATATCTGGGAGTCAGGTGTTTGTTGATGCTTCTGTCTGTCCCTTTATACATACATGCAAACAAATGCCAACAGCTGATTCTTTATTGACGTGCAGTGCTGTACTCACAGGTCAGAGCTGATTCCTCTGTTAAACTGCAAACTTTCAAATGCCCAGAAAGCAGCAGGATTTAGAGAATGTCAAGGTTATGGGTGATGATGACAATGATGCATGATGATAGAGTGTGAACAATATTAGAACTTCCAACCTAAATATTGGATATCCAAATATGTTTTGTATCATGCTGGGGAAACTATCTTTTAATTCATGTGACTTTTATAACTTTAAACTGTTATCATAGATCAATGGGTTTATAAGTAAAGTTTCTAGTATATACAAATCATTCATTTTATTAAGGAAAAGCACCCTAATTCATTTCTCGTAAAGTAAAAATCAAGTACATAAATTGGATGGAAAATTTTGACCAAGGGTCTTCCAGAAAGTAGCAGAATTTAGTTTTCTGATGCCTAGGTCCAAACACCATGACCACGTGACTATCATTCCTGGCTCTACGTCTCTCAGAAAGTGGAGGAATTGAACATCACACATAATCCCATGTAATCACAGATCCTTCTTTCACCGAGTAGTCCAGGCAGTGTATTATGAGAGATGGAGATGCAGAGCTTTACCACTGTCACCAGCCCCTGCCATAGTAAGTAGCTAAACGCCCAAACCACGATGCTAGTACCTGCTTTGGAGCAGCCTCAGTGGGAACCATAACTTCTTCTATGTTTGCCAGGGAAAAGGAATTGTTTCCAGGGAGCTCCCAGGCCCAAGCAGAAGAGAACCTCCATAGGTCAGTTGTCACTGAATCTTATTTGCCATGGTCCATGTTTTTCAGTCAGTGGAATTGATTAGAGGGATAATGGTTACTATAAAAATGCATGGAGGCAAGTGAGCATTAAGAGCAAAGACTTTTCTCTCCTCTGGGTAAAATCAAAGTTTCAAGGTATTCCTTAAAGCATCTTCAGAATCCTCTCCCCTCCAAGTCCCAAGCATTCAGCTTGTCTGTTTTGAGATTCTGATATATTTCCATATTATTATTCACAGACTCCCTTGCCAGAACAGGAGGGCCCAACTGTTGGAACAATGGGAACTTTCGAACTGATGAGCTCCAAAGATTTGGCCTACCAGATGACAATTTATGATTGGGAGCTCTTCAACTGTGTGCATGAGGTAAGGTGCTCCATTGAGAGCATGCATTCATAGGTATCATGGCAGTTCTGGTGTTGCCTGCAAATGTGAATACATGCTGCAATGTTAAAGCCACATGAGGGTTTTCTTTTTTTGCACAAAATATTGAGTATATTAATAAAGCCTGTTATGAAGCCTTTGAGAGTAAAGACAAATCTTTACAATTTGCAATAAGCTCTGTCTTCCTGAGTATATTAATAGCACCTAGTTTATAGTTACAGTATTCAGCAAGCCTCATTGAGCCCTTGAGGTCTTCAAGTTGAAGTTCAAGTTGAATGCCAGTCAGTGATTGTATTCATGTTTGCTGACCAGTGTCAATTTGCCACGTCAAATGGAGGAGCAAGCTGGTGTTTTGATTTAAAAACAAAGATGTGACACTGTTTTCCTTTCTTCTAGCTGGAGCTAATCTATCACACATTTGGAAGGCATCATTTTAAAAAGACCACAGCAAACTTGGATTTGTTCCTGAGGAGGTTTAATGAAATTCAGTTTTGGGTTGTCACTGAGATCTGCCTTTGTTCCCAGCCTAGCAAGCGTGTTCAGCTCTTAAAAAAATTTATTAAGATCGCAGCCCAGTAAGTATTCACTCGGGGAGAGAAAAACATTTGAGCTGTGGTTTCATTTTGTCCCCTTAGATTACACCTTAAAAAGCAAAGTGAGATATTAAATCTGTTTATGCACCAGCTGACTCAGATGGTAAAGAATATGTCTGCAATGCGAGAGAGCCAGGTTCGATCTCTGGGTCAGGAAGATCCTCTGGAGAAGGAAATGGCAGACCACTCCAGTATTCTTGCCGAGAGAATTCCATGGACAGAGGAGTCTGGTGGGCTACAGTCCATGGGGTCACAAAGAGTCTGGGGACATGACTGAGCAACTAACACACCAACCACAGGGGCTTAAGAATTACTGAACTCTTGTGAGAGCTGTGCTTTGTCTAGCTTTTGTAACACTGACACCAATATATAAATTAACATCCTACAGGACTGATGCTCAAGTTAAAATCATGACCTCTTTTTGCTCTGAACTACTGAGACTGTGTGCCTCCTTCAGTTTAAGGGCTCTGTCAGCAAAGTTCTGCTGCAAAAGTTCTGTTTTAAAGGCTGGGCAAGTCGAGGTCTAACTTGACACCTTCTTGCCAGTAGAGGGCAGTGGGAACATGCATGTAAAACCGTGCTTCCAACTCAGCCAGGATAAAATCCATAAAATGCATAAAGACGAGCTAACCTGGCCCATGAAAATCATCTCCACAAACATCAGAAAAAGCGAGCGTCTTATAAATATTCTATTTAACAGCACTTCGTGGGAAACAATTTATTACTGCAGGGGCCAGTTAGATTTCTCCCTGACATGAATTTAATCTTCTCCTGCTATTTAGATATGCCTGACAACCTCCTGTTTACTTCCATGTTTTTGGTATCACCACAGTGCTAAAAATAAAATGCTAAATGCAGCTTGTGGCTGGGAGATGTCTTTCCTTTCTAAAAGCAGGGAGCTCTAGCCTAGGAAGGTGGGGAGCACAAGTGACCCCAGCTGGGCAGTTTGCTTGAGCCAAAAACTTTAGATCCCATACAGAGTCTAATTTCCAGAGCTAAACAAAGAAGCAACCACTGCTTGACATTTCGCACATGCCAGCTTGCCAAATGCCTTGAATTATTTTGCCAAAAATTTGGGAGTTCAGCAGGATATCCAAAGCCCTTGGATTCAAATGCTGGTATCTCTTAATTTGGAAAAAAATATGCCTTTTGAAAGAAAGATTTGGTAAAATGTTGCTTATACATTTCTGGTTCGGAGTGCAGCCACTTTCCCAGGAGCCTTGAATCGGCTGATTGCAGGGGCAGATG
>NW_011494762.1:2362479-2377848 GCF_000754665.1 Bison bison bison
TTTTTTTTTTTAATGTTTTTGCCTTTCTTATCTCTCTCTTCCTTCTGATTATGGGTGAATTTAGCCTTCAGGATAAATTGACTTCTGTTATTTAAATGTTATTTAAGCTGCACTATCCCACACAGTAGAACTCTTCACACAATCCAGCTGGAGAAGACTGTAGACTCAGAAACCAAGATCTTCACGCATTAGATGTAAACCTCGTGGCAGGAAGTATGTTTCGCGTGCTATTTTTGGAGAACTTCCATATATTCTATTGAAGCTCTTCGGCCTGCCCAGAGCTTTGTGAAGTTGGGGGTCCAAATGTTATCCTTGCCTTTTGCAGGGGAGGGAGACTGAGGCAGAGAGAAATTTCGTGACTTACCTAGGGTGATCAAGTGACCAGAGCAGTGAGCACAAAAGCAGGCCTGCAGTCCTGCATGTCCTCTCATGGGCACACACGGAGGACGGAGGCAAGCCGTGTCCATGACCCTCCTCGCCACCTTCAGCCTGGGGTCTCTGAAGTTGCTCTCAGCCCCTGACCAGCCCGCACAGATAAAGCCCCACCGCTTCCCCCAGCACTGCGAGAGACAAGCCATAGCTTCTCTAAATCTGTTTTCCCATTTCCACACAGACCATTTATGAAGCACTCTGCAAGGAGAACACAGGGAGCAAATGCAGCAATTTAATTAGCCTCTTGCAAAAATGCTAATCCAAACAAGATTTAATTATGATGTAGTCAACTTAGATAACCATATTGATTTGTGGTAAAGGATTTGTGTTCATTGCAAAATGAATTCTTCTTTCCCTTTGCAAGAAGCGGGTATGAAGAAGTTGAAGATTCCTTTTTTTCTTTCTTCTTAAGTTAAACCAAGCACCTAGACTAAATGTTGCAATTTGGAAAGAACCCTTGGTCTTGTTCCAAAATATTCTTATTCCCAAATATATATTCATAAAAGCTAATAATGGCGTAAGTACAGATTCAAAATGATCAGCTTCATCAACATTGAAAAATTACAGGAAAAATAAGGTTATTTTTTGGTCATTTGTTTAGGTTATTAGCTGTGTGTGCGTGTGTTCAGTCATGTCCAACTCTTTGCAATCTCAGGCTTTCAGGCTCCTCTGTTCATGGAATTTTCCAGGCAAGAATACTGGAGTGGGTTGCCATTTCCTTCTCCAGGGTATCGTTTGACTCAGGGATTGAACCCAGGTATCCTGCACTGGAGGGATCATGATTTGTAAATTGATATTTTTCAATGAATCAGAAGCATTACATGGCAGCTGGAAGCCCTGGCGGCTGCAGCAGCATCATTTCCTTATTTCCCTCTCTTGCTACCAGAGCCTGAGGTGTCCAGCATTGACCTGGAATTCTCCAAGGACATTTTGCTGTGTCTCTTCCTAGCCCATGAGATGTCTTCCTCCAGGTCCACAGGGCTTTTAGCAAGCTTTGGGATTATAATAGCAATGCCTAGTGTAGGTGTCTTGAAATTCCTTCTCAAAACCTGAACCTAGATGGCTAATATCATCACCTTTCTAATATTACAGCAAGAAAAATCAAACAGCAGATCATGGTCACCCAAGTGGAACCTAAAGCATTAAATCTATCAGTGCCTGTTCTTGTAAAGGAGTCCTGACGACTATTAATGACCATCAGAAAATAGAACTCTAATTTGTTTATCTCTCTCCAAAGTGGCATTTTACTACAACATGTGCCTCTTGTGTTTCAGCTGTAAGGAGTACAAAAATCTGAATTCCTTTTTTGCCATCGTCATGGGACTAAGTAATGTAGCTGTGAGCCGCCTGGCACTGACGTGGGAGGTAAGCACCAGCAGAGACCCAGCTGTGACTTTTGCCTTAAGAACAAAAGCACAAGCTCACCAGTGAGCTCTTTTTAACAGAAGTATCGCTCACACTTATGTAACAGTGGAAAAGGTGGGACACTTTGAGGGAGGTGATCTGTCTCCTTTTGCATCTGAGAGTGAATTTTAAATAAATAAATAAAAGGCATTGTCCGATGCAGTGGGGAGAGAAAGAGGGGGGTCTGAGTTTCTTGCTGTATACAATATAAATAATAATAAGTCTAGTTCCTAGGTGTAACCGGAATCAACAGCATTGCTTGCTTAACTTCAGAGGTCTTGCTCACAGATCCTGTTCTTCTCTGGTGTCTGCCTCTTGCTTTTGAAATAAGCTGTATCTGTAATTAAGAGAGGACAGAAGATCCATTTTTATCCAAGTAGTCATCTTGCTCCTGGGCGAATTAGCCAGAAGGCCAACTGTTTGGCCCAGCTTTGACCAAGTATCTCCTAACTACCTGGCAGACCTCTGTGGGTAGGAAGGAACAACAGTTGGCTAGAATTCAGTTTGGTGCCAAAGTTAAGCAGGTGTGTGGTGAATTTCTATGGCGAATACAATGAAAGTTTTGTTGACAGTTGGTTATTCGTGCTAGAGAACAGCTTCGTTTTTAATTAGCCAAGTACTCAAAATATGCCTGACCCCTTACATGTGGTATATAGTCAAAGAAATACTAATCTCTTATAGAACACAGACACAAAAATAGGCTCTTACTAAAAATAGAAAATATGTCTGTAAGTGGGACACAAAAAGAGGGCAAGGAGTATACGAGAGAGACTTAATTCGCAAGGATGCTTTAAAAAAGTCCTGAAGTCAGCTGTTTGCATCTCTAAATGTTTTCCTTGAAACATTTTCCTCCCCACTTCCCTCTTGAATCTGTTTTTCTCCCTCTGTCCCGCCTCTGCATTCCCACTGTTTATAGAACAGGTCCTTACAGGTCCTTCTGTCTTGGGTTTCTCTGAAAATTCCAGGCAGATGCAGCACCCAGCAGCTCATCCCCCGAATATAGGAATGAGGGAATTGGTGAGGCCCGTGTGCCACACATCCCGGGCATCTTCCAGCTAGTGAAAGTTAATGCTGTCAAGAAATCTGAGCCGTGAAGCCAGGGTGCAAGCTTCTCCTTCTTGTAGCCCACGGCTCTTGGAATTTTTGGAAATCTAGGGTAACCTCTCAGAGAGTCTGCTTTCCTTTACCTGTTTCCAGCATTTAATCCTCTTGCAGAGTCCAAATGATTTGGTTGGGAAAATCAAAGAAGGTATGAAGGCTCATGGGGGTCGGGGAAGGCCAGGTCTAGGTATTCATAATAGGAGCTAGACCTTAAGGCTGTAGCATGGAGGAACACCCTCAGAGTTCTCTTTCCTGTGGTCTAAAGAGAAAAACAGGAGGCTGCTTGGGGCGGGGGGTGGGGGTGGAGGGAATGGGGTGCAGGCAGCCAAGACAGGGAGTTGCATCATCTAGTCCTTCATTCCACAAGGAGAGGCAGAAACACATCAGTCTGTGAGCTTGTGTTCCCATCCTTGCATGCTGCTGCAAAGAGGAGAGTCCCCTCGCATCATGTATAAGCCTTTATCTGTTAAAGTGAAATGGAACTGGGTCATTCTGCAGGGAGAGCTTTCATTCTCAAGCATCTCTGATTTGGGTTCATCTTCCTGGACTTGCCGACCCCCTCCCACGCACTTCCCACACCACAGCAGTGAGCAGCAGCGGCAGCCTGAGGGACAGTGCCTGCCTTCCAGGAACTAGAGAGCAGGTGGGAGGCAGTCCAACAAAACAGAAAATGGAGTGAGACCATGTGGCATAGGGGATGCTTCCACATAGAGGAGAAGACTCATCTGAGATAAAGCCAGTGGGAGTGAGGACCCAGAGCCGAGGTTCTCGGCCCCAGTGGTAATGACTTTGGGTAGCATTCTTTGTTGTATGCATGAGGGTGGAGGGGCCTGTCCTGTGCCATGGAGGGGGCTAAGCAGCATGCACGGCGTCAACCTACTATATAACCAGTAGCACCTCCACCCACCCCACTATTGACATCAGGAAAGGTCTGCAGATATTACCAAATGAGGGTTAGTAAAAATTGACTCCACTTGAGAACCCCTGCTCTGGAAGCATGGGGTGTGGATTTTGTTATCGTTGCTGTTGTTCAGTCACTAAGCCGTGTCCAACTCTGCAATCCTGTGGACTGTAGCCCACCAGGCTTCTCTGTCCGTGGAATCCTCCAGGCAAGAATACGGAGTGGGTAGCCATTTCCTTCTCCAGGGATCTTCCCAACCCAGGGATTGAACCTATGTCTCCTGCACTGGCAGGCAGACTCTTTACTACCGAGTCACCAGGGAAGCCCATGGGGTGTGCACAGATAATAGTACAGAGAGACACAAGTTTTATTCGCATGTGCACTCCTGCCTTTGACCCAAAAGCCAGCTAAGTAAAGAAAGAACTAGAGTGACTGACGTAACCAGAAGTCCCGTCAACTCCTCATTTTGTAAGTTGTCTGTGTTCACGGAAAGTTATCACTGAGCACGGTGATTTGAATGCTCCATGGGGCATGAGACTCTTGTATCCCTTGATGTCCATGCCAGCCTTCGTCCCTTTGAACTTCCCCACTAAACAAGGATATCAAGTTTCCCTGAAACCCAGCTTGAAAAGAGGCACTAGAACAATGAGGTTATTATGAGGGTACTAGTTCCTAGAAACAAAAGAAGATGTTCTACAGTGTTTAAGGGCTTCCCCAGTGGCTCATCAGCAAAGAATCTGCCTGCCCAGCAGGAGAAGTGGGTTTGGTCCCTGGATCAGGAAGATCCCCTGGAGAAGGAAATGGCAACCCACTCTAGTATTCTTGCCTGGGAAATCCCATGGACAGAGAAGCCTGCCAGGCTACAGTCCATGGGGTTACAGAGAGTCAGACATGACTCAGCAACTAAACAAGAACAGTGTTTAAATGGGAATAGGTCAAACCCATTCACAGAAGAGAGAGAAAAGAGAGAGGAACTTTGAGGGGATTGCAGAGGCCTGACAGGTGAGTCACTTGTTGCCAGTGGACGTCACTGGGAAGCAGAACTGAGCGGGGCATCCGAGGCTGCCGACCTGGTCAGCACCTTCGTGGTCTTGGAACAGGGAGCATCACACTGCTCTTTGGGTGGCCCTGTCAGAAAAGTTCAGCTTCACTATGGGCTCAGGACCTAGCAAAGTGAGAACCAACAGATTGAAAAATGATTCCTCACTGACCTACTGGTGTAAATGTACGGCTACAGTCAGTGGTTTCGAATCATCTGCCAAGATAAAACCATGAGAAATTACTAAATTGAGAGAACTATCAATTTTTGTATTAGAGCAGGGCTGAGAAATCCTGTGGGAGAAATGCTTGTGTAGGAAAGCGTAGTGCAGAGAAGAGAAACAAGAGAAAAGGAGGCAGGAAACGTGAATTTACAGAGGCTCTGACCATCACCAGCTGTGTGACTTTGGCATGTCATTTAATCTGATGGTTAATTTCTTCTGTCTATAAAACACAGTTTTAATCTAGCCAAATAAATATGTATTGAGCATTTACTATGTACCTGACATAGTGCTGCTACTCTTTTAGGCCCTGAGAATAGGCCCGTAAAAAAACTGATAAAAATCCCTGTTCTCTTGTAGGTTACATAGTAAAGGAAGAGGAGGGTTGAACTAGGTAGTTTCTAAAACTTTTAATTGTAATATCTCTAAATTCTTCATCGTGGGAATCTGAGAGTTTAAAACAGTGCGGGGGGCAGGGGGGCAGTTAATGCCAAACCACTTGTAGTCCGGGAATACAGCCCTCTTTATGAATAATCCATTTCAGAAAACATTATAGAAAGCAGTAAGACCAAAAGCATCCATAGTTAATTTAGGTTCAACTAGGTTAAGACTTTTAAAAGATGAGATCCCTAAGATTATCCTCAAATGACAAGACAGATTACAGTCTAGCCTGTCTTAGAGATGTTTGATTAAGAGCCAAAAGAAGTACATTTCCCCTCGAACTGGTAACACACGATACATATCTAGATATTGAATCTGACATATGAGTGTGGCATTTTCATTTCATTAACAGAAACTGCCAAGCAAGTTCAAGAAGTTCTATGCAGAGTTTGAAAGTTTAATGGTAAGTGACAGTGGCTGCTTTATTCCATTCACTGTCTGCATTAATCCAATTTCTGATTAGCTGAAGTTCTCATTTCAGGAATTTTATCTGTCCTTGTATGACTTTAAGAAGTTTATGATCCCATTTTAGTGCTGCTAAAACAAGCATGTCTGACTAATGAATGGCACTCTCAGGTACTAACTTAAAGAGGACTTATGTCCCACATAAGGTCAATTTGTATAACTAAGAAAAGCAGTGTAATGGGATCCTTTCCATCCAGCACAGGTTGGCCAGGGTCTGGAAGCTGCATTTTCCTTGGCTTGCCAAATTATTTTTCCCCATCGGCAGGGAGGTGTTCACAGAAAAGGAGTGAGTGGGACTTGGCAGGAGTCATAGGAGAGTTTCAGAGAAGGCAAGTAGAGACTGGCAGTGCAAGGCAGCTAGGAGGGTGAGCTGGACTCCCCGGAAGGAGGCCGTGCTCCCAGGAGAAGGGGACTCTTGTGGTTGGGGGTTGTTTAACATTTTGTGTTGGCTCTCAAAGGGGATCTCTTCCCTAGATCCCTGGAGGCGTGTCTTCCTTTCAACAAAGAAAGGAAACAAAAAAATCTATTTATTTTCCTGTCATACGGGAAGTTGTTTTAAAACAAAAATCCATTTGTTTAACTACATTTACCTTTCTTTTGTAGCTACACTTGATTCAGAACTACCTGATTGGGAGATAACAAGGCTGGGTTGGGTCAGGAGGTAGAAGGGGGTGGTGTATATTTCATTCATCCTTAACCAGCATCTCTGTTTCTCTAAAGGATCCTTCAAGAAACCACAGGGCCTACAGGCTGACAGTAGCCAAATTGGACCCTCCTCTCATCCCCTTCATGCCTTTGCTCATTAAAGGTAATTCCAAGGAAATGCACAGGACGAGCCAGTGATGAGTGTATGGGGAAGAAAAGGAACAGGTGCCTAATCAGATTGACCTCCTTGGGAAGAATGATCCGAGTTTCCCACCTTCCTTGGTGTCTCCCCTCTGCCCTGACTTTTCTGAAAGGGTTGGCAAGATTATTGCAGGAGCGGGAGTCTGTGTGTGGTTTGGAAGACTTGAGAGTGAAACAGAGGGTTAGTTTGGAAATTTTAACTAAGCTCAGGTAAAATGCTTTTAGAAAGTTAAACACCTAACATAAAAGGAACTATTATCGGCTTTTTTCAGCTGCAGTGTTATGCAAATCCTTCAGCATAATCTAATGGTGCTATTGTGGTTTCTTAGTATGACATATTTCTGTTAGTGATTAGAATGTGACTTTTATTTCTTTGCAGATATGACATTTACTCATGAGGGGAACAAGACGTTCATTGACAATCTCGTAAACTTTGAAAAAATGGTACGTGTACAGTATTGTTAACCTTAACGACGATGTTTTTTTAAAATAAAAATTTGCATTCGTACTAATAAAGGAAATAATTTCCATATATGCTGCCGCCTTGAAAAGCTAGTTACACAAAAAGGAGTTTTAAAATACTCGGTTCAAATTGGCTACGTCGTTTAGTCTGTCAGTCTCCTCTGTGACACTGAATGGTGTTTGTGCTGCGGCCTCAGCGGCAGCTAGCTTTTTTGCCGTGTGCCTCGTCCTCCGCTGCCTGTTGCTAAAATGCACGAATGTTCCAGAGCGACTTCCCTGTTGTTTTGTTGTTTGTGGAGCTAGACCGCCGCAGGATGCCTTTGAAATGTTGATATGCTGAGGCTGACTTCAGTGCATGTAGGTAAAAGGCAGCTCTACAGAAGCTCTTTGTTACAGAGCAGTCAGTCACCTGAATGTGTGCTCCTTAGTCCAGTGAAGTTCACCCAAGTTCAGGGCGGGAACTTGAACATCTTCCTTAACCGAAAACAAAATTTTTTTAGAAGGGAACAGTTGTGTGGAAGTGGTGCACATTCACTGTTTTCCAGCCCCTCCCACACCACCCCCCAGCCCCCCAAAAAAGCATTCATTACTTTGCAGTTAATTTTCTCATCTTCTGTGAAGCAATAAGGCAGGTCTTGCCAAAGCCTTTCTTTAGCGACATAGTGCATGCTCATGGCATGCTCCATTGTCTTCTAAATCCTTTGGCCGCAGCCCGCATGGATGGGGAGGTGCGATATTATCTCTGTGTGGATGAGCATGTGCCCGGGGTATACTTTGCAGCGGTGAATGTGGCACCACAGGAAAAGCCCAGGGCTGAGAGTTCAGGAGACATTAGAGTCAGCTTCATCACTTTGCAGCTGTCCCTTAAGTTCTCCATGGGTCAGTTTCCCCTACAGAAAATGGGGTGGTGCCCCCCACCCCCCAGCTACCCCTGGGGAATCACTGGTGGGGCCAGGGTATTTAACTATTCCTGGAAGTCATAGAGTGTTATAAGCATTCTTACCAGAAAAATTGTTCTAACTGTTTCCTGAAATCCAGCTAATATGTGGGACTCTGGGAGAATTCAAAACATCCCACAGTCATCCTGTAAAGATCATACTATTCAGCCTTGAGAATGAGCTTATCGCAAAGCTCAGCCTGGTAAAGAACAGCAGCAAGTGCTGGGCACCAGGTCCTGCATCTTAAGCTTCTTAGGAAATGGCACCTGAGTCCACACTCCTCAAGGACAGTCTGTGGGGTGGTTTGGTCACTAAGTCATGTCTGAATCTTGTGACCCCACGGACTATAGCCCACCAGCTCCTTGTTCAGGGGATTCTCCAGGCAAGAATACTGGAGTGGGTTGCCATTTCCTTCTCCAGGGGAATCTTTCCAACCCAGGGACTGAACTCAGGTCTCCTGCATTGCAGACAGATTCTTACCAACTGAATTCGCCCTCTGGTACAGATTCTTTAAAGTCTGTGCTAGAGGGCAAATATTTCTTAGCAGTCTCCCCCTCCACCCATACCAAGGGTAGGGTATGAACATCTCTATTGTTGTGTCAGTTGAATAATTCTATGATCAAAGTAAAAACATTTGTTCACTTATTAGTATGGAGAATTAAACATAGTTCCCTAATTTCTCAAGAGAAAACTTGTTTTCCAGAAATGAAAGATATAGCAAATAGGTAAAGAACCTTCCAGATCACTTAGGCAGAAATACAGACCAAAGGGTGGTTAAGCCAACCATTTGACTATAAAAATACATGTGCACAGAGGCGTAGAAGTCAGTCTCCTAAAGAGTTGATTGAGCTTTAGAACTTTTGATTATTAATGTTAACTGAACAGAACAAACAAGAAAAGCAAAAATACCTGTCAAGGAGGATGAAATTTGTCTCATCTGGATCTTTAGATCTTGCTGTCGCATCTGTAACCTGGGAAGGAGAAGTCAAGACCGTATTTAATGGACATTAAGGGAGTTCCCCTGCCCCATCTCTGTACTTCATGCCCACAGCAGTGTATTCTTACATGCCTGGCAGTGAGGAGAGAGGTCCTTCACAGCCTGCTCTGACAGAGTCCACTTTTGCTTGAAAGCAACTGAAGAGCTAAGATAGCAGTTCAGCTGCAATAACAGAAGCCCGAATTAATGATGGGTTACGCAAGATAAGTCTATTCCTTTCTCACTTACATGTCTAAGTGTGGCACCTCTGCTCCAGGAAGCAGTCACAATTCCAGCCTTCTTCTCTTGTGCCATTTCACCATCCATATGGTCCAAGATGGTGGACCAGCACCACCCCCATTCCAGCTAGAGGGAGGGGGAAAGGAAAAAGGTGAAGACCTGCTTCTTCCCTGTAGGGATGTGACCCAGAATTGCACGTAACCACTTGGCTCACCTTTTATCAGACAGAAGAAACATAGTCGCATGAAAAGAAAGAACGTGTAGCCCTTATTTTGGGTATCCAATGCCCCACTCAAAATTAAGGGGTTGTAATTACTATGAAAGAAAAGGGGAGAAAGAATACTGCAAGAGCACTATTATAATGGTTCTCTGCTCCAGCAGTGATACATTTTATTTCATTTGCTAAATCACAGTGTGAGAAAGCTGAATTTTATAACTGCCCTTCCATGAGTTAGGTGTTACTGAAAAATGAACTGGAATTTCAAAAAAGGATTTATGTTTTTTAAACCTGGCTTTGACCAGCCTGGCCCTTGGTGCCAACTTTTCTAACCTTTTCTCCCCATAAGCTAGCCCACCCTGCTCCCATACCACCACCACCGCCACTTAACTCCCACTAGTGACTGCTGTTAGTACTGTATTCCTGGGGAAGGACGTATCTGTTTCCCTTTCCAGGTTGATATGTGCGCAGCTTGCCCCTCATTCATCAGCGAGGCCACGGTGGTGAGCAAAGCTGGCAGCCTTCATGGGGCTGGTAGGCTGTATCCCTTGAGGGAGTCCCTGCCCAGGGCAGAAGTCACCTGGGTAGTTGGGGACACAGATGCTTTTTTTGGTGGCAGCATTGCACAGTCACAGTGAGCTGCTGTGCCAATCCTAAGTATTTTTATTTTGAACCTCTTCACCCTTGGGGTATGAAATGAGGATTAGAGAATTTGTTGCATATTGGTTTTCAGGATTTATGAGTATGAACAAAAGAGAATTCACACTCTGATCCTATGCAAAAAAAAAAAAACAGACATTCTTTCATTTGGGGGAAACATAAAGGAGTATTCAAAAAAATGTTTGAATAAAGCCCTTTGTAGCTTTCTATGGCATACATGAATATTTATAACATTTAGGAGGTAGACTAGCAATGGATCAGAGGATAATATGCTGGCCGGCTGCCACTACCCCAGGCTGCATGAAGCATGCTGATAGCCACAGTTGCTGCTGTATTAGGAGGTTGGTTCTATTTCAGACATACCCATATCTAGGTGAATTTATTTATTAATATTATTTTAAGATAGTCATTTTATTTGGAATGAGAAGCCTGAGGAAAACCTCTGTTCTTCTGGAAACATTAACAGAAGCTAATTTATAAAGGAAGAAAAATGTTTTGAATCATTATATTTGGGTATTGCTAATCATGCCGTTACATTATTAGCAACAATTTTCTATCATCAATAACATTATTACAAGATTCATGGTGAGAGCACTGGACTTATATCAAGCTATGGAAAAAAGAATCTCCACGTAAAACTCTATAAGTGTTCAAATCTACCCATTTCCCAGACCTTTTCAACACAATAGAAATCTTTCAAAGGACTTTGAAAGTTTACTTCTTTATACAGAATACATGATCTGGGCTAAATGTAGATTTTCCAAAGGGTATGTTTCAAAGCAATTAAATATGTGTTGAGTGTCTAAGCAAAAAATTTTGCTAGGAAATATAAAGAAAGTCCTTGGCTTTTAGATTATATGCAGTTGAAAATAAAACATAACACATAAAAATCAATAAAAGATATAAAACTAGTTCAAAACAGTAATAAAAGAGATGTCAGAATGGAGAAAAGACAGTTTCTTCAGCAAGTTGTATTGGAAAGTCTGGGCATCCACATATAAGTCAATGAACTTCGAACAATCCCTCACACTATACACAAAAACAAATTCAGAATGGCTTAAAGACTTAAATATAAGATATGACACCATAAAATTCCTAGAAGAGAACAGAGGGAAAGCATTCTCTGACATAAATTGTAGCAATGTTTTCTTAGGTCAGCCTCCCAAGGCAATAGAAAAAGCTAAAATAAACAAATAAGACATAATCAAACTTACAAGCTTTTGCATAGCAAAGGAAACCATAAATAAAATGAAAAGACAACCTACAGACTGGGAGAAAATACTTGCAAATGATGCAACTGACAAGGGCTTAATTTCCAAAATATTCAAACCGCTCCAACAACTCAAAAACAACCAACCAACCTGATTAAAAAAAATGGGCAAAAGACCTAAATAGGCATTTCTCCAAAGAAGACATACAGATGGCCAACAGACACATGAAAAGATGTTTAGCATCACTAATTATTTGAGAAATGCAAATCAAAGCTACAATGAGGCACCACCTCATACCAATCAGAATGGTCATCATCCCAAGATCTACAAATAACAAATGCTAGAGAGGGTATGGAGGAAAGGGAACCCTTACACACTGTTGATGGGAATGTAAATTGGTACAGTCACTATGGAAAACAGTATAGAGGTTCCTTAAAAAACTAAAAATAGAACTACCATATGATCTTCCCTGGTGGCTCAGAGGTTAAAGCGTCTGCCTCCAATGCAGGAGACGAGGGTTCGATCCCTGGGTCGAGAAGGAAATGGTAACCCACTCCAGTATTCTTGCCTGGAGAATCCCATGGACGGAGAAGCCTGGTGGGCTACAGTCCACGGGTCACAAAGAGTTGGACACAACTGAGCGACTTCACTTCACTTCACCATATGATCCGGCAATCCCACTTCTGGGCATATATCCAGAAAAGATGAAAGCTCTAATTAGAAAAGATAACACACACCCCAATGTTCATGGCAACACTATTTACAATAGCCAAGACATGGAGACAACCTAAATGTCCATTGACAGATGAATGGAGAAAACAGATGTGATATATACGTGTGTGTGTGTTAACAGACTACTGCTGCTGCTACTGCTAAGTCAGTTCAGTCGTGTCCGACTCTGTGTGACCCCAGAGATGGCAGCCCACCAGGCTCCCCCGTCCCTGGGATTCTTCAGGCAAGAACAGTGGAGTGGGTTGCCATTTCCTTCTCCAATGCATGAAAGTGAAAAGTGAAAGTGAAGTCGCTCAGTCGTGTCTGACTCTTAGCGACCCCATGAACTGCAGCCTACCAGGCTCCTCCTACTCAGGCATAAAACAGACTACTACTCAGGCTTAAAAAAAGAATACCATTTGCAGCAACACAGATGCACCTAGAGATCATACTACATGAAGTCAGTCAGATAAAGACAAATATCATATGATATCACTTACATGTGGAATCTAAAAGTGATACAAATGAACTTATTTACAAAACAGAGACAGACTCAAAGACATAGCAAACAAACATGGCTACCAATGGGGAACCAGGGTTGAGGGGATACACTGGGAGTTTGGGATTAACAGATGCACACTAATATACAGAAAATAGATAAACAACAAAGACTGTATAGCACAGGGAACTATATTCAATATCTTGGTAACAGACTATAATGGAAAAGAAAAAATATAGACTTATACATGTATATGCATAACTGAATCATTTTGTGTACACCTAAAACTAATACTGTAAATCAACTATACCTCTATTTTTAAAAAGGTGTGAAAAAGCAAAATGCAAAGGAGGTAGTAACTTCTTATATCAGAGAAAAATAAAACCATGTTAAATACAATATAATCAAATCCAGACTTGTTACTCTGAGCACCCATTCAGCCTCATCTCACACTTCATCTTCTCTGTACTCAGTCCAAGTTAGTGAGACCAACCTGCTTTCCTTCCTTTCTGCCTCAGGGCTTCTGCACTAGCTGTTACCTTTGCCTGAAACTGTCTTCCTCCAGCCTTCACCAGCCTGACTTTCACATCATTCAGGTCTCAGTTCATGCGTCCCTCCCTCCAAGCAGGCCTCCCTGACCACTCTTCAAATGTTCTTCTACGCTCCACACCTCGCCAGCCAGCTGATTCTCAACAGATAACCTTGCTTCAACAACTGGCTTCACGTTTTAAAATGATCTTTTTTATTGTCTCTTCATTGCTTATCTTCTCCACTAGAATGTAAATGTCCTAGACCAGGTATCTGATCTATTCCGTTCACTGATATTTCTCTAGCACCAAGAAAGGTGTCTGGCATGTCATAAGTGTGAAAGAAATATTTGTTGCATAAAAGAATAATCCTATTCCAGTGTTAGATTTAGCGAGATAGGACAACACACTAAAGCATTTATAAAGGAATTTATGTAACGATTTAACCCAAATGCATTTTTCTGTCTTATTAGAAAACCTGATAAAGCAGAATGTCCCAAGCATCTTCTATTACCAATACGTTACCTCAGTGGACACTATTCTGTCCACCCTCCTCCCTGTGGTGCTCTGTCGGTCCTTGAGTGCCCTTCCCTGCACACAGAGATGCACAACACTCTGCAAGAGCCCACAGAGACACCTGCGCTGCCATGGCCATGGCCATCGTATGTACAGTATACCATGAGCATCATGCTTATTACATGCTTGTTTCTGTATGCCACTCACCTCTTAGATATTAAAGATCTGTAGGATGAGACAGGAGCCAGGATTCTTCCTCAGGGAAACATATAGTGAAGACTGGCTCAGCTCCTGGGCCATTTTATCTTTTATCTCTGGTCCTCACCATGCATTTATTTCCACTTGGTTGCTGTCATGGGCACAATCTTGGCAGGTGAGAGGCAGATATACTTCTACATATATACGTGGAAAAAAATTATTGTCCCAGTATATGAGGATCTGAGTGAAATAATCAGAATGGTGTGAATGTGGTTTTACACATGGTAAGCTGGGAGTAATTGACTGAGGTCCTGTATCTGACAGGATGGGGGCAGAGTCAAGTCAGAAGGGGCAGAAAGAAGAAAGGAGAGAGCAGTCTGGCCAACCTTTAAGAACAAGGTGGGCAAAGGTCTCAAGGGGCAATAGAAGGAAAGACATAAACTGTTGAGGGCAGGAGTGCCTACTTAAGGGAGCAGGGAGGGAGCTTGGCCTGAGGGAGGAAGGCTGTTTCCACAACTGCTATGAAGGGGAGGAGGTCAGGAGAGGAACCCTGCCAGGTGCTACCGCCCGGAGGGCCTGCTGGCCTGAACCTGAAAAGCAGACAAAGGAGTCTGCTCCCCTCCAGGGACAGGAGAGTGAAGGGAGAGCTCAGACCCGGCACAGGAGTCAGTACAGAGCTGGCCAGAAGAGCAAGATGGCTGGGGAGAGCTGGTGGGCTGTTGGCCATCTGGATAGGAGTGATGGTGTAAGGTGGCCAGCCCATCCCTGAGGGGAGGGTGCCACAGAAGATAAACAGGGAAGCCCAGACCCCAAGGACCCATCTGAGAAGAGCCCTCTCTGACACCTCCTTGGATTCAAGGGGAAGGAATTATTTGCCTCCTAGTCGGAGAAGGTGATGGCATCCCACTCCAGTACTCTTGCCTGGAAAATCCCATGGGCGGAGGATCCTGGTAGGCTGCAGTCCATGGGGTCACTAAGAGTCAGACACGACTGAGTGACTTCACTTTCACTTCTCACTTTCATGCATTGGAGAAGGCAATGGCAGGCAACCCACTCCAGTGTTCTTGCCTGGAGAATCCCAGGGACGGGGGAACCTGGTGGGCTGCCATCTCTGGGGTAGCACAGAGTTGGACACGACTGAAGTGACTTAGCAGCAGCAGTAGTTTGAGGGAGAACTGCACTGGGGAAGGAAACGGCAACCCACTCCAGTATTCATGCCTGGAAAATCCCATGGACTGAGAAGCCTGGTGGGCTACAATCCATGGGGTCGCAAAGAGTCGGACACGACTGAACGACTGAACGACTTTGTGTGTGTGTGTGTGTGTGTGTGTGTGTGTGTGTGTGTGTGTGTGCGTGCGCGCGCGC
>NW_011494762.1:2377948-2422805 GCF_000754665.1 Bison bison bison
GCTGGTCACTCCCTTGCTAGATGGCATCTTTGTGCTGGTCATTCTGCAACTCAGACCCTAGGAAGGACATCTGCCTCTGGGTCGCTCTGTTTACAGCTTGATACAGAAATACTACTAATGTTACTATATTTTATATATATAATGTATATAAATAATATATTTAATACAATCAATAAATACCTGACACAGGGTCACTGGGTATGCACTGTCTACACCTTTATCCAGACCAGACTCTCACATTGGTCAGCTGTCCCACTGACCTGCCCAATAGGACAGGCCCAAAGCCTGGGAGGTGCCCTTAAAAGGGTTGGTCTTGTTAAGACACATTACCAGGTTATATGTGAGTTCTTTGGACTACTCTTGCAAATTTTCTTAAAATTTGAAATTACTTCAAAATAAACACTGAGGAGAAAAAAAAAAACAAACCTGAGGGTAGTTACAGAAACCTTGGCTTGCTACCTCATTTTTCCTTCCTGAGCTTCCCTGTGTGAGTTGACATCCTGAGGGAGATTCATCAGCTTTCAGTTGGGTCCTTGTCTCATCCCTGTAGGTAAGGAACTGTATAAACATAATTCTTGCAAATAAGTTCTGAAGACCTGTACTTAGAATTAGTCTCAAGGAAAGTGGTGGTCCTGGGAAATTTGGAATGTGGATTCCCAAGGGGAAGCCTGGCATTCTTGGTTTGCATCCACCAGCGTAGGCTGATGAGTGAACCCTAAGTGGGGCCTTCCCGGGGCAGGGGCTGGGGGGGGGTGCTGTATCAGAGTCAGGGCAGGTGTAGAGAAGGACTTGCTCTGCCCACCCTCTCTGATCCAGGTGCCTTCTAAAGCAGCATGTTCTCCTCACTTTGTCCCTGAATTACAAATCATTGTTTTAACAAGCCAGTTGCTAATAGGAATGTGTCATAACCCTGGGTTTGCTGGGATGGGAAAAACAAAAAAAGATGAGAAGCTCTGCTTTGGAGTGATCAGGTATTTTCCCACTGGCTGGCATTGTAGGAAAGTTGCCTGGCCTGCTCCAGGCAGGCCAACCTGCTCCAGCAGGGCCCCAAAGCCTAGGGTATAATTTTTGGCTTCATCCCTGCTGTGGCAGTTGGATAATACAGCCTATATCTTTTAACCTTAGTTTTTGCCAACTTTCACTGAGAATAGCAATGAATAAACAGTCACCCGCTGTCAAAAATGACACACAAGACTTAAGTCTGCAGAAGAACAGAAAGACTAACTGGATGGCTTTTGGTGATGATAAATGCAAAATTCTCCACATTGGCCCATGAAACCACCTGCACATCTACAGAGAAGGAAGTTCAGTGAAGAGGGCTGAGAGGTTTAATTAATTCACTAGAAGTTCAAGTATCAGCAATGTGGCTTCAAGTATCAGCAATGTGGCTTTTTTTTAAATTGTGGACTTCAATCTAGAGAGCTGTCTAGAAGAGACCTGAGAAATTGTTGAAGAAAATGGGGATATTTAGGCTGAACCAGAATAGATGTGGGGGTGAAGAGAGGGCCATGATAGTATCTTCAAGTATTTGAAGAACTGTCCTAAAAGAACTAAACGTGTTTGTTGTGGCTTCAGAGCTCAGAGATAGGATGCTAGGATAAGCGGGGTGAAAAACAGAGGGGCAAACACTTGGGCTCAAAATGATACGGAAATGTCTAGTAGTCATAAATGTTGAAAAATGCAAGGGGTTGACCTTGGAGGTAATGAGTTCCTTATTGCTGGATGCATTCAAACAATGAGGGGCCAGTATCTGTAGGCAAGCTTTGATGGCATTATGCCCCTGGAGATAGTTAAGGGAACTTCTGAACTCTCCTGCAAACCCAGGAAAGCACCTGTAGAATATTAAATATTGCATTCCATGGGTCAGTGGGTACAGACGAGGGTAGGGTTATCAAGTTAACTCTTCTTTGGCTTTGAGAAAGCATTCTGTAGCTGCAGTGACCAGCAGAGCTAATGGAGTCCGGGCTCTGCTACTGCTAATGTTACATCTTCTAACATTATTGTGCAGCCATCTCAGAAAGAATGGGCCTTGTTGCAAAGCCAGATTTGGATTGCAAAGTTAAACTGAAGTTATCTTTGAGTACAATTAAAAGGGATACGTCAAAATTAAAACCATTGTTAAAATTAATCAAAGATTTAGAAAGGGAGAATGAACTCCAGAGCTGGAAATTACTGATTTAAACAATTGTTCTCACATTTTAAACTACATAATGAGCTAAAAATTATGAAGTCTCAGAGTATAGCTGTAAAGAGTAGTCTTAAAACCAAAGTCAGAATGAAATGTTTTAGCTTTCAAAACTAAAAAGCAGAACAATTACTCCCTACAAAATGGTATAGGAAGAGGTTTCTGACCCCTGCTAATTATTTTATTATTCTTCAGAGGGGCATACTGGCAGCATTTCCCAGGCTTCCTAGTAATTACATTCCATTCAATATCTGAAGAATTACAATAATTCTACATGGAATATACTTGTGCCCTTCGGATGCAAAGCCTTTGGAGAAGTGAAAAAACAACTTAAAGTAAATTAGCAGGAAAATTATCGTAGTTACTGTTTATTTCAGGGCTCCATATATCAGAGGCTAATTATACATTGTATGTTACGTTTTCTTGGAGGTATTTGTAATATATTTCTCATGCTGATCAACGGATGTGCTGGTTTTCAGGATCCTTTATGAAAGTGAAGTTCAAACTTTTCCGATTACTTCTTTGTGTATGAGAAATTACCCACTGCAGACACATGTCCCTTCATGCTTGCCAGAGTCCTCAAAGCAGTAATATTCAGCGAGGCATTATGAACGTTCACCTGTGTGTACTTGTAAAACTTCAACTCTTCTATGAGAAAAATTCCCTCCCAAAAAAGTTTATTTTTTTAACACTGTGTCAGTTTTCTCAGAGTCATCTTCTAATTTTGGCAGGCCGAGGTTTCAGTGAGAGAAGAAAGTAAGGACTGGAGTTAAATAGCCACTCAGAGATTAGAAAGTCTCTTTTCCTGGCCAGAACCTTGTCAATTTTCTGCTAGTATTAGAATTAATCCACCGTCTCTGAGGGACAACCTTGAGAAAAGTATCCCTGAGATGTTACACAGAGACTGAGGGTCCCAGTTACCCTCAGAATGGCAGGAGCAAGAAACAGTGGCTCAGAAACAGTGCTTTAGCCTCGTGTCTTTCCTCATGTTTCTCTCCATTTCTTTCCTCCTTTCTTTGTTTTTAACTCAGTTGAGTGCAGTTCAATAGGTTTCCTTATAAGTTTTTATGGTAGCCAAAATTTAGGCATTAAGATTACTTAATGACAAAATTAACAAAGGTTAAATAAATTATGATCCATCCACATGACTGAATACCTGGTTATTTTTAAAAAAGATTTTAAAGTGCAGATGGCATGGAAAAGTCATAATTCCATATGAAACAATTCAAATCAAAACAAAAATATATGACTTCCATTTTTAAAAAACTGCTTATATATTTATTTTTAAAATATTAGAAGGGAATGTACCAAAATATAGCTGAAATTACTCTGTGAAGCAGTATTCTGTGTGATTTTTTTACTTAGTTCTCAACATTTTCTAGATTTTGTGATTTTTCTAAAATGTGCGTGTGTTACTGTTATAATCAGAAAGGATGAAGGAGGTGAAGAGGGAGGGAATCACATAATTAAGGTTAATGTTAAAATACACACTTTTGCTGGAAGATGGAAAAGGCTAATAATGCTTAGTGTATAGAAAACTGTGGAGATAGAGTATCTATGACTATTCTGTCAAGATCATCGAATATCTCATTACTGTTTACAGTGAGGAACTTGACAAGCTAAACCCTCTCCAAACAGCTACAAATTCTCTTGCAAATTCACAGTGACCTCAGGAGAGGATGGTAAGAACTGGTCCTGAAGAGTAAGGTTCAGTCTCAGGAACAACGGCCTGCTTTTTACATCCTAAGGAATAAGCAATTAGACTAAAGATATGCCAGTAGTATTCCTCACTTGACAAATACCTTGTATGTGTATGTGGGTGGTAGGGGGTGCCTCTGTCAAGTAATTAAACAGGTTATATATCAACCAGTTGCCTCCAGATGATCAACAGATCAGAACCTGCTATTTTTCATGGTCCCAGGTATCACTAAAGTAAATAATGGTGTGGGGGTTTTTTGTTTTTTGTTTTTGGATTCTACACTAAGCTTACCTGCATTTCAGTTTTTTTTCTTTTTTTTTTTTTAGCGAATGATTGCAAATACTGCCAGAACAGTGAGATACTGCAGGAGCCAACCCTTCAGTAAGTTAAATGCTGCCACAATATGGATCTTGGTGATTAAGTCCTTTTTAATGGGCTACAGAGACATTCTGGAAGCCGGGGCAATATTTGATTGTGTCAGAGATGCTTTGAATCGTGAATCTCATTGGACAAGGGCCTTGTGTTTAAAGATTTTCTAGCTGTAAAACTAGAAAATAACCGTAAGAATATTATTTTATGAATGAACTCAGAAAGTTCATTTGCTCTTTTCAGAATGGATAGAGACAGCTAAGGCACGAATGCCAACAAACCCTGCCTCTAACCAACTCTCTTTATGACTCACTGCTTCATGTTAAGAAACTTACATCAACTCATGATGACTCATTCCGTCGTTTATAAACTGGGAAGGATAATATTTATTGTCTCTTGGAGTGTTGAGAGACCGCCTGAATGTGTATAAGCACACTTGTAAAAGGTCCCTTAGCAGGAATTCATATTATATTTCTAGTATTTCGAGGTGAATTAAGGTGCTTTTCTTAAATCTGCACATTTAGTACAACAGCTGGTATAATAAATGCTTTAATATGAAACTGTCACTGATAATGAATAGCAAGTTTAAACTGTTGGGAGTTAAGTGGCATCATCGCACCAGATCATCGTGCTGGGCCAGTGCTACTGTTTCCTCAGGGCTGTGACTTTGGGTGGAGCTTGGAGCCTTGGCTCCCTGCAGCTGGTCTGGGAGTGAGAAGGTGGCCCCTGTAAAGTTTTGTGCCAGCTTCATTGTATGAGTCACTTGAAGCCATTGGGCTCATTAATTTAACACGATAGTCTGACATAGACATGACTGCGAGGCTACCAGTACCATCCCCTCCAATAAACCTAGTGCCCAGGGACTAAAGTTTCTCATTCTATTCATCAGAGCCATCTTTGCTCTTCTTAGCACAGGGCTGGCCCAAACGAAGGGTTTGCTAACACAGGCTACCAGAATTGCTAAACATTTATTTTGTAATGCCTGGGGGTTGGGGGGTCTAGGAAAAATAGTCTTGTCTTAAGGAGCAAGATCCTTAAGAAAAAATTTTATTCAAATGATTATGTCTCCTCTTTCTCCCAAAACGAAAACAGTTTGCACATCATCACTTGTTCTTATGTGGATTCTGCCAAAATTAAAGTGTCTCGTATCTCTTCATCTAGAAATGTACTATATGTATAAATACATGGTCATAAAGCAGTTATACAAACAAGTATGAAAATATATAGGTGATGACTACAACAAGGGTTCATAACCTAGAATCCACCGCCCTTCAGGGGGGTCTAGGAAATTCCTGAAATTAAACACAAAATGTCTAAGAGGGTTCAAAGCCTTGAGAAGGTTCTCCATGAGGTCCAAGAACCAAGATAGAATATATTTTGTTCTATAAGCTCCTTTGGAAGTATAATCTACATTCTCCTACATCTCCTAGAGACATGGTGGGGGGATATATATATATCTCCACTGCGTTTGTTGAAGTTATCAGTAACTGCTAGTAAACAACAGCTGCTCGGCTCTGAAGTCAACAATCTATAGATACAGCTATAGGAATAGATTCATAAACATTGTGGGAATATGTACAATGTAATTATAGTATATTGTACATGTAGAGTACACTGCCAGTGACAAGCAAGGAAATTAAGCACTGTGGTATTATTTATATGTGATAATTATACTGATGAGATTCTTCTTAGAGCAAGTGGGGCCTTTGTATCTTCTCTCTGCTTTTCTGTGTTCAGACCTGCAACACTCCCCTTCACCCCCCCATGCAGATGGCATTCTAATTGTCTTTGGGAGTGGTGTGTGGATCTAAGGAGAACAGATGGACGGCAGAAGGCAACGTGCTATGGGAAAAAGGACGCTGGTCCAGAGTCCAGGCTGGCTCGGCCACCCCTGGTGTCCCACACTGGCATCCGTGGGTCAGAGGCCACCCAGGGACCATGGCTGAGATGTTGGATCTAAATGGAGCTTTTTTCCCCTTTTATTCCGAAATAATGTAATCATTCAAAAATGGAAGAATTCCCAGGGAAGAAATCCAGATTTCTCATTTCTCTAGAAAAATAGGAAGATCCGCCAACTCAGGATACAGGAGCCAGATAGTCACTTCTGAAGGGAACTATCTTTCTCATTCACCAGAGGTCAAATGACCTTCCTCATTCACATCCATTCCCTGTATAGGCATCTGATTGGGCATTTTATTCTTCTTTCAGCCTGGTTTTAGGGAAATTGGTTGACTTCTGATCGCTCTGGTGCTCAAATGCTTTGGGGAGTGGATGAAACTAGAATGGTAACTGGGATTTCAGAACAAATAGCATCAGAGAATTGAAAGTCTAGTAGAAGTCATGACTTCAGCCTGAGATTTTTTTTTTTTTTTCCCTGAGTATGGACAGTCATACAATCTATGGAGTAATGCTGTATGTTGTCTGCAAGTATTAAGAGCAAGAGTCGCACTGGCTTGCTTCAGGTCAGCTCAGGTGTTAAGTGCTTTTGTTAGAAGCTAATGAGAACTATGTCTTTTTGCCATTAGTCCTCCTCTGGGTCAAAGGGAGTAGAGATCAGTGATATACTCTGGGGGATGGCAAGGGGAAACAATTTTAATATATAACCAGGGTTGTTAGGTGACGCTTTCATTTTTATTTGGTGTTTTTAAAACAGTATCTGATGCAAAGGAAAATGATCAAAATAGGCAATAGGGAAGAAAAGGGTGGGAGGGAGGAGATGGAACATCCAAGTAGAAACAGTTCAATGAATACAGTGTGTTGAAAGGTCTTGATGGAAACCAGGAATCCATGATAAATGTAATAGGCTGGAGAAAATAAAGCTGTATCTTACATGCATATATTATGCAATGCCAATCCTACTCTTTGCTCTTTTGATAGATCCTGATGCAGCTCAAGCTAATAAGAACCACCAGGATGTCCGGAGTTATGTTCGGCAATTAAATGTGATCGACAACCAGAGAACTTTATCACAGATGTCACACAGACTAGAGCCTCGTCGACCATAGACATTTCAAGTGCCCAGAACAACGTTTGCCTCCATTCACAATCTTTCAAAAATGCCATTTATGCTACTACTGACCATACTGTCACTAGAGAATTCTATAAAACAAGCAAAAACCCATCCTGAGACATCTCAGGGCTGCATTCAGCTTACCAGCATCATGACAAGAGAAGAAATTCTTTGACTTGCATACAGCTTGCACACTCTAACTTAGAAATCCCCTGTTCATAGTCACCTTATTTTATTTCCAGTCGTGCCATCTTCTTTGCTGAAACATAAAATAAGAGCAACATGAAGAGTATGGTAGAAATATCATTGTCAAGATAAGTATCAAGCTCCTGATATTTTTTCTAGGAGTATTTACAGGATGAGATGTGCTACAAATGGTATTTATTTGGCTACATCAGTGGTGGTATATTTTCATAATTTCTAACTCAACATCTTGATTTGAGCATGGGGTTTTTGGAAGGTGTTGAGGAATCCATGTAACTCCAAACTAGAGGCTGTATTCTTCCATCTTCATAGTCTTACCTCTGAAGGAATTGTACCTGACCACATTACTATAAAACATTCCGGCTATTTATGTAATTTTAGGGAAGACTGGTCTGTAATTTCTGAATGACTTACAGAATAATATTTATGTTTACAATATAACTTTTTAAAATTTACAAATCAGGATTGCATATATAAGAATTCCACTGAGAAACTCTAAGGTTCTTAAAATTGCCAGCGTTAAGATTAAAAAAAAAAATGACATTTCAGAAGAGCACAATATGCACAAAACATTTTTCAAAATTATTTTCCTGGGCATTAAAAAACCTTTACTATTGGCTAATTATTGTTACTGATTTAAAAAACCCACATATTTTCTGGACTTAAATGTTATTACAGATACCTTAATTTTCAGCAATTGTTTTGCACTTTCAAATAGATTGTAAATAGTTCATTCAATCAATGGTATAGAGTTATTTATTTGCTACATAATAGATATTGTGCCAAATAATTACTTTTTATTTATTTAGTATGTAATTTTGGAGTACATTTTTTCCTGTTTCCACAATTAGGCTACATTATGTGCAGGAATTGTATGTATGTATATCTTCTGTAAATAACAATTAGTATCTTCATTAAATATAATTGTGACAAGAAGTATTGTTCTCAGTTCCTATAATATAGGAGAGATAACCACTTGGCATGGTGGAGTCCTGTATATTTTTTTTAATTGAAATAAAATTCACATACTCTAAAAGTCACCTTTTTAAAGTATACAGTTCATTGGTTTTTAGTATATTCATAAGGTTGTTCAACATCATCACTATATAATTCAAGAACATTCTCCTTATCCCTTAAATGAACCCCATACCCTCTAGCAGCTGGTCCTCACTTTCCTCTCTCACCAGTCCCTGGAAACCACTACAGTCAGCCCTCTATATACAAATGAGTTCTGGTCTGAGAGTGCATTTATAAGCCTAATTTTTTATAAGTCCAACAAAATTAGCCTAGCTACCCAACTAACGATCAACTGCATAGCTTTATAATAGGTACTATACATATACTGTACATATAATAGGTACTGTACATATATTAGATATATAGGTACTGTAATAGGTTTATACTATTTTTCACACAAATATCTAAAACAAGCACAAAAAATAAAGACAACATTTTTAATCTTATAGTACAGCACCTTGAAAAGTACAGTAGTAGTACAATAAAACTAGCATACAGGGGCTGGCATCAGATGAACAGGCAAGAAGAGTTACTGACTGGAGGAGGGCAAGGGGGTGGGAGATGGTAGAGCTGAACAACACTCAGCAGAAGGAGACTAAGGGCAAGTTGCAATTTCACTCATGCCTGATGCTGATGAAACACATGTTCACATCTTTGAAAGTTCTCAAAGATTCATATATAGGGGACTTATGGAGTCTGCCGTGTCTATGAATTTACCTATTCTAGACATTTTGTATAAACAGAATCATATAATGCAGAGTCTTTTGTGTCTGGTTTGTTTCACTTAGTATAATGTTTCAGGGTTCATCCACATTGCAGCAGGTATCAGGACTCCATTCCTTTTTATGGCTGTATAATATTCCATGATATAGATATGTCACATGTTGTTTGCTTATTTATCAATTAATTGTTGATTAATTGAAAACTAGGTTGTTGCCACTTTTTAGCTGTTAGGAATACTGCTGCTATGAAGAGGCACTGGATTTTAGAGCTATTATGGGTCCTACACCACTTTTTTAGTGATTTGAGCAATTGGTATACTGCTGCTGCTGCTGCTAAGTCGCTTCAGTCGTGTCCGACTCTGTGCGACCCCAGAGACAGCAGCCCACCAGGCTCCCCCGTCCCTGGGATTCTCCAGGCAAGAACACTGGAGTGGGTTGCCATTTCCTTCTCCAATGCATGAAAGTGAAAAGTCAAAGTGAAGTCGCTCAGTCGTGTCCAACTCTTAGCGACCCCATGGACTGCAACCCACCAGGCTCCTCGGTCCATGGAATTTTCCAGGCAAGAGTCCTGGAGTGGGGTGCCATTGCCTTCTCCAAATTGGTATACTACTTGATGAAAAAATTTCCAAGACAATTTAATTCCCCAACCCATGTCTGTTTTTTAATGTCACCATTTTCAGGCTATAATCTCACAAGTTCACAAACTGTTCCTTCCAAAACACACACAATTGCAGAACGAGACACAAAACCAAGATGACATCTTCAAAAAATTGGGAAACCATAATATAACCCCTTCTTAGAAATGATTCCCAGTGTTCATTAACATAGTCAGGGCTCTGAGAAGTCCTGCTGTAATCCCTTTTCACATTCACAGTCAAAGGCCTCTTTGAGAAATGCCACAGCAGCCAAATGCCTTTCTGTGTTCATTCATGTAATAATTCAAGGTCCCCAGGCACAGGGGTGATGTTTTATGTAACATTATGCCTTCTATCCAGAGTCGAGCTGAAAGCCTAGAATTTACCAGAGAATTTTAAGTCACCAAATACATTTTATTGAAGTTATTATTCTTCAGCATTATACCATCTCATAGACCTTAGTATCAGCTGCAGTTTCCCTTATATAATGTGCAATGCTTTCCCACTATTATATAGTTTTCTTTCCTAGATAATTTTAAAAGCTGACAAAATGAAGCTGATAGCCTATCCCTTGGGCATCTTTGCTCTTGTTTACTCTTCCTTACTCCTATCTTACTTAAAAGCTGGTATCCTACATGACATCCTTCCTTTCTTCCAATTCCATGGTGACTGACCCCTTTTGACCTTATTTTAATTTGGATCCCACATTATTCAAAATTAACACATACTCTCCCATTATATCCCCTTGGTCTTCCAAACGAGAATAACTATTGCTATACTTAATAAAGATAAGGGATGTTTAATTATGTCTGGCTTCTTTGAAAATGCATTAAATGCCATTATTCAAGGTAGCGATGGTGAAGTAAAAGAATTCACCCAGCAAAAACAGAGTAGTAGCCAAGCAACCCTCCCTGAAGCAGGAGATGCAGTTAATACTTTAAAACTTGCAAACAAGCCAAGAGAAAATGAGAAGCCTACAGGGTCACAAGAAGGATAATGAGGTTTTCTAGAAGATGTGAGAAAGAAGAAAGAATGTTTTTACCAAAAGCGCCTGCAGAAAATTATACATTTAAGTGTTTAACATACCTGCTTAGCACAGTGTACAGAAACTAAGCTTTTCCAGCAATTTTTGAATGCCATGCAGGTTAAATAAATTTCTCCTGAATTCAATGGCATTTCCCTGAAATACGAATGCAAATCAATAACTACCAGTGTGGGGAAATTAAAAGAAGTGTCATTCTGATTTCACATTGGGCTTCTAATTTTTTTGAAAAATAAGCACAGAAAATGCAGTGTTGTAAAAATGAACCCCTACCTCAAATAGTTTTCCTTTACCTGTTAATCTAAAATGTACTGCCTTTCTTGCTGTGGAATAATCTTCATTTCCTCCACTTGTCTTACATAGAGAAGAATGTGGTATTAGATGATCAGAGCATAGCATCAATGACTTAAAAACTGGAGAAGAATCTTTAACTTATTAATAGTTCGATATTGTTAGTTATTTTTCTATTCATTCATTCATTAGCCAGTAATGATTGAAGGGCTTATAAGTGAGTGCCAGGCCCTCAATGATCTCAGGATTCAATGTAAGGAAAAACTAGAGGGTCTCTGTTCTCCTAGAGCTTATCATCTACTGATGAAAACTAAAGAGTAACCAAATAAACAAGAAAACATAAAGACACTTCCAAGGAAGGATGTAGAGTTGCTGGAACATGTAGTAACAGGACTTAACCTGATCTGAGGTGAGGAAATGTTTTCAGTGGAGGAACAGTTGATCTGAACGCTGAAGGATGAAAATGCTAACTCAGCAGAGAGAGAGGAGAGAATATGTTCTAAGGAGGAAACAACCTCAGCAGCATGAAGAACAGAAGGTGAAAACCTCACTGTGGAAGAGCAGAGACAGCAAGGGTGAGCAGGTACAAGGTGTGCTGGAGACGTGAGACAGCAGGCTCTGAGCGGGCAGAGCCTTGCACGGCCTTTTTAAGGACCTTTGTCTTTTATCCCAGAGCAGTAGGAAGCCTGAAGTGCTCAAGGCAGGGGGTTGCATTTCTAATAGCAGCTCTTACAGGCCAGGGCCATTGCTTTATGATATCTCACTGTGGATGACACACATTGTACCTAATTCCTTAATTACTTATTATACAGGCTTAAACGTAAGGCAGAGAGAATTGTGCATAATGGTAAATACTAGAGTAGTGGCGGGCCTAGACACCCACACAGAGTCAAATACCCTTCTTCCTCCTGACTTGGTCCATACTGGGCTACTTTTTAATTTTTGGTTGTGGTAAAATATAGATATTATAAAATTTACCATTCTGACCATTTTTGAGTATACAGTGCAGTGGCATGAAGTACATTCACATTGTGCAACCATCACCACTACCCACCTCCAAAACTTTTCATCAGTCTAAACTGAAAACCCCTATTATGTAACTCCCCACTTCCCCCTACCCCCAGCCCCCAGAAGCTACAATAGCAAGTCCCATACACATGAATAAGTTTCGGTCCAACAGTGCGTTCATAAGTCCAATTTGTTCATGTAAGTACAACAGAGTTAGCCTAGGCACCAGCTAACACAATATAGTACTGCACTGCAATAGGTTTATAGTACTTTTCACACAAATTACACCAAAAAAAGACAAAAGACAAAGAGAATATTTTTATTCTTATAGTACAGTATGCTGAAAATCACAGTAGTACAGTACAACAGTACAAACCTAGACAGCATATTAAAAAAGACAGACCTTACTTTACCTACAAACGTCCATATAGTCAAAGCTATGGTTTTTCCAGTAGTCAGGTACAGATGTGAGAGCTGGACAATAAAAAAGACTGAGCACCAAAGAAATGATGCCTTTGAACTGTGGTGCTAGAGACTCTTGACAGTCCCTTGGACAGCAAGATCAAACCAGTCAATCCTATAGGAAGTCAACCCTGAATATTCACTGCAAGGACGGATACTGAAGCTACAGCTCCAATACCTTGGCCCCTGGTGCAAAGAGCTGACTCACTGGAAAAGACCCTGATGCTGGGAAAGATTGAAAGCAGAAGAAAAAGGACAGAACATGAGATGGTTGGATGGAATCACCGACTCATTGGACATGAGTTTGCGCAAACTCCAGGAGACAGTGAAGGACAGGGAAGCCTGGTGTGCTGCAGTCCATGGGGTCACAAAGAGTGGGACACAACTGAGCGACTGAACAACAGTACAACTAGCATACAGGACATGTTCATACCTTTCAAAGTGTCAACTTGAAGGTTCGTATGTAGAGGACTTACTGTACTCCCCTTCTATGGATTTGGAAGTTACCTTATCTAAGTGGAACCATACAATAGCTGTCCTCTTGCAGATCCGAGGAGAGGACTGGGGTTGGGTGCACGGAGATGGGCCAAAGGGACTGGAGTGTGGTCCAGGCCACAACCAGGGATGTGCACAGGATGGAGCCCAGGTTTGCCATAAAAGCCCCACTGTTGATCTGCATACCAAGGGAGGGGTGGGGCCCCACCATATCAGCCCCTTAGCACACTCACAGTGGGCATGGCTCTGCCTCTGTGAGCTCTGGGAGCGTGCAAGCAGCCATGAAACTAAAAGGAGCTCCCAGTAGGAGCACTCCAGTAATATCTACCTCACACTGCAGCTCAGAAATGCATCTGAGGGCTTCTATTTCAACTTGGAAGCAGACCCTGACCCTAACAGACAACCCCAAAGCAAAGAGGAAGCCCTGCTCAGTGTCCAGAGTAGTCTCTGTTCAACACAACACCAATTGCACCCCCTAACAAGGGGATAATGGCCAGCACACACAGAGAAAAGAGGTGACAGGCATCCATACCAAAAACAGCCCTCACGGTAAAATTATTACACTCACACAGGCTACACTGGGATGCTCCCACATAAAATTGCCCTTTAAGATCAAGTAGATAACTGTTTCTCCTACGTCCAGAGAAACAAAGAAAGTTAAGTAAAATGAAAAAGCAGAGGAATTACTCCCAACTAAAAGAACAAGAGAATTTCCTTGAAAGAATAATGAAACAGATGTCTCCTGTGTACTAAACACTGAGTTCAAAATGGACGTAATATAAATACTGAAGGAAAGAAAGGGCTATCAATAGAAACAGGGAGTTCCCTGGTGGTCTAGTGGTTATGACTTTTTACTGCTGTGGCACAGGTTCAAACCCTGGTCAGAGAACTGATATCCCACACATCTCATGGCATGGCAAGGGAAAAAAGAAAAAGAAAGAAAAGAAAAAAGAAATATAGATCATTGTAACAAGGAAGTAGAAACTATAAAGAGAAGCCAATGAAAATTTTAAAACTCATTTGCCAAAACAAAAACTGAGCTAAAGGCAGTAAGTAGCAAACTAAATAATACAGAAGAATGAACAAGTGATCCGAAACCTAGAACAATGGAAATTATCCAATCACAACCAGAGACATAAAGATAAGTGGAAAAAAAAAATGAAAGCAATAAGCAAGACCTCTGGGATAATTAGAGTGAGCCAACCTATGCATAACTGGAATCCAGAATAAGAAGAAACAGGGGAATATAAAATATATTTGAAGCAATTATGGCTGAAAATTTCCCAAACCTAAAGAAGGAAAAAGATATCCAGGTACAGGAAGCATAGAGAGTCCCAAACAAGATGAACCCAAACAGACCCACACCAAGAACAGTATAATTAAAATGACTATTAGTTAAAGTTAAAGATAGAAAGAGTCTAAAGGCAGCAAGAGAAAAACAGAGTTAGTCACAAGGGAACCCCCATAAGGGTATCAGCTGATTTCTCTACAGAAACATCACAGGCCAGGAGGCAATGGCAAGTATATTCAAAATCCTAAAAGGGAAAAACTACCAAATGAGGATACTCTATCAGCAAGATTATCATATAGAATTGAGGAAGAGGGGATTTCTTAGACAAGCTAAAAAATTAAAGAATATAGTGAGACTAAGCCATCCTTAAAAAAACTACTGAAAGGTATTCTCTAAATAGAAAAGAAGCAATAACACACAGGAAAGAGAAAATCATAATAGGAAAGTGAATCATTTAAATAAGCCAGTATGTAGATTTCTAAAGTTTTTTAAATTGTGAAAGCAATTGTACGCATAATGAACAGCAAAAGGATAAACATGAAGATGTAAAAGAGGACATCAAAAGGTGGAAACAAGACGCCAGAGTAGAAGGATGTGACCTCACTGCTTCAGACGAAAACACCAAATCACAGCTGACTGCTAAGCAACCATCAACGGAAAAACACCGGAGCCTATCAGAAAGGATATCCTACACCCAAAGACAAAGCAGCAGCCACAACCAGGCGGCAGGAGGAACACAGGCACAGTAAAATTGAATCCCATATCCTACAGATGGGCAACCCACAAACTAGAAAATAGTTATATCAAAGAAGCGCTCCCACAGGGGTGAAAGTTCTGAGCACCAGGTTAGACTCCTCACCCTGGGGGTCCGGCAATGGGAAGAGGAGGCCCACAGAAAATCTGGCTTTGAGGGTCAGTGGGGTTTGACGGCAGGAATTCCAGAGGACTGGGGGAAACAGAAACTCTACTCTTGGGGGTGAACACAAGGTCTCTTGCACACCAGGACCCAGGGGAAAAAAGCAGGGACTTCTTAGGATTCAGGGCCAGGTTACCTGCTGGTATTGGAGGGTCTCCTGTGGAAGTGGAGTGAGAGGAGGTAGCTGCAGCTCACTGCAGGAACAAACACAGGGACAGTGGTAGTTCTGGAGAGCATTCATTAGCGTTAGCTCTCCTGGAGGCTGCCAAGATCTGGAACCACTCAATAGCCTATAGGGTTCACTACTGAAACACCACAGGTCAAACAACCAACAGGGCAAGAATACAGCTCCACCCATCAGTAGACAGGCTGCTTAAAGTCTTTCTGAGGACACAGCTGCCCACTAAACATACCCTTTGACATGTCCCTGCCCAGAGGAACAAGACCCAGCTCTACCCACCAGTGGATAGGAAGCAGTACCTCCCACCAGGGAGCCTATACAAGCCTCTTAGACAATTTCATCCACCAGGAAGCAGACTGTAGAAGCAAGAAGAATTACAGCCAACCCTGCAGCTTGCAGAAGAGAAACCTCAATCACAGCAAGTTAGACAAAATGAGACAGCAGAGAAACATGACCCAGAAGAAGGAAGAAGATAAAATAAAACCCCAGAATAACAACTAAATGAACTGGAGATTAGGCAATCTACCCAAAAAAGAATTCAGAGTAATGATAGTAAAGATGATCCAAGATCTCGGAAAAAGAAGTGAGGCACAGATTGAGATACAAGAAATGTGTAACAAAGACTGAGAAGAACTAAAGAATAAACAGAGATGAACAATGCTATGCTATGTTATGCTAAGTCACTTCAGTCGTGTCCAACTCTGTGCGACCCCATAGACGGCCTCCCACCAGGCTCCTCTGTCCCTGGGATTCTCCAGGCAAGAACACTGGAGTGGGTTGCTATTTCCTTCTCCAATGCATGAAAGTGAAAAGTGAAAGTGAAGTCGCTCAGTTGTGTCCAACTCTTAGCAACCCCATGGACTGCACCCCACCAGGCTCCTCTGTCCATGGGATTTTCCAGGCAAGAGTACTGGAGTGGGGTGCCATTGCCTTCTCTGAGATGAACAATACAATAACTGAAATGAAAAATACACTAAAGTAGTCAATAGCAGAATAACTGAGGCAGAAGAATGGATAAGTGAACTGGAAGACAGAATGGTGGAAATCACTTTCATGGGATAAAGAAAAAAGAATGAAAAGAAATGAAGACACTCTAAGAGACCTCTGGGACAACACTAAATATGTCAATATTTGCATTATAGGGGTTCCAGAAGGAGAGAAGAGAGAAGGAAAGGACCTGGGGGAATATTTGAATATTCAAAAATATTTGAATATTCAAAAATATTCAAAAATATTTGAATAGCTGAAATATTCAAAAATATTTGCAATATTCAAAAATATTTGAATAGCTGAAAACTTCCATAACATGGGAAATGAAACAGTCACCCGAGTTCAGGAAGTGCAGAGAATCCCGGGCAAGATAAACCCAAGGAGATACACGTCAAGACACAAAGTAATCAACTGACAAAAAATTAAAAACAAAGAATAAATATTAAAAGCAAAAAGATGAAAGCAACAAACAACATACGAGGGAATTCCTACAAGGTTAGGAATTCCTACAGCTTTTGGTTTCTAGGCAGAAACTGCAGGCTAGAAGGGAGGGACACCATGTATTTAAAGTGATGGAAGAGAATAACCTACAACAAGAATACTCTATCCAGCAAGGCTCTCATTCAAATTTGATGAAGCAATCAAAAGATTTACAGACTAAAGCTAGACTAACACCACCAGACTGGCTTTGCAACAAATGTTAAAGCAACTTCTCTAGGCAAAAAAGAAAACATCACAACTAGAAACGAGAAAATTATTAATGGAAAAGCTCACTGGTAAAGGCAAACGTACATTAAAGGTAGGAAATCATCTGCACACAAATAATATATCAAAACCAGCAATTGTGAGGAGAGGAGAGCAAAAATGCAGGATATTGGAAATGCATTTGAAATTAAAAGACCAGCAACTTAGAACAATCTTGTTTTTATAGGCTGCTATATAAAAACTTCATAGAAACGACAGCCAGAAAAATACAATAGATACACACAAAAAAAGAAAAAGGAATCAAACGTAACACTAAAATTAAATCAGCAAGTCATGAACAAGGAGGAAGGGAAGAAAAAACATCTACAAAAACAAATCGAAAACAATTAACAAAAGGACAACAACTGGAACATCGCTGTTGTTGTTTAGTCACTAAGTCATGTCTGACTCTTTTGCCACCCCATGGACTGTAGAGCACCAGACTCCTCTACCCATGGGATTTCCCAGGCAAAAACACTGGAGCAGATTGCCATTTCCTTCTCTAGGGGAGCTTCCCAACCCAGGGATTGAACCTGGGTGTCCTGCATCGGTAGGCTGATTCTTTAACACTAAGCCCCCAGGGAAATAAATAATTACCATAAACATAAACAAATTAAATGCTCCAACCAAAAGACATAGACTGGCTGAATGGATACAACAAGAGCTGTATATATGTTGTCTACGGCTCAGAGGTTAAGGCGTCTGCCTGCAAGGCGGGAGACCTGGGTTCGATCCCTGGGTTGGGAAGATCCCCTGGAGAAGCAAATGACAACCCACTCCCGTATTCTTGCCTGAAGAATCCCATGGACAGAGGAGCCTGGTGGGCTACAGTCCATGGGGTCGCAAAGAGTCGGACACGACTGAGCGAGTAGGAAAAAAAAAAACGAGAGACCCATTTCAGATGTAGGGACACACAGAGACTGAAAGTGAGGAAATGAAAAAGGATTTCTGTGCAACTGAAAATCAAAAGAAAGTTGGAGCAGCAATACTCATATCAGACAAAATAGACTTTAGAATAAAGAGCATTATAAGAAACAAAGAAGGACACTATATAAAGATCAGGGGATCAATCCAAGAAGAAGATATACCATTGTAAATATGTATGCACCCAACATAGAAGCCCCTAAATTAAAAGGAAAAACTAACAACCATAAATGGAGAAATCAACAGTAACACAGTAATAGTAGGAGACTTTAAACCCCACTTTCATCGATGGACAAATCATCCAGACGTATAGTGGATAAGGAAACATAGGCCTTAAGTGACACATTAGACCAGACAGACTTAATTGATATTCATAGAGCACTCCGTCAAAAATCAGCAGAACACACATTATTCAAGTGCACGTGGGACATTCTCAGAATTGATCACATGCTGGGTGACAAAACAAGCCTCAGTAAATTTAAGAAAACAGAATCAATCATCTTTTTTGACCACAATGCTATAAGATTAGAAATCAACTACAAGTTAAAAACTGTAAGAGAAAAAAAAAAAACCCAGAACATGGAGTCTAAACAATAATGCTACTAAACAACCAATGGATCACTAAATAAACCAAAGAGGAAATAAAAAATTACTGACAGACAAATGAAAATGAAAGCACAGCAATCCAAAACCTATAGGAACTAGCAAAGGAAGTTCTAAGTGGGAAGTTATAGCAATAAAATCTTACCTCAGGAAACAAGAAAAAGCTCAAATAAGCAACCTAAGCTTACACCTAAAGCAACTAGAAAAAGAACAAACAAAACACAGTTAATAGAAGAAATCATAAAAAGAGAGAAGAAATAAATGAAATAGAGACTTAATAGGATAGGAAAAATCAATGAAACTAAAAGTGGTTTTTCTGAAAAGACAAAAAATTTGACAAACCTTCTGCCAGACTCATCAAGAAAAAAAAGAGAGGGGGCTCAAATCAATAAAATCAGAAATAAGAAAGGGGAAGTTATACTGGACACAAAAGAAATACAAAGGATCATAAGAGACTACTACAAGCATCTATATGCCAATAAAATGGACATCCTAGAAGAAATGGAAAAATTCTTAGAAAGGTACAGTCTCCCAAGGCTGAACCAGGAAGAAACAGAATATAAACATAAACAGACCAATCACAAGTACTGAAATTGAAACTGAGGTTTAAAAACTCCTGACAAACCAAAGTCCAGGACCAGAAAGCTTCACAGGCAAATTCCATCAAATGTTTAGAGAAAAGTTAAAACCTATCCTTCTGAACAGAGAAGGCAATGGCACCCCACTCCAGTACTCTTGCCTGGAAAATCCCATGGATGGAGGAGCCTGGAAGGCTGCAGTCCATGGGGTCGATGATTGTCTGACACAACTGAGCGACTTCACTTTCACTTTTCACTTTCACGCACTGGAGAAGAAAATGGCAAGAACACTCCAATGTTCTTGCCTGGAGAATCCCAGGGACGGGAGCCTGGTGGGCTGCCGTCTATGGAGTCGCACAGAGTCGGACACGACTGAAGTGACTTAGCAGCAGCAGCATCCTTCTGAAATTACAGAGGAAGGAACACTCCCAAACCACCATCAACCTAATACCAAAATCAGACAAAGATACCAAAAAAAAAAAAAAAAAAAAAAAAAAAAAAAAAAACAAAAAAAAAAAAAAAAAAAAAAAGGAAGAAAATTACAGGCCAACATCACTGATGAATATACATGCAAAAATCTTCAACAAGATACCAGCAAACTGAATCCAACAATACATTAAAAGGATCATACACCATGATCAATTTATGGTGTGGAATTTATCCCAAGGATGCAAGGATTTTTCAGTATCCACAAATCAATCAGTGTGATACATCACATCAAGCCACATGATCCATCGCAATAGATGCAAAAAAAAAAAAATAAATAAAAATCTTTTGACACAATTCCACACCAATTTATGATAAAAACTCTCCAGAAAGGAAGACATCTCAACATAATAAAGGCCATATGTGACAAACCTAGAGCAGACATCATACTCAATGATGAAAACCTGAAAACATTTCCTCAGGAACAACAAAAGGGTATCCACTCTCACCACTTTTATTCAACATAGATTTGGAAGTCCTAGTCATGGCAATAAGAGAAAAAAATCAAAAGGAATCCAAACTGAAAAAGAAATAAAATTGTTACTGTTTGCAAATGACATCGTATCACAGGTAAAAAATCCTAAAGATGTTACCAGAAACCTAAATACTAGAGTTCATTAATGAATTCAGTAAAACCACAGGATACAAAATATATAGAAATCTTAGCATTTCTATACACTGACAATGAAAGATCAAAAAGAGATATTAAATAAACAATCCCACTTACACTGCATCAAAAAGAATATATAGAAATAAATCTACCTAAGGAGGAAAAAGACCTGTACTCTGAAAACTATGATTCTGATAAAAGAAATTGAAGATGATACAAATAGACACATGCTAGCAAGGTAATGCTCAAAATCCTTCAAGCTAGACTTCAGCAGTACATGGACCAAGAACATCCATATATACAAGCTGGATTTTAAAAAGGCAGAGGAACCAAATTGCCAATAATCATTGGATCACAGAGAAAGTGAGGGAATTCCAGAAAAACATCTACTTCTGCTTTGTTGACTACACTAAGGTCTTTGACTGTGTGGATCACAACGAACTGTGGAAAATTCTTAAAGAGATTTTACCTATTTTAGGAAAAACCTGTATGTAGGTCAAGAAGGAACAGTCAGAATCAGACATGGAACAACAGACTGGTTCAAAATTGGTAAAGGAGTACATCAAGGCTGTATATTGTCACTCTGCTTATTTAACATATATGCAGAGTACATCATGTGAAATGCCAGGCTGGATGACTCACAAGCTGGAATCAAGATTGCCTGGAGAAATATCAACAACCTCAGATATGCAGATGATACCACTCTAAAGGCACAGAGCAAAGAGGAATTAAAGGGCCTCTTGAAAGGGGTGAAAGGGGAGAGTGAAAAAGCTGGCTTAGATTAAAAAAACCAAGATCATGTCATCCGGTCCCATCACTTTATGGCAAATAGATGTGGAAAACGTGAAAACAGTAACAGATTTTATTTTCTTGGGCTCCAAAATCACTGTGGACAGTGACTAAAGCCATGAAATTAAAAGACACTTGCTCCTTGGAAGGGAAGCTATGACAAAACTTTTTTTTTAAGTCACTCAGTCATGTCTGACTCTTTATGACCCCATGGACTACATAATATAAAGTCCATGGAATTCTCCAAGTCAGAATACTGGAATGGTTTCCCTTCTCCAGGGGACCTTCCCAACCCAGGGATTGAACCCAGGTCTCCCACACTGAAGGCAGATTCTTTACCAGTTGAGCCACAAGGGAAGCCCAAGAATACTGGAATGGATAGCCTATCCCTTCTCCAGCTGATCTTCCCAACCCAGGAATCAAACCAGGGTCTCCTGCATCGCAGGCAGATTCTTTACCAACTGAGCTATTAGGGAAGTCCAATGACAAACCTAGATAGCATATGAAAAAGTGGAGACATCACTTTGCCAACAAAGGTTTGTCTAGTGAAAGGTATGGTTTTTCCAGTAGTCATGTACGAATATGAGAGTTGGACCATAAAGAAGGTTGAACAGCAAAGAATTGATGCTTTCAAACTGTGGTGCTAGAGAAGTCTCTTGAGAGTTCCCTGGACAGCAAGGAGATCAAACCAGTCAATCTGAAAGGAAATCAACCTTGAATATTCATTGGAAGGACTGATGCTGAAGCTCTAATACTTTGGAGCTTGGCTACCTGATGCAAAGAGCTAATTCACTGGAAAGACCCTGATGCTGGGAAAGATTGAGGGCAGGAGGAGAAGGGGGCAACAGAGGATGAGATGATTGGATGGCATTATTGACTCAATGGACATGAGTTTGAGCAAGCCTGGGGAGATAGTGAGGGACAGGGAAGCCTGGCATGCTGCAGTCCATAGCATCGCAAAGAGTCAGACATGACTTAGTGACTGAAAAACAACAATAATAAACAGATGGAAAGATATACCACATTCTTGGATTGGAAGGATCAATATTGTTAAAACGACCATTCTATCCAGGTGCTATGCAATCCGTATCAAATTACAATGGCATTTTTCACAAAACTGGAACAAAATATGGAAACACAAAAAACCCTGAATACCCAAAACAATCTTGAGACAGAACGGAGGTAGAGGAACTATGCTCCCTGACTTCAGTCTATACTATACACAAAACTACAGTAATCAAAACCACAGTACCATCACAAAAACAAACACAATGATTAATGGAATCAGGATAGAAAACCCAGAAATAAATCCATACACTTACAGTCAATTAATCTACAAAAAAGGAAGCAAGACTACTTAATGGAGAAAAGACAGGCCTTTCAATAAGTGGTGCTGGGAAACCTGAACAGCTACATGTAAAAGAATGAAATTATTAACAGCACATTCTTTAACACTGCATACAAAACTCAAAATGGATCAAACACCTAAATATAACACTGAATACTATAAAACTTCTAGAGGAAAACATAGGCAGAACACTCTTTGACATAAATCACAGTAATATTTTTTTTGGATCCATCATGGAAGCAAAATCAGTAGTAAACAAACGGGACCTAATTAAACTTAAATGCTTTTGCACACTAAAAGGAAACCATAAATAAAACAAAAAGACACCCTATAGACTGGCAGAAAATATTTGTAAACAATGTGAATGGTAAGGGCTTAATTTCCAAAATATAAAAACAGTTCATACAGGTATACATACATATACACAATCAAAAAATGGGCAGAAGACTTGTTCCAGGTTTTTGCTCCAGGGAGCAAACAGATACAAAGCTCGTCTCCGGAAGAGCTTGGGAAGGGGTTTGGAGAGGGCAGGAAGGAGACCAAAACGCTCTTCTGACGTGTAGCCCAGTGTTCACAGCAGCACTGTGTACACCAGTCAAGATATGGCAGCAACCGAAACGTCCACTGACAGATGAATGGATAAAGAAGACATGGTATTTAAATGTATACAATGCAATATTATTCAGCCATAAAAGATGAATGAAATAATACTGTTTGCAGCAACATGGGTGGGCCTAGAGATGATCATACTAAGGGAAGTGACTCACAAAAAGACAAATATCATATGCTGTCACTCATATGCAGCATTTAAAAAGATGACACGATTGAAGTTATTTACAAAACAGAAACAGACTCCGACAGAAAACAAACTTATGGATACCAAAGGGATAAATTAAGCGTTTGGGGTTAGCAGACACCAACTGCTATAGAGGAAATAAACAAGGTCCTACTGTGTTACACAGGCAACTACATTCAGGATCTTGTAATAAACTATAATGAGAGAAACATGTATACATAGCACATCAAGGTAAATCAACTATACTGCAATAATTGTCCTTTTGTGTCTGCCTCGTTTCACTTAGGGCAATGTTTCCAAGGTTTATCCACGTATCAGAATTTCCTTCCTTTTTAAGACTAAAAAATATTGTATTTCATGTATACACTATATTTTGTTTATCCACTCACCCATCAATGGACTTTGATTTGTTTCCATCTTTTGGCATTGTGACTAATGCTGCTGTGTACATGGGGACACAAATATCAACTTTCAGCTTTTAATTCTTTTGACACCTACTTAGAAATGAAATTGCTGAACTTGTACTTCTGGGCTTAATTTTTTGAGAAGCTGTCATACCGTCTTCCACAGTGGCTTCCCCATTTTATGGGCTGTATCTGGCATAGTCCACGGTTTTCCATGTTGTCTTAGAGATGGAGGCTGACAGTGCATGGCATGGCTGCTAGGAAAAGCAATGACTAGAGGACCCAGGGCTCAGTGTGCGGGTGTCCAGGCATGGACAGGAAGCCTCCACTTGCCACTGTGCCCTCCTTTAAGCCATGATAGCCCAGAGGCAGTCACAGCTCCAGAACCGTGGTCTGCCTTGCTGCTCTGTTGGCTAAGTTATCAGACTACCGTCGCCTTTTGCTTGACACTAAATGATGGGAGATCTGGAGGAAATGTTACTAACCCCAGAGAATAAGAGCGTGGGAATGGGAAAAGTGCCTGCCTTACTTTAGCTCCTTTTGCACGTGCTTTCCCAGCAGCTAGGGAAGGTCAAGGTTACAGGAAGCTAGGATCTTTGTTCTTGAGGCAATTTAAATGTGGAAAAATTGGGTCCAAAGACCTGCTCTAAAGGGAAGTGAGCACAAAGCACAGTGAGTTTGTGGGCACTGACTAATACGGGAGAACCTCCAGACTTAGAGAGAGAGAGAGAGGCTGGAGCCAGGGCATGTAAGCACAGTTGGTTTCTGAAATAGTATCCTCCACTTGGCACCGGTGGGGAGGGTTCAGACTCTTCCTTGGCAGGGAGAGTTGAGAAGAGTGGACCCCTACAACAGGAGGACAAACGTAAGAAAATAACGGGAGCAAAGGTTTGCATAAAATTTTTCAGAATAGGTTCTAGTCCTCTCCTACTGTCAGGTACTGCAAGAAGACCCTCCTGAGGCCTCCATCCCCTCCTTTAGCCATAGGCAGGGGCAAGAGTTTCTAGTGTGTTAACAACAGGGACCTGGAAGGAATGGAAATGCATTGATGGTTTAGTCTTCTTGGCAGGATAAAAGGCTGAATGTAAGAAGATGCAGCAACTCTGGGGGGAGACAGGTTCTGGACCGGCCAAGACGCAGCAGTTCTAGTAGGATGAAGAAAGAAGTGGTTCAGTGGAAAGATAAACTACATCGGCAAGTGTATCAGTTATTGTATGTATTAAACAAGTTTCTTCCAGGAAGTAGGACCAATAAAATGTGTATATACATAGGAGATCTATTATGAGGAATTGGCTCACACAATATGGAAGCTGCAGTGGGGCCAGCATGTTGCAGACACAGGAGAGTTGATAGAGCAGATAAAGTCCAAATCAGTGTGCTGGGGAACTCCCTCCTCCTTTGAGGAGGCCAGCCTCTTTGTTCTATTCAGATCTTCAACTAATGGGATGAGGCCCACCCAATTATGAAGGACAATCTGCTTACTTGAAGTTTACCAACTTACAAATTGCCCATAACATTTTTCACAAAACTAGAACAAATAATTCTAAAATTCATATGGAACCATAAAAGGCCCAGAATTGGGTCTGAAGAAAAAGACCAAAGCAGGAGGCATAATCTTCCCAGACTTCAGACAATACCACAAAGCTCCAGTAATCAAAACACCATGGTATTGGCACAAAAACAAACAGATCAATGGAACCAAACCGAGAATCCAGAAATAAACCCACACACCTCCAGTCAATTAATCTTCAACAAAGGAGGCAAGAATATCCAATGGGAAAAAGACAATCTCTTCAGCAAGTAGTGTTGGAAAAGTTGGACAGCTGCATGTACATCAATGAAGTTGGAACACACCCTCTTACCACACCAAAAATAAACTCAAAATGGCTTAAAAACTTAAGCATAAGACATGATACCATAAAATTCCTAGAAGAGAACATAGGCAAAGCACTCTGACATAAACCATACCTATATTTTCTTAGGTCAGTCTCCCAAGGCAGTAGAAATAAAAGCAAAAATAAACAAATGGGACCTAATCGAACTTACAAACTTTTGCACAGCAAAGGAAACAGAAACAAAATGAAAACACAACCTACAGAATGGGAGAAAATATTTGTTAACAATGCAACCAACAAGGAATAAGTTTCCAAAATACATAAACAGCTCATGCCACTCAACGACAACAAAATAACCCAATCAAAAAATGGTCAGAAGACCTAAATAGACATTTCTCCAAACAAGACAGAAGGCCAAGAGGCACATGAAAAGATGCTCAACATTGCTAATTATTAGAGAAATGCAAATCAAAAACCACAGTGAGGTAGCACCTCACACCATTCAGAACAACTGTTATTAAAAAGTCTACAAATAACAAAGGCTGGAGAGGATGTGGAGAAAAGGGAATCCTCCTATATCGCTGGAGGGAGTTTATATTGTATACTATCTTGTAAGCTAGTGCAGCCACTGTGGAAAACAGTATAGCGGTTCCTCGGAAAACTAAAACTAAAATTACCCTATGATCCAGCAATCTTACTGCTGGGCATATATCCTGAAAAAATTATAATTCAAAAAGATACATGCATCCCTATGTTCACAGCAGCACTGTTCACAATAGTCAAGACGTGGAAACCACCCAAATGTCCACTGACAGATGAATGGCAGTCCAGGGGTTAGGATTCAGCCCTTTCACTACTGGGGCCCAGGTTCAATCCCTGGTCAGGGACCTAAGATCCTGAAAGCTACATGGTGTTGCCAGAACAAAAACAATAAAAACAGATGAATGGATAAAGAAGATGCGGTACATACGTACCATGGAATACAACTCAGCCATAAAAGCGAACAGTATAATGCCACTTGCAGCAACATGGGTGCAAGGAAAGATAATCATACTAAATAAAGTAAATCAGAAAGGAAAACAAACACCGTATAACATCACTTGTACATGACATCTAAAATACGGCACTAATGAACCTATCTGTGAAAGAGAAACAGAATCATGGACATAGAGAACACACTGGTGGTTGCCAGAGGGGAAGGGTTTGGGGGAGGGATGGAGTAGGAGGTTGTGGTTAGCAACTGTAAGCTTTTGTATATAGAATGGATACACAACAAGCACAGAGGACTGTGTTCAATATTCTATAATAAACCATAATGGAAGTAAAGAATGTATATATGTGTATAATTGAATTACTTTTCTGTACAGCAGTAAATAACACAACGTTGTAAATAGACTAGTCATCAATTTAAAAAACAGTTCACCAATTGGAAGGTTAATCTCATCTGAAAACATCCTCCAATGAGACATGTAGTTAACTAACACTGTGTATCAACCACTCCAAAATTAGTGGTTTAAAGCAATGAGTCCATGGGTCAACAGGGCAATTCTGCTACCTGAGCCAGACATAGTAGGCTGGGTTCCATCAGGCACCTGCAGTCAGCTGGTACAGGATGACCTCAGATGGACTGCTTCATCTCTGCTCCGTGCAGTCTCTCATCCTCCAGCAGGCTAGCCTGGGCTTATTCACTTGCTGACTAGGAAGGATTCCCAAGGAACAAGTAGATGAACAGGAGCTGTTGAGGCCTGGGCTCAGAATGGATGTGCCATCACTTGCATAGCACTCCACTGGCCAATGTGGGTGAGGAGGCCAGACAAGATTCAAAGGGTGGAGAAGTAACTCTGTCTTTGTGCAGACTGTGCAGAGCTGCAAAGTCACAGCGCCAAGGCTGTGGATACAGGAAAGGGAAAATTGCTACCATTTTTGCTGACCGTCTGCTAAAGTGAAGGCAGCACACTCTGTGAGTGTCTGGAAGTGTTGCTGCTCTTGTTTAGGGAGAGTTTTCAGGGCCTGGTGCTGTCAGATGTTTAAAATGCTTCTCTTGGGTGAAGTTAGTAGACTTGGGGGAAGGAACACACAAGAGCAGAAATACACTGGGCTTTAAAATCAGGGTTTGACTCAGTCAGAGCCCTCTCCAGTCCATACAACACCTTCACTTGTGTTAGGACAAGAAGCAACCCTTCTCTCCGACTGGCACTGCCCCACTAGAGAACCCCCATTGTATGCAGTAGCCCTCGCATTTGAACACTGGCCAGTGTATCTCCTCGGAGCTTCAATTTCCACATCTGCTGATGAGAATTATAACACCACCCTCACACAGGCTGTGGTGAGGATTAAATGGGTTTAGGTATATAAAGTGTCTGGCATATTGAGTATTGGGTTCTCAAAAACTATGAATGCCTTTTCTGCCTCTCTGCCATAAGAAGCCACAGTGAAGAGAACTTTAGAACATTCTAGGATGCCTGAGAGTCTCCAGTCAAACCAATCACGAAAGGAGGGGAAAGAAGAGAAACTTACACGAGGGCATTGAGTTCTTGAACCTGACCTGGGTGGGGGAGCAGTTCAAGAGGCCTGTGCGTTGCTCATCCTTTGCACCCCAAACTTGGGTTACTTGAGTTTTACTAAAGGAGTACTGCAATAATTGAAACAGAGGATAACTATCTTGTCTATACCCAACCTAAAAGTTATTTTCAGAGGAATAGAAAACATTTCAAATTACTGAATGAAAGAGTGGGGAGGTGAAAATAGAAGAAAAGCCTCATGCTTCTTACCAGCAGAGAAAATGGTCATATATGTAAGAATACATGGGGGCTTCCCTGGTGGCTCAGGTGGTAAAGAATCTGCCCGCAACGTAGGAGACCCAAATTTAATCCCTGGGTTGGGAAGATCCCCTGAAGAAGGAAATGGCAACCCACTTCCAGTATTCTTGCCTGGGAGATTCCATGTATGGAGGAGCCTGGCAGGCTACAATCCATAGGGTCGCAAGAGTCTATGACTTAGCAACTTAGTGACTAAACCAGCACCATGCAAGAATAGATGAGGAACCAAACCAAAGTGTTAACACAAGTCATACATCCATAATTCACTCAAGAAGTTCGATTTTAGCCTGACCTCGGTGTTCAATTACAGGTTCAGTTCATGTAACCTAGAAACAATCATGCAATATTAATCCTCCCAAGCAAGTGGCTCTTCATTAGTGATTCTAATCTGTCACCTGATGCTCACAGGCCATTATGAAATCCATTTATATTCCTAGTTTCAAAAACTAAATTGGAGGTATGAGCCAAAGGGTACATTAAATTAGGGATTACTGCTTGTGGCACTCTATGTGAGCCAGGTGATGCTGGCCATTTTAATTAAGAGTTTGTTTTCAGTAACAACACAAGCAAATGAATAACATTAAGTCAACACTGAGACAGTTGTGGGGGGAGGGGTTATGGGGATAATTGAAATATGCAGCTGTGTTATAGGTCTATTGTGCAGAGTTCTCTTAGTCATTAGAAAAAACTGCTTTGGAGCAAGTGAATCAAATCTGTACACGGGGCATGGAAATTGAGCACCAAGAAAAGATGATGGCTAGAGAAATAAGAGGCTTCCCTGGTTGCTCATCGGTAAAGAATCCACCTGCAATACAGGAGACATGCTTCGATTAAGGTAGAGGTGGGGTTTCAAATGAGGTGTATCTGATTCCAAAGCATACTGTTAAAACAGACTAACAGGCTTAGAGAATGAGCTCATGGTTATGCGGCGGGAGGAGAAGGGGAGGACAGTTAGGGAACCTGGGACTAGTATGTACACACTGCTGTATTTAAAATAGATAACCAACAAGGACTAGCCCAGGGAACTCTGCTCAATGATAAGTAACAAATCTAAATGGGAAAAGAGTGAAAAAAGATACATGTATATGAATAACAGCGTCAGTTTGCTGTACATCTGAAACTATCAACTATAGTCCAATATAAAATAAAAAGTAAACAAAAAAAATTACAAAGCCTACGTTATTAACTGTGAGACTTCACTATCGGCCTATCCTATTGTCCCCAAGGAGGAAAAAGCTAAAAATAACCAAAAAAAGTTTGGGAACCAAAGCATGAGATTAATTTTGCCCAAATATTGTGAAGTTTAGGGAAGAGATTTGGGAGTATTTTTCTCTGAAGTTTTCTCTTTAGAACAAAAATGTATGTGTGCATCCCTGCATCAATAAACCATATATATGTTAGTGGAAGCCTTTAAGCCTTCACCATAAATTATCCACTCATATTCAGGGAGGGACTTCCACTGTATCTGATATGATTTTATCCCTGAAGCTGAATGTCTGGTTAGCCTGTGTGTGTTTTCACATTGTTTGCTATGTTTTATTTTATTAAACACTAAATCTACTGAAAACAGAGCATTATTGAACCATGCAGATTTACCTTTTTTTTTTTTTTTTTGGCAGATAAGATGGGAGAAGTGGGTTTCATTCCAGAACTGCACAGTATCTCATTTTAAAAAATCTTCCTTGAAAAAAAAAATCCTCATTGAACATAATTTGTCTTCCAAAGCTTTCTTCTTTGCTGTGTATCCTAGGCTCTGCTCTTTCTAGTCCAGGTTCTCCCCACCCCTCCAGTTTGCAGATAATCCTTAGGAACCCTAAGTCACACTTTCTTCTTTATGCAGATCAACTTAATTTTATCCTACTTCTTAGCTCCAAACTTAAAAATCTCCATTCTGACTGGGAATGAAGATATTGTTTGTACTGGGCAACAGAAGACCCTCCTATCACTAGGGTCATTCTCTTTGAAAGGAAACTATAAATGACAAAAAAAAAAAAAAAAAAGCCTGTTATACTAGATAACAGCAAATGGTCTTAATTAAAACCCAAACTAGCCACCTCTCCTTCTGCCTCATAAGGGTAGGTGTCATAATTTATATCAGGGAAAGTAAACCTCTCTTCTCTAACTCTTCATTTCAGAGACTAGTGAGGAGAGAAAGAAAGACTGAAACTTCAAGCCTTCCCCAGTTTTGTGCTAAGGCATCGTTCAGCATGGGATGCATTCTCAGACACAGGAGCCTAACCAAGCCATTACCTTTCCACGTAAAGATAAATCCCCAGAATACACATTGACATCATTCTTCCTTTCTCTTAAAATCCCCTAAGTTATAATAAGCTTAGGGGACAGTTTTTTCCCTGCTATTTTTGACAACTACTCAGAGACTGCAGTGATACTTTAGATGCCCTTCATCAATTTTTAATTTTTCCTGATTTTGGCCTTCTTGATAACTGGCCACACCAGCTGTAGCAAAACTTTCATTTAAATATCCAATGGGATACTCTTCCTGAGTACTTTTTTGGTCACCTCCTGCATACTTTTTCATTAGCTATCTTAAGTTATAACTTCACAAAATGAGAAAGAAAGAAATCCAAGGCAAGATTTCTACTTCTGCTGTTCTGGCTGAGTCCACCGTGAAAATATGTGTACAAGTTAACTGCATCTGAAGCAAGACAGCTTGCCAACTAGTCCTTGCATGTACTCGAGGTTACCATAGAGTCTTCCTATTCAAGGAAGTGTCCTATAGGAAAAAAATCTATTTCCCAACAATAAAGAAAATCCATGACCGCTAACTAAAATAGTCAAATCTAATTCTTCATTCTTACATATAAACAACTAATGACCAGGCTTCCCTCATGGCTCAGTGGTAAAGAATCTGCCTGCCAATGCAGGACACACACGGATTTGATCCCTGATCAAGGAAGATCCCACATACCACTGAGCAACAAAGCCCACGCGCTGCAACTGCTGATGCTCTTGAGCCCTAGAGCCGGTGCGCTGCAACAAGAGAAGCCAGCACGATGAGAAGCCTGCGCTCCGCAACTGCAGGGTAGCCCTCGCTCACAACTAGAGAAAAAGTCCGCATAGCAATGAAGACCCAGCACAGTCTAAAATAAATAAATAATTTTTTTAAATGACTAATTTGATCAGAGATGCCTAGGAAAACTAGTACCATAAAAGAGAAAAACTAATTCCAGAGAAAACAATTCATATAACTGAATAATGATAATAAAGAATATTTAGCATGTGAAACATGACCAATAATAACAGCAACACTAACTCAAAGCCCTGTTTTAAACACTGTACATATGTTGACTTATTCAATCCAAACAAAAATCCTGTTTTTATAGGTGAAGAAAATGAGGCTTAGAAAGGCTGAGTAAAACACTCAAGGTCACACGGCTCATAAGCAGCAGACCTCAGTCAAGGTCTATCCAACTCCAAAGCCCATGTTCTTAGTCCCTGTGCTGTATTGCAGCCAGAGCCTTAATCTTCGAGTCTGACACGTCAAAGTCCTCATTAACATTTGTCCCAAAGGATCCACCAATCTCCCAACTTTTCATGGAATAAGACCATTCAAGGTCCACTGGGACTTGTCTAAGAAAGAGTCTGGGGAAAGGTAAGAACTTGAATTTGGCCTCCACTTACATACATTTGGGAAATAAAACTACTAAAATCAGCCTATGACTTCAAGAATATCCATGAGCTGTATTTCATAACAGGATGTCAACACTAAAACTTGTGTATCTGGATCTTTCAGAACCAGAAATAATCTGAACCATTTAGAGGTGCGTCTAAAGCATACTCCTCCAGAGGCTAGGGATGTTAGTCACAGATCTTAAGCTACGTAACTGAAACACTGAAACTTGTTAGAGAGCTCTGTGAAATGATCCAGATAAACTGGTTGTCTACACTGACCAAGGCCAGCTTGTGCTTAGTCGCTAAGTCGTGTCTGACTCTTTGCAACCCCATGGACTGTAGCCCGCCAGACCACTCTGTCCATGAGATTCTCCAGACAGGAATACTGGAGTGGGTTGCCATTTCCTTCTCCAAAGGCTGGCTTAGTGAGGTTGAATTTTGATTACTCAACTGAAATAATTCAGTAGGATTTTGCACATCTGACTTACAATTATTTTGAAATGTCCACCACAAAAGTTTGGTAAGGTTTGCTTTGCATTAATGAAGTAAAAAACTACTATCCAGGGAACTTCCCTGGTGGTCTGGTGGCTAAGTCTCTGTGCTCCCAATGCAGGAGGGGGCCTGCGTTTGATCCCTGGTCAGGGAACTAGATCCCACATGCTGCAAACAAAGATCCTACATAGTCCAACTAAAAGATCTTCTAAAGAAAGAACTGTAAGTGGGGAAAATTATACAGAGATTTATCATTCAACCTGATTTGTAGTGAATAGACTGGAACGTGTCAGAAGGATGAATTTGTGAGAGATGTGAATAGTGAAGAATCAACTCTGAGTGCTCACTTCGGCAGCACATATACTAAAATCGGATGCATACAGATTAGATTAGCATGGCCCCTGTGCAAGGATGACACGAAAATTTGTGAACCATTCCATATTTTTAGGGAACTCAAACCGGGGCTCTGTAACAACCTAGAGGGGTAGGAGGCAGACGGGAGGTACAAAAGGGAGGGAACATGTGTATACCTCTGGCTGATTCATGTTGGTGTGTGGCAGAAACCAACACAATACTGTAAGGCAATTATCTTTCAATTAAAAATAAATAAATTTTTTAAGAAGAATACACATATATAAATGTATCCCAATGCTCCTGCACTGGGAGCACATAAAAGAATACAATTATAGATAAAAAGAAAAGAATCAACTCTCAGCAGTGTGCTTGGCAGTCCCCTGGATCTGTCTCTTGCTTAACAGTGTTTGGATGAAACAGACCTGGGAAACCCATTCTGCCAGCCTCTGATAAAAGAAATTTTCACATATCGAGATACAGGGAAGTCATTCTGGTTTATACATGAGTTAATATGAATTTTATGCTAAATACAATAGCCTGCTTATGGCCTATCAAACATACATTGTACAACTGCTTTAATTATTAAAGAAAAGGGCCTACTGAGCAGAAGTAAATAATGTCCATGTTAAAAAATTAAGGTTAAACACCACTCTTCCTTGAACACTGACACTGGTTCTCCTTTGATGATAAGACTCCCTTCCCAGGTGCCAAGACCATACTGACTCACTGGGTACCTACTGCTCTGTTCTGTTTTTGTTTTTTTGTCTTTTTTCTGTTTGTTTTTTTAACCACACCACACGGCTTGTGGGATCTTAGCTCCCTGACTAGGGATTGAATCTGGGTCCTTGGCATGGAGTCCTAACCGCTGGACTGCCAGGGAATGCCCTGTTTCTGTTTTTTTTTTTTTGAAACACTGAAGAAATGTAACCCTGACTTGTTCATTGTTCTTTGTTTTCACAAGATATAAAACTATGTTGAAAACCCTGCTTCTCCAGATCAGTTTCTCAGAGTAATCTTGGAAGCAGGATTCTGGGCTAGTCCTCATCTGGGCTCAAATTAAACTTTTCTGGTCTTATTACAGATTGTCTATTATTTTCATCGACACCTCAACCACCCTCCAACCTCTTTCTGGTCACAACTTTCAGAACCAACCACTCAGCTATTCTTAGCCACCAGGACCAGCCACACCATTTTTTCAGCTTCTCTCCTTATTACCAATTACTCAAGAGCTCCCAGATGCTTGAGAACTATTCCACAGAGGTGGAGGCCGCAGTCCACAGCCCCGTCAACCTGCCTCCGCAGTCCTCTAACACCTACCTCTCTCTGGGCTTCTATTTCCACTGGGACGATGTGGCTCTGGAGGGCAGGGGCCACTTTTTCCACGAATCAGCCGAAGAGAAGCGTGAGGGCAACCAGCGGTCCCTTGAAAATACAAAACCAGCGGGGCAGACAGCCGTGCTCTCTTCCAGGACGCGTGGAAGCTGCCCCAAGAAGAGTGGGGTAAAACCCAGGACGCTATGGGAGTTGCCAGTCTCATGAAGAAGAACCGGAACCACGCCTTGTTGGCTCTGCAGGCCCTGGGCTCTGCCCTGGGGGAGAGCCACGTCCTGGGGGAACAGGTGAAACACACCAAGAAGATGGCGACCACGTGACTCCCCTCCGCAGGCTGGCCCCCAGGCTGGGCGGGACGAGTTCTCCTCCAAACACTCACCCTCTAGCAGGATCAGGGGCTTCTGGAGCCCAGCCCTGGGGCCTTGGACTCTTTAATCAACAGAAATTGATTATAGGCCAGACGGGAAACTTGGGCAAGGCTTTGCTGGGATCCGTGCTATAGCAAGAGGGAACGAAAACAAGTAACATGTGCCTTTGCTCACTCCTCGGGAGGGAGGGTGAGCTATTCCCTCAAATGGCGAGAGGTTAGGGGTAGATTGGAGGGTCGGGCTGGAGGGGTGGCTCAGGTGGTCTGCCTACCCCCTTGATGCTGTTTGCAGAGACCATGCATGGTACTCTGCTTTTGCTCCCTGAACCTCAGAAGTGGCAGTTGCGTTTTGGCCTTTTTGTATCTTCTTGTTCATAATTTGCCCCCAACTGTGCATGGGTACAGTTATTTTAATGCCTTATAGTTACTTTGTATTCTGTTGCTAGAGGAGCCTAGTGGGCTGCTGTCTATGGGGTCGCACAGAGTCGAACACTACTGAAGGGACTTAGCAGCAGCAGCAGCAGCAGCAGAGAGAGAGAGACTGACAGTGAGGGAAGAGAAAATATTTCCTGGAACTATTATGTAGAAACATGAAGGCTAACCTCCTGAAAAAAATGATGTAAAATTGCAATATGTGAACTGCTGCTGCTGCTAAGTCGCTTCAGTCGTGTCCGACTCTGTGCAACTCCATTGAACCGCAGCCCACCAGGCTCCCCCGTCCCTGGGATTCTCCAGGCAAGAACACTGGAGTCGGTTGCCATTTCCTTCTCCAGTGCATGAAAGTGAAAAGCGAAAGCGAAGCCGCTCAGTCGTGTCAGACTCGCAGCGACCCCAGGGACTGCAGCCCACCAGGCTCCTCTGTCCATGGGATTTTCCAGGCAAGAGTACTGGAGTGGGGTGCCATTGCCTTCTCCGAGTATGTGAACATTAAGTAGAAATAAGTGGCATGTGAGAAGCCTCATCTCATTGAAAATGAAAACTGACTCCAATAAGGAGGATAATGTGTGACACAAAGTGAAAAAAAGGTGTAATGAATCTCATTCTCTAATTTGAAGGTGGCACGTCTGAGTCCATTATAATGAACAAAGTCACCCCATAGCCTATAAGAGTCAGGGAGTCAGTGAACTGATTTATTATAAAAGAAAATGTATAGCACACACTTCTAATGTATCTTTATCTCTCTATATATAGAATATATTATTTATATAAAGTATCTGTTGTATGTATATATAAATGTAATATACATTACATTTACTTGCTTTAAAATTCTAGAATCTCTTTCTTTTTAGAAAAGTGATACTGTGCTTAAGAAAATAAAATATGGTCATAAAATAATTTTTAATGTTAGAATATTTCTTTAACAGTGGAAAAATATCCACTGAGAATAAAAGACTTAATTTGCTCTTATAAATAGTGGTGGATTACAACTACACAATAGTGCTAACTCTGCTATTGCTGTGTATTTAAAGCCAAGATGATGACTGTATTGAAAAAGAAGGAAGAGAAAATCAATCGATTATTGCTTCAATGGAGCTCACAACAGTGCTGATTAGAGAACACAAATGAATTGCATAATAGTAAAATAGCTATAAACTAGGTATGGATTTAAGCCTATGTTAAGACCATTCTTAACGGCATTGTATCTTTAGAAAACATGCACTGAAATTACAACAGCAAATTAAATCTATTTGACCGCAAAATTTAATGCATAAGAAAATAGCATTTATTAATGATCTGGAAGAGGGAGTAAATAGCATGTTAATGAAATTTGCAGATGATACTAAATTGGAAGGCATTACAACAAGGACAGGGACTTAATACAAGTGGACATTGAAAAGTTAGAAAAAATGGTGACAAAAAAAAAACCAAGTAGAACTTATATAAGTATTTGGTAGAAGAATTTTAACTTCAAAATAATAATATAAAAAATGTGACTTTGACATTTGATCAGGATTTTCTGATTATGATAAACTAATTAATCCACTCTTGAGAGGTCCAGCTACTGGAAAGTTTCCAGCTACTAGAAAGTAGTCATTCCTTTATTCCTTCCTCTAGCCTCTTTCTACGGAGAAGGCAATGGCACCCCACTCCAGTACTCTTGCCTGGGAAATCCCATGGACGGAGGAGCCTGGTAGGCTACAGTCCCTGGGGTCGCAAAGAGTTGGACACGACTGAGCGACTTCACTCTCACTTTTCACTTTCATGCATTGGAGAAGGAAATGGCAACCCACTCCAGTGTTCTTGCCTGGAGAATCCCAGGGACAGAGGAGCCTGGTGGACTGCCGTCTATGGGGTTGCACAGAGTTGGACATGATTAACGTGACTTAGCAGCAGCAGCAGCAGCAGCAGCAGCAGCCTCTTTCTAGGTAGACCAGAAAAACTATATCACCTGGTTGTAGACATTTCGTAGGCAGGCAAAATGAGGAAAATAGAGACTAGACATATCAGTTATTTAAAAATTGCATATTGAAGAGAAAAAAACTGGCTAGTGAAAACACTAGATTATTGGCATCATCTACTGCTGTTTACAATTAAGAGGGGCCATGAAAAATCTGTAATCAGATATCTGGACTTCCCTGGAGGTCCAGTGGTTGAGAATCTGTCCACCAATGCAGGGTGCACGGGTTCTACCCCTGCTTCGGAAAGAGTCCACATGCTGCAGGGCAACCGAGCTGGTGCACCACAACTGCTGAAGCCTGCACTCTAGACTCTGCTCCGCAGAAGCCACTGCAGGGAGCAGCCCACGCACCATAACTAGAGAGCAGGCCTTGATTGCCACAACTAGAGAAAGCCCTCACACAAAGACCCACCACAGCCATAAATAAATAAGTAAAAACAAAAGTTTAAAAATCTATAGATAACCGAACATTTCATATAAAAAATTGTTGCTGTCACTTGATTGAGCAATTATTAACAGCAACTAATAATTATCTTATGAAATACAATTCTAGCTTTTCCAGATAGCAAAAATAAAACAGCCCTCCTTCCTGATCACATGTGCCTAAATCCAAGAAATTGGTGATATTCTGAATATCACATGGGATACTACTGGCCTTCCTAGAATGTCTGGGTGCTTTGGTCTGAGAATTTGGTTTATCCAGAAAAACAGCACCATGTGTCTCCTGGAAGCTCTGGGGACTAAGAAACCAAATAATGTATAATGTTTTACCAACTCACCTGGCTTTAAGACAGTTATCTGGGGATGAAAACCTATCTCTATTGGATCTGTTAAGACAGAAATCTCAGTTTCAGAAATCAGACTATTGTAACATTTTATGTTTCCTTTCAATTTCAGTAACATAATATTTGAATAGAAACTGCCAGTGCCACATCTGTGGTGGAGGAAGAACAGAGTTTGCTTGGTGGACAGATGTGATGATGAGAGTGAGAGCTGATGGAGAAAAGTTTCAAGGAGGAAGGGAAGGTGCTGGTGGGAGAGGAGCAACATGAAGCCCTTGGAGCTAGGAGATAATGTTGGGGAGGAAAATTTGGGTGAGCTAATAGAGGGTTTTAAAGATGCCTTAAGGATCTTGGACTTTATTTAGTAGGCAGTGAGGTGTCAATAAAGATTTGTGAGTGAAGTTTTTGAGTTTTGATATTCTTTTACATAATATGCTAATTATTCCTTCAAAATGCATGTTATTCTCTAGATAGGCATGCCACCTACATCTTCATCCAAGTTGTAGAAATGTTGAACTGGGCAGGCTAGAGAGAACCCAGCAACATCTCTTCTTCTTTTTTAAAATTAATTAATTAATTTTTGATTGCTCTGGGTCTTTGTTGCTGTGATCAGGCTTTCTATAGTTGTGGTGAGCAGGCGCTGCTCTTGGTTGCGGTGCACGGGCTTCTCATCGCAGTGCCTTCTCTTATTGCAGAGCACAGATTCTGGGCACACAGGCTTCAGCAGTTGCAGCACATGGGCTCCATAGTTGTGCCACACAAGCTTAGTTGCTCCATAGCATGACCAGTTGCTCCTGGTCTGGAATCTTTCCAGACCAGGGATTGAACCCGTGTCCCCTGCATTGGTGAATTCTTATCCACCATACCACCAGGGAAGTCTAACAATCCTTCTTAAGAGAACGCTGCTGCCTCAGTGACATCAGCACTTTTGGGGTATAGTTTCTAACAGCAATTTATTATATTATACTGTCATCAGTTAAAATCCTCTTCTGACTTATAAAGTCATCATGAGAAATTTTGACATGTTTCACTGGCAGAAGTCCTCACAGTCCTTGATGATCCTAATAGAGGAAACTAGTTTTGTCTCATATATATCTTAACGTCAATGAGTCCATGCTGGTTCCTTATGTTCACTTTCAAAGTGACTACCAGCCTTTCATTTAATAGTGCCATTTAATAATAACTCTAGAATCTTGCCAGAAAATAAAACCAACTGTTATTTCTTTGGGGAAGGAACACATGAGTTTCTTGCAATAAAGTAGGGCTAAGGGCAAAGAGATGGGAATGGATACCAGACCACCTGACCTGCCTCCTGAGAAACCTGTATGCAGGTCAGGAAGCAACAGTTAGAACTGGACATGAAACAGCAGACTGGTTCCAAATAGGAAAAGGAGTACATCAAGGCTGTATATTGTCACCCTGCTTATTTAACTTATGTGCAGAGTACATCATGAGAAACGCTGGGCTGGAAGAAGCACAAGCTGGAATCAAGATTGCCAGGAGAAATATCAATAACCTCAGATATGCAGATGACACCACCCTTATGGCAGAAAGTGAAGAGGAACTCAAAAGCCTCTTGATGAAGGTGAAAGTGGAGACTGAAAAGGTTGGCTTAAAGCTCAACATTCAGAAAACAAAGATCATGGCATCTGGTCCCATCACCTCATGGCAGATAGATGGGGAAACAGTGGAAACAGTGTCAGACTTTTTTGGGGGGGCTCCAAAATCACTGCAGATGGTGATTGCAGCCATGAAATTAAAAGACGCTTACTCCTTGGAAGAAAAGTTATGAACAACCTAGATAGCATATTAAAAAGCAGAGACCTTACTTTGCCAACAAAGGTCCGTCTAGTCAAGGCTATGGTTTTTCCTGTGGTCATGTACAGATGTGAGAGTTGGACTGTGAAGAAAGCTGAGCACCCAAGAATTGATGGTTTTGAACTGTGGTGTTGGAGAAGACTCTTGAGAGTCCCTTGGACTGCAAGGAGATCCAACCAGTCCATTCTGAAGGAGATCAGCCCTGGGATTTCTTTAGAACCATGGACTGCAAGGAGATCCAACCAGTCCATTCTGAAGGAGATCAGCCCTGGGATTTCTTTGGAAGTAATGATGCTAAAGCTGAAACTCCAGTACTTTGGCCACCTCATGCGAAGAGTTGACTCATTGGAAAAGACTCTGATGCTGGGAGGGATTAGGGGCAGGAGGAGAAGGGGATGACAGAGGATGAGATGGCTGGATGGCATCACTGACTCTATGGATGTAGTCTGAGTGAACTCAGGGGGTTGGTGATAGACAGGGAGGCCTGGCGTGCTGCAATTCATGGGGTCGCAAAGAATCGGACACGACTGACCGACTCAACTGAACTGAAGGACAAACAAGAATAATGGCAGGCTCAATGCCTTAGATCTAGGATTTTTAAAGACAAGCACAGGAAACAATAGCAAGAGTGAGCAGTGAATAGGACCCAAGATTCAGTACATAGGCCTTTATCATCCCACATAACCGTCAAGCAGCATTATCTCAGCTAAGTCACAGCTGCTTAGGGACAGGACTGGCACCACATTCCAGAACTTCTAATGTCTAGCATCCTGCTCGATGGAGCTGACCCATAATGCTGCATCTTGAGGCAAAGCACAGAGCAATGAACTCTCCCAAAGAGTATCTTTAAATTCCTAGATAGCAATTCTCAAAAAGCAGCCCAGAAACCCTTTGTATGAAAGGTCAAAGCTTTTCTCATAAGAATACTAAGACGTTATTTTCACTGTCCTCCTTTCAAGTGTACAGTAGAATCTTCCACAGGGTAAATGTAATGTGATCCTGGAATAGATTTAATGCAGAAGCAGATATGAGAATCCAGCTGTTCTATTAGGCCAGATATTAAAGGGATTTGCAAAAATATAAAACAATGACACTTCTCTCACTAGCTTTTTTATTTTGGATAATAGCTATTTTTCACTAAAATATGTTATTCACATTAATCTATGGCTTTATTGTTTTAAAATGAAATTAACAGATTTCAGTTTTAATTTCTTATATGATAAATATTGACAGGTATAAAAGGTATAACTCACATAAACAAAAGTTATTTGACATCCTCAAGGACTTATTTACTTATATAAATGTGTTTTAAAATTTAATTATTTTGAAATACAGTTGATGTGCAATGTTATGTTAGTTTCACATAATAAAGTGATTTGACATGTGCATACAGTATGAAATGATCATTGCAATAAGTCTGTCCCCACACAAAGTTACACTATTACTGACCATACACTATTACTATTACTAGTGTATTACCCATACACTATTATTGACCAATATACCTTATGCTATATATTACATCTCATGGCTTATTTATTTTATCTCAAGGATTTTTAAGAATGTAAAGAAATCCTGAGACCAAAAAGTTGGAGAACTCCTTCATCTAAAAGAACAAGCTCTAAAGTTTATGTCTTGCTCCCTGAGGGAAGATAAGTGGCTTAAGATTTCCAAGATTTCTTCCTGCCCTACAGCATAGGATGATGATTTAAACTGCCTTGTCGGGTTATTTTGAAGATTAGGTGGAGTGAGCTTGTGTAAAACTCTTAGCTCGGTGCAGGGCACATGAGGTCTCAGAAAATATTAGCCATCACTGTTATTATTATTGCTATGGCTACTACTATTACAGCCACTATGAGGATTATTATTCCCTCTTGGCAATGTCTTTTACTCAGCTACTAGGGGATTTAGTCTTTGAACTTGTTAAATGTTCTTGGGCCTTTGTACTTGCCGTTTCCTTCACCTAGAATAGCTTTCCTACCTTTCTGTCCAGCAAATTCTCAACATCATTCTCATATGGACTTAGGGCTTCTTTTTCTTGGAAGCCTTTATTGACTCCCAGAAACTGTGTCAGGTGCCCTGCTGTAGGTCCGGGTATTTGCCCACTTAGCACACTGCTTGCATCTTTACTGGCTTTTCCATGGCACTCTGAAAACTCTGTGAAAGTAGGGACCATATTTGGGTCACTGCTACAATCAAAAAGCTCAGCACAGTGCCTGCCATTCAGTAAATGCTTATTGAATTAATTGTGTAAAAGTCTCCAATTTCTACTCTTGACCTACCACTCCTTTCATGTCCTGGAAAACCTAAGCAAATTTGGTACCCGAAATACTCTTGTGAGTCCTTTAGTCCTCAAATTTGATGTGAAATCTAAGCTCGAAAAATGACCTGGGGTTCATCTGTGAGTTTAAGGTAAAGGCTACTTATCTTAAAAGATGTATGCCTTTTTTCCTAGGGACCCAAAATTGCACAGGAGGTAAAACATCAACTTTTGTGTAAAAGTTGGTCAATTCTTAGTTATGATTCAAACACAAATCAGTCACAATCTAAGACGGAGACCTGAGGTGGCTAGAAAAAAATGCTCCAATGTACAAGCATGACAGCTCTTATCGATACAAGAAGAGTGAAGAATACTCAGAATTCTTTCTGCCTTTCAAGTTGCCTTTCCTTCCATTCTTAGTGGGAGGTCTGCCTGCACTTCTCTGATCCACTGATAGCAGTTCCGGAATTTCTATCTTAGAGGAACTTAGTGGCAATCTGATTGAATAAAGGGCTAGGAGACTTTTAAGCTATATTTGCATAGCAAATACTGATTTTTTTACTGACATTGCATGTTTATTTTGGAGGGTATTCTTGGATATAAGAGGGTGCTAAGGACTTCTAACTCACCCCACTGCTGAAAGTACATCTATTTTTAGTGCAGAGACATGTGAAATAAAGGAATAGGAAAGCCTGATAAGAGAGGTTTGACTAGCTCTCTTTTGTTATTGCTATTTACATTTGTAAACTTATACTCTGCTTGGTGAGAATTAACCAATCTGCTTTCAAAAAGATTTTAAAGTCTGAAAAAGCAGAGTTGATCTTGGGAATAAAAATTGACCATAGGAATAAACACTAGAGTATATTTATTAAGTTTGGGACCTAAAGAGATCAGTATAGCCATAAGGAAACAGGCAAGTTGACCTAAGAAAAATCAGACTTGAAGAAATCAGTTTATTACACAATTATTATATATTTCTTTCAGCTATAAACAGATACAATAGAATATATGACTTCAAGGACCTTGCAACCTAGTTGGGAAGACAAGAGAATGCCTTACAGGGTTATCCTTTCAGCATATCTATGAGACTACCCTTTAGTATTCACTGTTCCTGCTGGTTATTCTCTTAGCCTAATTATCTGAAGAAAAATAAAATGAAGAAAAGAACAGGTGGAAAGGAAAGGGATTGTGGCTAAAAATATTGTGACATATGCTCCAAATTTAAAGCCGTATTATTCAGAAATTGAAAGCTGGAAACTTCAGCTAACATTTGATGGGCGATATTGTTTCGCAGGGAAGAAAACTGAGGCCTGTCTAGCAAAATACCCCAGCTGATAATTGGCAGGCCTAAAACCAGAAGTCAGGTTCCCATCCCAGTGTCCTTTCCATTACAATCTAGTGCCTTTGAAGGTGGGGTGCAATAACTGGAGTCACTCTATACCTACTGCTGCTGCTAAGTTGCTTCAGCCGTGTCCGACTCTGTGCGACCCCATAGACGGCAGCCCACCAGGCTCCCGTCCCTGGGATTCTCCAGGCAAGAACACTGGAGTGGGTTGCCATTTCCTTCTCCACACTCTATACCTAGGTCTGTGTTAAAGAGCTTTAGTTTTCCCTTTAATGGTTAGATGGTTTATGGAATTCTTTGATTACCTATACCAGAGTTTTGTTTTTCATTTTTAGTATGACAGTTTTCACTAATCCTAATTTTCAGTTCCCCAAATAGATTATCAATGCTGAAATTTCCAGTTTTTAATCAAAGGGAAAATTCAAATAATTAATCTGAATCACAGACTAGAAAGTGGGTTTTTTTTTTCACTCATTTCTCCACTTTGATATTTTTAACTATATGAATGGTTTAGAAATTTTATATTTCCCTCCCGACCACTTTTCTGAATCAGTTTCACGTTTCAACTGGGGCATCTCTACCGGTTTTTCCTCCCATGACCTCAAACTCAACAGAAAGCCAGCTCTTAGTCTGCTTATCTCTATTTTTGTCAATGACACAATCATTCTTCCAGTCACCCAGGTCTGAAATCTTGGCATCATCTCTGACTTTTTCTTCTTTCTTTTCACTTCTAGTGGATCACCAGTTCCTGTGGCTTCTTCCTGAAACATGCCTCTCAAGTCCGTTTCTTCTTTCCTAATTCTATTTTGTATGCGCCAAGTCCTGATAACCACATAACCAGGTGGTCACCATATGCTGCTTCCTGGTTTTGCCCTAGCAACCCATCCTGCATCTACTGTGGACTGCTCTCTCTCGAAATCACCATTAAAAACAAAACCCACAAAAGCTATTTCATTCCTTTGAGTCTAACTTTCCCCAGTTCCCCTGTGTCCATAGATGATAAAATTCAAACTCAGTAAGCCCTGGATTGTGCTGCCCGTATCTTTCGAACCTCGTCTCCCGTTTGCTTCATAGAACCATCCTCCTCACTGATCGTAACTTCTCTCCCCGGTGCTGGTTTCCACCCTTTGCTCACCCCTGGAATGCATTCTAGTTTCATCTGAAATCGGCTTCGCTAACGTCAGCAACCAGGAGAACAGACCAGGACCCCTCCTCAAAATCACGCAGGTATCTACTGATAATTTCACCGAAGCAGCTTTCAGCCCTATCTCCCTAGAAATATCTGTACACGTCGGTCCTCTTCCCAAGTGGATAATTAACTTCTGTCCCACACCAAGCAACCTCCCTTGTCTTTGTATCCCAGCGCTTTTTTCATAGTCAATGTTTATGGATAAGGATGAGTTGAGTGCAAAGATGTGAAGGCACAAAGGGGCACAGAGACATACTCCCTCTCCCCGCGCCCCCACAGTATGGGGTGCCGTGTGAAGCCTGCGGCGGCCTGGCAGGGTTCCGGGACGCGGGGCGCAAGGTGCCCCAGGGGTGCAGCCCGGGAGCCGGAGCGCCCTCCCCCGTCTGGCTGGCTGGCGCGTCTGCGCTGCGGCCAGCCGGGCGGGCGTGCGGGAC
>NW_011494762.1:2423313-2455743 GCF_000754665.1 Bison bison bison
TTCCCTCCCCGGACGCCGGAACGCCGGCCTCGCCGGGCGTGACCCGGGCGTCTCTCGCAAGGCGAGTCGCGAGTCTCCCAAATCAGCGCAGCGTGCAGGCCGCTTCCCGGGAGAGATGTTCGCGGGCGAGGAGAGCCCACTAACTTTTGCTTTCCTGCCAGCGGGCCCAGGAGCTCGCCTCCCGCCAAGGGCGACCGCGCCAGCCCTGCTCCGTGAGCCTGGAGCCCGCGCCCTCCCGCACTTCGAGGGGCCCCCGGGCCTTCCGCGGGCCCCGGGGTGGCCCCTTTGCCGACCCGCTGGCGTCCCGGACTCCTGGGCTCGGAGAAGTGCACCAGGCCTGGGGGTAAAGGCTGAGGCGGCCGCCAAGCCGCGTTGGCTCCTGACAGCTTGCAGACAAACTTTAACACAAAACTGACCAGTGGACATCGAGTTACTTACTGAACGGGGCAGTCGTTGTTAGAGTGCTGAAAATGTTCGTTTCTGATGCGCCTCTGGTCTTGCATAAGCACTGTTTATGGGGAAACTTAATTACTATTTTTGTTACTTTCTTAATAATGAAAGCAACACCATTTAGTGTCCTATTCCAGTGATACTACAATAAGCAGCTTCTCGTGAATGATAGTGAATTAGAATCGACTTACAGAATTAATTCGATAATTTTTGAGCTAAGGTGGTTGTTAAAGCATATTCATATTTTAACCTTAAAGCTGTTTTAGGAGAAACCTTGCTCTCCTGACTTCCGTTGAGATGAACAGCTAGGATTCCGTGGAACCAAACCGACAGACACATTTAGACAAAATGTAAACAAGAGATCCAAGACAGTTAATGTCTTCTTTGTAGTAGGCCCATCTCCACAATGAAATATCATGTCGTTTTTTGACTTTCAAAAAATATAGAATGGTTTCATTTTAATTATAGTTTTAGTCATTTGTGGAGCCTTTGTTTTCTGTTCCTCTACAATAGTGAGAGATTTGGGAGATTGTAAATGAATGCGAATTTAGTTTGTTTGGAAAGAGGGAATTAAGATAAAGAAACATGGTCTTTTAGAGCAATATGTACTGTTTAATCTTTCACAATTTAATTTTTATTATAACTTTTTGGAGGTTATTTTGGGAGTTTTTTTAAACTGGAAAATATTTTTGTTTATATCAAAAGTTTTAGTGGTAATAATTCCAGAGTAAATGACCATAATGGCAAGGACATTTTTTTCTTGTCTAGGAAAGCAAACAGATGATTGATCTCTTTTCCTTATTCTTTCAGGGAACACATAAGGACAAATTAAAAAGAGAGAGATATCCAAATATTAAGCACTGAGGATTTGGATCTAAAAATGGATGGTCAAAGATCTTGGGAACTAAGGGACCTTCTTGCCAAATAAGGATACTTGGCAGGCTACACTGTGTATTTTAAGTTAGCACAAGAGTGAGTGTTATTGGCAATATATTGGCTGAGTGCCTATCTGGAAAGAACAGTGAAACTGACTTTGATAGGGCTTCAAAATTATAAACAGGAGTTAAGAGGGGCGTAGAGTGAATAATCTAGTCATCAGAGAAAACACTGGAGAAATTACAGTGATGTTTCATGAAAAGGGGTCAGACATGGAGTGAAACTATTAGCGTGGAGTGAAAGAGAAAAGTGGATAGTTGATTTTAGAAATTGTTAGATTCAAAGAAAAGAAAGAGAATCAGTGATTTTTTAAAAAAACCAGAGAAGAGTGTTTGTGGTGATATAATCCTTCTTGGAATAAGATAGCCTTATATCTGTATCCAGAGATGTTGGAAATCAAAATTAATTTGCATCATTTGCTTTCCATTTTATTTGACCCGGGACAGATTGACAGAGAAGGTGTCCTGTCTATCTGAATGCAATAGAAACAGCTCAGGCACCTTTTGGTATACTGCAGGGATCATTTAGGCTACTTCTTGTGTGGCTACTAACCTTAAGCAGAGTTCCAGCTGTGACCAGAAAACTGTACCTGGTAAGGAAAGAGAGCTATAATGCTCGAGCTTAGATTGGTTTGACTGATAGTGGGTGCTTTTGTGTCAGACCGTCCTATGGACAGCTGAACCATTGATTATGCCCTAATAGCAGTTAAATAATCCCACCACAGTAGAAGATGCTGTGAGAACAAAGCAGCCAGGCATTTGACATCGTAATCCCAACGTCATGATGGCTTCTAGGAAATTAAAGCCTCATGTTGAACTTTAGGTAAATGGTAAGCAATCTAATAATTACTAGAGTAAGAAAAGGGTTTGTTTAAAGGGAGGGAGAGAAAAACACAAGTTAGAAGGAGAAGGCAGAATGACAGCATGGGGAAAATATGGTGGAAAAAATGCTGTGACTTTGAAGTCAGACCTGAATTTGAATCTCAGTTGTGTCACTTTTAAGTTAGGCAGCTTTTACATGCTTGATCCTCAATTTCCTCACATGCAAATTGGGGACAGTAATCCCTGCTTCATAAGGATATGAGACAGCACAAAGAAATGCTTTAACCAGTGCCCGAAACTTTAGCTGCCATCACTGAGTGGTAGAGAAGGGGTTTTCCACATTCCCAAGTTATACTCAGAGAATGCTGCCTGTCTCACCTGTTCCCAGCTAAGGCTTGCCCTTGGTAGCCTGCCCTGTTTCCAGATTATACTTATGTGTACATGGAGGGCTAGCAGATTTTCAGAACTATTTTCTTGCTTTGCATATAAGGATTTCTAAAGCAGCTTTGTGCATACCTCTGGTTTTATACACGAGTTATACATTGCTTTATAATATTCTTGGGGAAGGGGAGGAGAATCTGAAAATTAGTGCATTTAAGTTTGAAGAATTTCGGAGCTATAGGAACAGTGGTTGATTATGACCTAGAAGACCAGTATTGGAACCGTTCTTATAGCTAATTTTGAGCACAGATTACCTTCAGGGACCAACACTCTTTATGGACTCATCTCTGGACCTCCAAAGAAGAAAATTGAAAACAGAAGGCAAGGGTTGCTGCCTGAAGATCATGGAGTAAATCTTTGCTGATTGAACTTTTCTACCAAAATGTCCTATTTAGGGGAAGAATGTATTCCTTCAGGGATCTGTAGGTATAACCATAAATACTTCCGGTGTAAGCAAGCACTTTCTCTCAGATCCTGCATTTAATCTTAAAAATTTATGTGACCTTGGCATTCTTTTCTGTACTGTTTGATTTATTGAACAAACCAATACAAATGCCAAGCATGTTTCTTCCCCCAAATCTTAAAGAAAAATCAATGCTGTAAGATGTGTGTTTGTTCATATACCTTCTTCACAGAGCTGGGTACTCCCCCTGAGGGAGCACCCACATTTGAGGAGCTTGGGCCTGGTTCTGGTAAATGGTACTGCACCATTGAGCTTCACTGCCCAGCCCGCCGCATGGGGTAATGCAATTCCATTATGCTGAGAAAAGAATAGTGTAGATCGTCATCCAAAGAGTTTTTATTTGCTGTGGTCACGCTGGGGCTTTCAAGGTCAGAAAAGCTCTTTGCTTTGGAAGTCAAGAAGAGGGGGAGATAGTTGTGGGACAGAAATGTGAAATACAGTTTCACCTTCTCAGCCAGTTTCAGATCAGATCAGTCGCTCAGTCGTGTCCGACTCTTTGCGACCCCATGAATCGCAGCACGCCAGACCTCCCTGTCCAACATCAACTCCCGGAGTTCACTGAGACTCATGTCCATCGAGTCAGTGATGCCATCCAGCCATCTCATCCTCTCTCGTCCCCTTCTCCTCCTGCCCCCAATCCCTCCCAGCATCAGAGTCTTTTCCAATGAGTCAACTCTTCGCATGAGGTGGCCAAAGTACAGTTATTCCCATCATTGACATTGATCACCGTGTTCCTCCACGAGGGAGGGGGCTCTCTGTGTCAGGTTCATGACTATATCCCTAAGAAGGGAAGGGAGAGGTCAGTTAGTCATGGTGTACTCACGGGGTTGGAGTGGATCTTTACAAAACTCTTCATTCCTCTCCTAGTCTCCTTCCCAACTCCCCTTGAACACTCTCAGTGATAAGGAACTCACTACTAAACAGGGTGGCATATTTTCTTGTTAGGCAGCTCTGATAACCCTGAATTCCATCTGTAACTTGTCTACAGATAGTGTGGCCACTGGCTCTGTGATACATACTGTAGAGTCTTCCTTTGGTCTTATCTACTTTTAATGCCCCTGGTTTTGTTTGTTTTCATGTTACTTCAAGATTAGCAAGTTTTAACTCTCATACTTCCCCTTCTCGGGGAACCTTCACTATAGGTTTGTCCAAAATTGTACTCAGCCAGGAAGGTGAGATACTTTCTATTTGACAAGAGAAGAAATAAGAACAGAAACAAGAGCTGAGTAGAAGCAGAATCGTGAATGGGTGGGCTTATTGACTGAGTAGATCTTTCTTACTTATTAGCAACTGCTTTCTCCTCCACCCCAACCTGCACCCCCAACACCTGTGAATTCCTCTTCTAGCCAACTCAGAAATATGCCCACTCGACGCTTTTTTGCTGTACTCAGACTCTGACCTCCTTCTCTTCCTCAGGCCTCCAATCACTCAACGCTCAAAACTTGTAATCGTTTGACTCAAGGAACACCTGCACCGGCCCGTGTCCTGGGTTGTACCTACTCATAGTTTCCTAGCTAGGCCTCTGTTTGAGCATGGACGCATTTCCACAGGGCATTTCTGGGCATCAGTACCCCTTCTCCCTACATTTCTGTTCCTCATGTATTTTGCTTCTAGTAACAACATTTCTGGCAAAAAGTATGTCATGGAAGTCTCTTCTTTAACTGAAGTGTTTAACCTGTGCTTCAAGTAGAGGTTTATGCTCAGTTCACTCGCCCAGTCATGTCCTACTCTTTGCGACCCCATGAATCGCAGCACGCCAGGCCTCCCTGTTCATCACCAACTCCCGGAGTTCACTCAAACTCATATTCATTGAGTTGGTGATGTCATCCAACCACCTCATCCTCTGTCGTCCCCTTCTCCTCCTGCCCTCAATCTTTCCCACCATCAGGGTCTTTTCAAATGAGTCAGCTCTTTGCATCAGGTGGCCAATGTTTTGGAGTTTCAGCTTCAACATCAGTCCTTCCAATGAACACCCAGGACTGAGTTTCTTTAGATGAACTGGTTGGATCTCCTTGCAGTCCAAGGGACTCTCAAGAGTCTTCTCCAACACTACAGTTAAAAAGCATCAATTCTTCTGCGGTCAGCTTTCTTTATAGTCCAACTCTCACATCCATGCATGACTACTGGAAAAACCATAGCCTTGACTAGATGGACCTTTGTTGGCAACGTAACGCCTCTGCTTTTTAATATGCTATCTAGGTTGGTCATAACTTTTCTCCCAAGGAGCAAGCGTCTTTTAATTTCATGGCTGCAATCACCATCTGCAGTGATTTTGGAGCCCCCAAAAATAACGTCTGCCACTGTTTCCACTGTTCTGCATCTATTTGCCACGAAGTGATGGGACCGGATGCCATGATCTTTTATTTATGTTTATATTATGTTTATGTTATTTATGAGATTTATGTTATTTATGTGATAAAGGAGAGAGGGGAAAAGAAGTGGAACAATAGCTGTTCTAGGTTTTAGACTTTTAAAGTTGGCTTCTCTTAGATACCCAGATCCTCTTCATGGTGCCCTGCAACCTGTTCTAGATAAGATAGTCTGCTTTCCAGTGGCAGGCTTGGAGGAAGGAAGGCAACAGCTAGGGTAGACTCAGTACTGGTGAGTTCTGTTCATACCTAGTCTCCAGCTAGTCTTACAGAACTTATCTATCATAGCAGAATAGCAGTCCTGTTCAGGAACAGAAGCTCTGCATCTTTGATCTTGATGTTATAAACAAATATATCAACCTCAGAGCTTTCCTCCTTTGTGAAAAAGACTTACAGGAAAAAAAAAAAAAAAGAATTGCAGAACTGTAATCCAAGTGGTATTGTTTTTATATACATGATGATAAAGCACATCTTTATTAGTTTATTCACTAATCTTCATTAAGGAGGCTGAAATAATGCTAGCATAAATAAATACTAGGGTAGCAAGCTTGGTAAAGGAATTTGTTGAGGTTAGGGGGGTGTTTTTTGTCATATTCAGGTCATGACAAAACAAATGATTTTTTTTTCTATATTGTATCAGAAAATAAACTTTTAACTTTACTTTTGTGAAGAGAGGAAATAGAGTAGTACAAGTAAAGGATAGAGAAAGGATCTGAATTGAGAAATAATAGGCCTGTATAAACCTAAAAGATAAAAAAATCCAGAAAAAGTCCAAGAGTCTATTTTCTAATAAAGTTAATCCTTTTATAAGTAGATTTAATTTTTTTAAATTAACCAGTCCATCCTAAAGGAAATCAGTCCTGATATTCATTGGAAGGACTGATGCTGAAGCTGAAACTCCAATACTTTGGCCACCTGATGTGAAGAACTGACTCATTTGAAAAGACCCTGATGCTGGGAAAGATTGAAGGCGGGAGGAGAAGGGAATGACAGAGGATGAGATGGTTGGATGGTATAACTGACTCAATGGATATGAGTTTGAGGAAACTCTGGGAGTTGGTGATGGACAGGGAGGCCTGGCGGGCTGCAGCCCATGGGGTTGCAAAGAGAGGATTGAGAAAAAATATAAAACATACACAAAGAAACTTAGATACTGTAATAAGGATTTAGGGAATCAGTGATACAGTAATCTATTTTTGCTCTGCAAAACTAATGGAGATATAATATAGAACAATTCTGAAAACAAGGAAAGGAAAACTTGAGGAAAGGAATCCTAACTACAAAGGCTGAAAAGTAGATGGTTAAATGTGATATCAAGCTTTCTTAAAATAATTGGGTGACCACAGTTTCCATTTATTGAGTATTATGTACCATGTGCAGGGCCCTGTGCAAGGCCTCTCACAGCATCTCCCACTTCGCAACAACCGCATGGGATGGGCTTTACTGCCAGGGAGAAACTGCTCAGAGAGGCTCGGCATCCTGCCCAGGGCCTAACAGCTGGTCAGTGCAGATTTGCTACTAGAGCTAACTGGGTCTTTCTCTGGGATCAAAGCTATGTTGTGTTCAAATATCTGTTACTTGGAAATAAGACTTAAGAGGTCAAATAATACTATGCAAACATGTTAACTTTTGGACTATCAATTTTTAAATGTTTGGTAACAGAAGGAATATTTCATTTATTGGGTCTGGAAATACCATGGTCTTGAGAAAAGTGATTGATTCAAGGTTACTGAGAGGTAGAGGCAGAGTTTTTATTTTTGGGGGCTGTGCTGGGCAGTTTGTGGGATCTTAGTTCCCTGAATCCATGCCCTCTGCAGCGGAAGTGCAGAGTCCTAACCATTGGACTGCCACGGAATTCCCTAGAGGCAGAATTCTAACTCACATCTATCTACTTCTAAACTTCACGGGTTTCTTTTTTTCCTCTTTTTCAAAAATCCAGGACAAAAGTCCATTTTTTTTTTTTGGACTGGAAGGCTAAAAACTTTGAAAAGTAAAATAACCTTCCCTTTAAGGTTTTCTTCCTATAGTTCCACTTTTTATAATAAGCTGATGGTACTATTTATGCTTTCAGCAATTAATAGTTTTAAAATATATTTAAATTTTAATTTAAGGAAAACAAAAAAATTTTTTGGTTGCACCCTGTGGCTTGCAAGATCTTAGTTCGCTAGCCAGGGATTGACCCTGGGCTTCAGACAGTGAAAGTACAGAGCCCTAACCGCTGGATGACCAGGGAATTCCCTAAGGAAATTTTTAAACATTAAAAAAATGTTACCACTACTAAAGTAGTAGTTACTACTACTAAAGTAGTTACTAAAGTCTTACTACTTGAGGACTCTAGTGATTTGATTCAACCACTGAGGTAGTGATTTTCAATATTTTCAGAGTTGTGACACTCTCTTAGGCTTTCATTTTTGTCATATCCCTGTTCTAACTTACTCTTCAGTGCTCTGTGGTAGATACTTATCAGTAGCATTTAAAACAGCTTTGAGAGTTTATGAAACCAAAGTTAGGATGCTATAGAATTAGGACTGGGAATTATTGCATGGAGGAAAGTTGTCTTTCTTGTGTAAAAGCAATTATTTTAACATAGTAGAATGACAGCATCATTTGATTGGGTGTACTATGTAAATACATTTATATGGATGACTTTTATTAAATTCTAGTGTCTTCACTGGAGAATACACCTAAATCTTTAGAACATAATTTGATCAGGTAGCAATCTTCCCCAAGATGCTCTAAGTGTAATTAATCTGCAACTCTGATTATCCTTTCTTCTGGTCATAAATTGATCCTCTTAGAATAATGATTTTCAAGGAGGGAAAGCACAAAGGGAAAAGTAAATATATGTGGTCAGACAGTCATGTAGATGGCAGTGGGAATCTCAGTCAGGCTCTTTAGCTAAGTCCATGACGCTTTGCCAAGCTTACCGGAGTGAAAACCTGTATTCATACACCCCAGAATTGTTAGTCTCTTTGGTAATCAGATGGTTCTTAATTTTTAATGGTCCCAATAAAACACTCAAGTAATTATATAGTTCCATTCATACACAGCCAGTTTCCAAAAGGCAGGATGTATCACAAAGTGAGTAACAGTGATTCTGGGAAGAGCTGACTGGTTGCCTCATCTCAGAGTGAAGATCCTGAGAACTATGCTTCTCAGAAGTCTGCCTCTCTTTGAAACCTCTGGGTCAGTTTCAAATGGGACTGATCCTGCCTCAGGTTACCCTGGACTTGCTCTGTACCAGAGGGTTCGGATTTATTCATATCGATCTCATCCTGGTTCAGATCTCTGTTCTGGAAGGATTTCCTCCCTCCTCCTCTGCCTTCCTCCTCTTCTCTCCACCCTTCTCCTTTTCCTCCAGTCTCAGAGACACCTAACCCTAGAGATCCCAAATATACTCTTCTTAGTCTCCCAAAAAGCCTAGGCAGCTGTTTTCAGATCAGGATTTGCTTCAGAATCCTTTGGAGGGCACTTATAAAAACTACAGTTCTAAGATTTTACTTAATCTGATTGTAATCTTTCCAGCTGCCAATGGTATAACAGGAATAACCAGAAGTTATTTGATTGGTTTTTGATTCATTCATTCAACACATATTTTTGAATGGAATAGGTTTAATATGCTGGCTGCATAGTAGCTACTGAAGATTCATATGAAAATAGAAATGTGTTTCACTTTTAAAGAATTTATAATCTGGTGGGAAGTAAGTGGGAAAGATGAAAGGATAAAGAAAGGGGCTCTGGCACAGAAAAAGGAGAGTTAACTGTGCTCAGGGGGCTCAGAGGAGATGGTCAGGGACGTCCCTGGGCAGGGAAAGGCATTCAAAACAGAAACCCTAGCCTGGGCAGAGGTGTGAAGATGGGAAAGCATGTCCTGGGAACTGCAGATCTGTCCTCCTGTGTGTCTAGGGGGCTGGAGGAGGAAATAAGAAGTAAGAATGGCTGTAAGTGGTAAAGAAAGATCACAAGGAAATTTTCTGGAATTAAAAGACATGAGTCACAGATGGAGAGTATACTGAATATGCCACCAATGAATGAAAAAGACTCACTCCTAAGCATATCCTATTAATTTCAGGATTCTAGGGTTGAATACCAGGTCCTAAATGATTTCAGAAAGGAAAGAATAATGTAAGCAGAATTGGTAAGCAGAGTAACTTCAGACTTGCTCTACAGACACATTAGAAACTAGATGAGTATGTGGTAATACTTTTGAAATTATCAGGAAATAACTTCCTACCTGAAAACACTACCAATCAAGACATTTGAAGACATACAGATTCTCCCCCAAAAACCGTCCTGGGCACTCTGCTCAGGTCGCTAATGGGAGATGTGTTCTGTCAAAGTAAGAGACTAAACCAAGAAAGGGAAGCCAGGAGTTCCCACAGAGGAAAAGATGAAGGATGCTGAGGATGATGGACAAGCCAGTGCAATCAAACCTGGAAAGCCACTGCTTCAGCCAGACTGCTCAAGGTGAAAGGTATAGGAGACGTGTCTCCTAGAAGAAAATAGACCCTCCTCCCCCGTTACCTGATGTTTTTACTTTACTGAGAGGAGTTTTGCAGTTCAGAGAGTTTGATGAGGTGAATACGTTTTAGATGTATACAAAGCTAAGTGAAGTGAAAGTCACTCAGTCGTGTCTGACTCTTTGTGACCCCATGTACTATACAGTCCATGGAATTCTCCAGGCCAGAATACTGGAGTGGGTAGCCTTTCCCTTCTCCAGGGGATCTTCCCAACCCAGGGATTGAACCCAGGTCTCCCGCACTGCAGGCGGATTCTTTACCAGCGGCTAAACAAACAGCAAAAACCAAACCGAACCACTAATAACTCAGGGAGAAATGAACAATTATCCAAGAAAGAAAAAGTCATTGAGTCCTGCTTAGCACTCTTGGGAATAATGTTTACCTTGCCAGACTGCTGTAAACAGTGAATATTGACTTAACCAAATGTTACAGTAGAGCGGGATGCTGGGAGGATAGGGCACGTGTGATGTGTTTGATGTAAGGAGGTAAAGGATGGGGGGTGAGAACTAATCTTTCTTCCACAGGGAAAAGTGAATACGTAATAACTAAAATGGAACAATCAGGAACTAGCTATAAAACACACTTTTAGAAATGTGCTAATAGATATAAAAATATCATATGAAATATAAATATCAGAATAAAATCCTAAGTGAGTTGAAATTAGTTCCCCCTGAAGAGAGAATTGGGTGTGAGGAGGGGTAGGACAGGGGAGTCCTAGTGAGGAGGGGTAGGACAGGGGAGTCCTAGTTTTCATTTTTTTTTATAAAAGTAAAAATAGTAAAAATATAGATATAGTATTTATAACACCGAGGGACTCTTACAAGCAGTGTTTTGTATTTTGTTGAACAAACATTTTGCAGATAAGAAGAAACTTGCATGTTCTATGTACCTATCTTTGGCATGGTCTTAAATTTTGTGTTTTGGAGGGTCCTTTTTTTTTCTCTAATTAACAAAATATGAATCGAAGCAAAAGTTAGGTAACATTTTTGCCTCAAAAATGTACTGACTGTATTTTGATACTGTGTTTACTTATGTAGATTCTAAAGCTATCGTTTAAACTTCAGAGGGTAAACAGTCTTCTCTCTTGCCTTCATCCCAAAGTAGAGTCAAGTTTGACTTCACTTAAGAAATCAGCATTCTTCAGTGACCTGATGCTCCTAAAATGGATTGGCTAGTCAGCAGCACAATAAGATCTATAATAGATACAAATTTGTACTAACATGTGTAATAGATATAAATTGCCCCTCCTCCTCTTTCTTTTGAAAATAATTAGATTCCATAGAAAAGTAATAAAACGCCCACATACTTGTCACCTAGATTCACCAGTTCTTAACACTGTGCTGGATTTGCCTCCTTCCTTTGTATACCCGTTGACTTTTTTTTGGAGGGTGAAGGGGAGTCGAACTATTTTAAATTAAATTGGAGATATCATACTTTGATACAGCACCCAGTATATCTTCCAAGAACAAGGACATCCTTCTACAAAACCAAAATACCATTATTTGCCATGCAGAAAATAGTATTATCTAATGTATAATTAATATTCAAATTTCCCTAAAATCCTCATAATTGACTTCTGCAGTTTTGGGGGATCCAAAATCTAGTCAGTGATCATGCATTGCATTTAGTCATATTTCTTTGAAGTCCTCCATGTACTAGAAACTTCTCTGCCTTTTAAATCATGACTTTGACAGTTATGAAGAGACCAGGGGAGTTGTTTTGTAGAATGTCCTGTACATATGGATTCATCTTTTTGCTCCCTCAGTATAAGATTCTGATTTACAATTTGAGAAGAACATGCCTAAAAGCTTCTTTATCCATCTGCTTTTTTTGCGGGTTCAAAATTTTAGACCTTCTTGTTCTTGGTTGTAGGTTTTTGTTTTGTTTTTCCTGCTAATTTGTGGTTAGGTATAGACTGTGAAGAATTACCCCTTACCTGGAGAATAGTGAAACTCCTTAGACTGCAGAAAATATCACTGTAATCTCTGTGAGAGGTAATCTGTTCCTCTGGAAACAGGCATAATATTTTTTTTTTTAAACATTCTTGGCAGAGATTACTGGATGACTTAATATATTGTAATCAAGGGCAAATTTTCTGCTCTTTAATTAAGTTCTGCTACAGGACACAGTCCAGGGAGCCACTTCTGGAAAGCACTTGGCCAGTTCTTCTCTCATCCCAGAGCTGACCACTTGCTTTTGGAATCCCAGCCCCAAGCGTGCGTTCTGTTTGCAGTGTTTGGGCCCTCCCGTGCCAGCATGCTCAGATGCTTAGGTTATGTATATTTTATGTTAAGTGAGTACAACGCAGGGAGATGGCATGCCTCAGATGCCAGAAGAGCTGTGCAAGCCTCCTGCTGAGAGCACACTTCCCGTTTGTCTTTGCGGTGGGAGAGAGACGTGGTTTCACGGTAGCCTTTAGGCAGAGCTGCTGGGGATGTGCAGGAAGTGCTGTTGCAGGCTTTGTCCGGGGGGGAAATCTGAGCCATTTCTCTGGGGACAGCTGTATTTCAGAGTCTGGACAGGTTGCTGTTGAGTTTTGCTCGGGCTACCAGGGTAAGTGTTTTCATGTTGATTTGTTTATACTTCTGCGTTTCTTCCTCCTAAGTCATCAAGGCTTTTTGTGGAAGCACCACAGGACTTGGTATGCATTAGCTAAAGTGGAATTCAGGGGTTTCATTCTAATATGTTTCTAATCCAGCTTTTTTTCCCCCTTCCCTCTGCAGATTTTGTGGAAGTATAATACTTTGTCATTATGAGATGTCGTCTCTCGGTACCTCCTTTGTGCAAATTAAATTTGATGACTTGCAGTTTTTTGAAAACTGCGGTGGAGGGAGTTTTGGGAGTGTCTATCGAGCCAAATGGATATCACAGGACAAGGAGGTGGCTGTAAAGAAGCTACTCAAGATAGAGAAAGAGGTAAGGTCTTTTCCTGCTATCAGAAGTGGTCGTGATAGCATTTATGTAAGCTTTTCAACCTAGAGTCAGAGGTCACAGGCTGCCAGGGACCTAGCAGAGCCTTCGGGGCTGATCCATGAGGCTGTTTCCCAAATTTCCATTCTGGGAGCCCCATAAATAGCAATCGGTGCCACGTGTGCTGTAGGGTTGAGTTTTACTAGGGGTCATCTGAACTGAGAGGATTTCTTTCCATGGCGTGCAAGACCGAATGTTCTCTGATCTCTTGTCCTGGGGAGGTGAGCGCTCAGGTCTTCCCAGACTTTAGGCTTTGCCCTGGGTCAGCCAAAAGGGGTCAGTAAAGAGAAGTGTGTAAAGTTTTCATCCCCTTTCCACTTTTCTGGTGAATTTGTGGTCCCCAGGACGTCTTTTTGAAAAAGAAAAGGCATTATTTCTCTACTGAAATAGAAGCAATACCAGCTTCTTGGATTTCACCTCTACTTGAAGTGCAGAGTGATGGACTTTGTTTAATAAAAGTGCTACACAGAGAGCTGCTCTACTTGTAAAATTGGAAAAAACATTTTGACTTTCAGAGTCTGGAATTGGTGCTGGTCCTAGTGGAGCTCAGAACTTGTACACAGGCCCTTCATCTTTCTTAGGAAAGTGACACAGCATCGTCCCCACGTTCAGTTTGGTACCCAAACCCCACAGTAAAGCTAGCTGCAGAGATGACTTGCAGGAGCTCAGGGTGTCAGTAACTTTAAATAGCTACCCTCTGGAGTTTGCTTTGGTCGGTTCTATTTATGCCGTGTTTTGGCTAATTATTGTTCTTCTCAGTATGTTTTTAAAGTGAACTTTTCCATAAATATCCTTTAATCTCCCTGAATGATTTCCTTTTTTTCATTAACTGCTGCCAGGGAACCACAGCAGTTGGTTCAGAAAGGAAACCGAAATGGCCAAAATAGAAAGCGCTTTGTGTTGTTCCCTCCAGCACTGCTTTGCGACTGTGTGACCAGCAGTGGTGTGCGTGATTTGTGAACCCAACCCAGAGGACTAAGATACCTCTGTAGGTTGTAGAAAGCATTAAGAAGTGACAGCTTTTAAAGCTAATGTGTGCTCCAAACCAAAAGGCTACTATGTAGAAAAAGGTTTCTCCCAGTCATGTGTTGATCAATTTTAAATAGTAGCCAAATGATAAAATTATTTCTTTTTTTGGAGTTGAACCTATCTTTTTTTTTTTTAATCTGGTGAACTCTTGAGCCCTTTATAGGCAGGCATTGTTGTACTCATTCTGTAGGTTGGGAAATAGAGCTTTGCAAAATATGTACAGCTGCCCCAGTAGGGGTGGATGAAATCCAGACTGGACCCCCTATTCTCTAGTTTTTAATTCTGAAACCTCTAGTTTGACCAGGTAAGAACAGATAATAAACTGGTTCCATCAAATTTATATTCAAGAAGTATATAAGTATGCTAATATGTTTAAGCATCATATGACTTCAGTACAGTGAACGTGTTCTTACGTGACTGTTGGATATGAGAAAGACTTTGAGACGTGAAACAAATTTTAATAGGAAGACAGTAATTGCAGCCCATTGACTCCACCGCCATCCATAGCCAGTACCATTTTTTACTGTCTGAGAGAGAACCAGGAACATGACACAGGGAAGCACAGGAGTGAAAGCAGGAACTGGAAACTGCCAGATCCTGCTCTTGTGTAGATATTTAACTCGAGTGCATATCATTCAGAATTGGAGCTGACTACAGTAAACCACAGGAGCACGCCTCATAAACTTCTAAGTAGGAAAAACAGAAACTCAGTTTCAGCTCTGGGGCTCGGTTTAGGCAGTGACTGTGAGTGATAAAGACGCACGCTAAGTTACTGCAAAGTGTCTCCACACTTTCTGACTTAATGTGTGTTCAAGATGTAAATAATTTTGACTAGGGGTTGGCAGTTATTGGAAAGGAAATATGCATTTCTTATGTAAATGTTTGTTATACTTTATGAACTATGTGTTGGCTTGGTGGCTAGACGTTTTCTCAGTGATAAGATAAAGGTTATATGCTCTGGATTTTTTCTAATTTATAGATTCAGTCCTGTGTCACTTAGTCATTTTTGCGAATGAATCTTAGAAACAATGGAACATTTAATAATATATTTGTAGCTCACTCATGGAACTCTTTAAGAATAACCTAATGTCTGGTTAAATATATGTATGTTTTATGAAAGGTAGAAAAAGTTTATATATAACTCTTTAATTCTGCTTATGTGGGCACATAGAGGGACTTTTATTTGTAGACCTCTAGCGATTCATGGGGTCGCAAAGAGTCGGACACGACTGAGCGACTGAACTGAAGTGAGTTCAGTGAGTATATATTACTTTTCTGATTTAGAAAACAAAGAAAAATGGCATTTACTTAAAATTTTGGTAGTTCTTTACAACTTAGTTTTTTAAAATATTCATCCATTTGTTTTGTTTTTTAGATTCTACCTGTAAGTGATAGCAATAGTATTTGACCGTGTAACTCATTTCACTAAGCTCTAGATCCATCCATGTTGCTGCAGATGGAAAAATTTCATTCTTTTCTATGACTGAGTAGTGTTCCATTGTACATATAATATATACCACATCTTCTTTATCTATCCATCTGTTGGTGGGCACTTAGGTTGCTTCCATATCTTGTAAAACTTCATTGTTAAAAAAACCTTTACACCTAGTGAAAACCTACAAGGAGGTACCATGAGCTGTAGCATATCATTCCCCTAGAATCACAGCAATTAACACTGGCAACATTTGCTTTCTCTCTCTATATTATTGATTTATATATTATATATATATATATGTATTGATTCTCTCTATATATTATTGGTTATATATTTTCTAGTGAACATAAGGGTAAATTGCAGATGCTATGTACCTTTATCTCTAAATACTTTAGCTTCTCTGAAGAACACAACTATAATGCAACTATTGGAAATTTAACATTGATTCAGTAGTACCAATTATACAAGTCTATTTTCAGATTTTTTCTATTGTCCCAATAATGGCTTTTTATGGCATTTTTTTTCCCTAATCCAGAATCACATACTGCATTTAGTGATATATCTATTTAGTCTGTTTTAATCTGCAACAATTTCTCTGCCTTTCTTTGTTTTTTAAACCTTGACATTTTTGAAGTGTGCTGGGAAGTTTTTGTAGAATATCCATCATTTGGGGTTAATCTGATTTCCTTTCTCTCTCACCTAGTTTAAGGTTATGTAGTTTTGGTAGGAATGCTATATAACAACACAAGTCCTTGGCTTATCTTAATGGAAGACCTATTATGTCAGTTTGTCCCATTATTGGTGACATTAATTATGAATCTTTGACTAAGAGAGGCTCACCCAATTTATCCCCAGTAAAAATACCTGTTTTCTCTTCATAATTAAGATATTGATAGATACTTTGAGGTTATGTAAATACCTTCCCTCAACAAATATTACCCAATGTCTTTAGCATCCATTGGTGACTCTTGTTTGAATCAAATATTATTATGACAGTTACAGTGTAGAAAGCAAAAGGTTCTAGCATAAATGAGAGCCTTTCTTCCTTCCTTTCTTCAGTTGTTTATTGATTCATTTATTTATTTATTGTTTATTGATCCATTTTTTTATTGTCTCATTGTAGACTTAAGGATTCTTTTTCGAATTTGGAATGTTACAGTTCACTACTGTTGTTATTCACTTTCATGCTTAAATTGTTCCCAATTTAGCAAGTAAGAGTCCCTTCAGTTTGGCTCCTATGTCCTTTTGCTGTGTCTCCATCATTGGCATGAAAAGACGCTCCAGGCTCAGTTAGTTCCATTCCTGGAGTCAGCCATTTCTTCAGGAAGCCCTGATTCATGGTACCTGATGTGGGAGTATGATATTCAGAAACCTAGATTTGGCTAACAGGTTTGCTTATTGTAGACTGTTTAAAAAGGAGCCTTTGTCCTTTTGGGAGAACAAATGGTCATAGATAACTTTTATTTATGGAAGCATTTAATTACAATTTAAATATCGTATATCTGGATAGTTATGAGCTGTGATACACTCCTTTTAGAAATGTAAATTGATATATGTTTTGGGGAAAAGTTTAGCAAATATATAAAAAATCTTAAAATGTTTCCTTCCTTTGAGCCAGAAATTTTACTTTGAGGAATTTACCCTGAGGAAATAATTTGAGATATGTAGGAAGAAGGGTCTAATAAGTTGCTTATCTCAAATAAATAAGAATTGGAAATAATTCAAGTGTCCCACAACAAATTATCTTTTAAATTATGCTACATTCTTACCCTTCTTCCCCCCAAAATGTGAAAGGTGATGATTGTGTCAATTAACATGATCATGGGAATCATATCACACTGTATAGTACCTACGTATATTGAAATCATCATGTTGTATGCTTTAAATATATTACAGTTCTACTTGTCAATTATACATAAATGAATATGAAGAAAATTATGCTACATTCGTATAATGGAATTCCATTGCATTTGGAAGACTACTTAAAAAGCTAGGAAAATACTCATATTGCTAAGTGGTAAAAACAAGTTACAAAATAACATGTACTATCATCCAGGTGTCTTCTTGTCTGTGTGGTATTTTTATTATACTTTCCTTTGTTTTTCATATTTTTCTATGCTGATTTCATATTTCTTTTCCCCCCAACATTTTATTATGAAAATTTACAAATGTAAGAAAAGTTGAAAGGGTGAAATTGAACATCTATATGTCTACCCTGTAGGATCTGTTATTAGCATAAACTCTTGCTTTATCATATGTGTGTCTGTGTATTCTTCCATCCATCAGTCCATTTTGATGCAGTTCAAGATGAGTTGCAGGTGTCAATAGTTTGCTTTTAAATATTTTAGTGTGTGTATTATTACCAGAGTTATTATGTGTTTGCAGGCTTGTTATCTTTTGAGATAAAATTTGCATGAAGTGAAACACACATATCACTATGTTTTGACAAATGTAAGCACAGTGTAACCCATATATTTACAGAAAAAAAAACACCTCAAGAAAAGTCATAGTTCTGACAACCTTTGTCACTTTCTAAGGATGTTCAAGTGAATTCAGTTTTTTATAAGCCACTTTAGTAGGTCACAACTCACAAATTTTCCAGTCTCCGTATGTGCTTTTCAAATGTTTAATGTTCACTTCTCCTTGCTTTCTCATAGCAGTGTATAGGATTTTCAGTGGTAATTTAGTTTGTTTTTATTAGTTGCAGATTTACTTATAGAGTGCTACTTATTTTTGTTTAAGTTTTCAATAGGAAAAAATGGTTTGATCTTAAGTTTATATGCCAAAGGTAAGAAAAGAAGTCATTATTGTATCTTTTTGGTAAATTCCCAATGAGCTGAGATCAAACCAAACTGCTTAGGCAGAAATTGAAGCAAGGAGTGGAGAAGGCAGAGGAAGACACCATGGATCCCAGTGTCCTCTTTCCAACCCCCGACCCAGAGGAGAGCAGCCTCTGCACTAGTGGTTCATCATCTTCACAGTGTGAACCAGACACGTCTGTACTTGGCACTTTTTTCCTGTCTGAGAGATGGAAGCCTGCAAGCATTTGTAATCTATTGATATTTAACCAAAGTAGGAAACCAGATTTAAGTATGAGATTTGAAGGAAACATTCTTCCCCAAAAGAATAAAAAGGAAGCAGAATCCTCAAAAGCTGAAATATGAGACCCTTTATTCAATTGCCTTCCTTTTATAAAACCCCACTTCCTTTATTAAAAAATTTTTTTTTCCTACCAAATTTAACTCTTCTGTGTGCATGCGTGCTCGCTAAGTCACTTGAGTCGTGTCCAGCTCTTTGCAACTTCATGGACAGTAGCCTGCCAGTATTCTCTGACCATGGGATTATCTCCACAAGAATACTGGAGTAGTTTGCTATTTCCTCCTCCAGGGGATCTTCCCAACTCAGAGATGGAACCTGCTTCTCCTGTATTGGCAGGCAGATTCTTTACCACTGAGCCACCTGGGAAGCCCCTTTACTGTTGTAGAAATATTGAAAGCCAGATAGAAGATTCAAAACTTTCCCACAGTGTAAATATTTATAGGTAGAGAGAAAAGATAAAAATATCAAAACTGGTCATAGGAACAGGAACTCTCAGTAACTTTTTATATAAAGGGGGAAATACTGGTGTGAGATAGAAAATGCAGTAGAAATTGAAACAGAACTCAGAAGGAACTTTAGTAAAAATAAGAGCTTTGATTATATAGATTTTATCAACATGACAGCATTTAGTGATTCATAGATGTCTAGCTAATGTTGTTGCCATCTTATTAACTCTCGAGAGACCCTTTTTCCTCTTCTTTGCTGTTCTGTAGATGACTTTTGGGGCTTCCCTCATAGCTCAGTCAGTAAAGAATCTGCCTGCAATGCAGGAGACTCCGGTTTGATTCCTGGGTCAGGAAGACCCCCTGGAGAAGGAAATGGCAACCCACTCCAGTATTCTTGCCTGGAGAATCCCATGGATGGAGGAGCCTGGGGGGCTACAGTCCATGGTGTCGCAAAGAGTCGGACACGACTGAGTGACTTTCATTTCATTCATTTCAGCTGACATTTTAGTGAATGAATTATTTGCATTCACTTAATTGTAGGAATGCTGTTTTACTATTTTCCCCATCCCTGAGCACAATAAAGAAGAATAACACTATTTACTTTCTTTGTAAATCCTCTCAGCATGTCAATGTATCGGTGGGACCAATACAAACAAAAATTAAACATCTTGGATACTTGATAAACTGCCATTGAGTTATGTATCGTTTCTGTGATAATTTGTCCAAAATGGTGCTCAAGAATTGCCACTTGGTATTTTTAAACATCAATTGGGTGGACTTAAGGATGCCAGAGTTACCATTTTAAGTTGCTGTTTTCAGATGCCCCAGTTCTTAGTGCCTTACTTATCTGTTACAGTATCTTCACATAACTAGTCGCTTCCTTTTCACTCAGAAGTCCCTTCATGAGTTATTATTTAAGATAACCCCACGCAGGATTTTTCTGTCTCCAATCAGAATTTACCCATTCTGCGGTCTATTCTTTTAGGTCAGTGGTTCTCAAAGTGTGGCCCCTGGACCAGTAGCATCAAGCATCACTTGGAAATTTGTTACAAATGCAAATTCTTGGACCGCACTCCACACCTACCTAGTCACAGGGACCTGGGGCCTGGCAATCTGGGCTCTAATAGGCTTCCCATGTGTTTCTGATGCCACTGGAACTTTAGGCTGTACCTAGCCAATCATGCCAGGTGCAGGCCATCCGTATGTTAACTCCAGTTTGCGATTTTAGGCACCTTGTGCAACTTGTGGTGGAGGGATTGTTGCTGTTGGAGGCTTTTGAGACCCTTAATTCATGGTCAGGTTAACCTCCTGTGCACAGGCCCTGCTGGGCAATGTCATTGGACATAATGAACTCAAGGCAGTCCTAGGAACATCAAACAGATGGGAACCTCAGGCAAACACCTTCAGACTCCAAACCATTTCCACTTGGGTCCTCATCTGACCTCCCAGCGTTGCCTTTAATTTTCTGACCTGAAACCACCTCTACCCCACCATCCACCTGTTGTGTCCTACTTTTCCATTTCTGTAACCTCATCCGCATTCTTTCCCTCACCTCTAATACCTTTGTCTTCTCTGCCTGAGCAGGTCCTACTCATTCTTCAGCTTTCATTTCTTCCTTCTCTGTGAAACATTCTCAGGTCCTACAATCATAGTTTTTCTGTTTTGAATTTATACCAATTAACGCTCATGTGCTAATCCAACATGTAAATAAAACTGCCTTGTGACTCTAGAATACTGTAAGGGACTGGCACTTGACTTTTCACATGAACATGTCTTCTCATCTGAAAAGTGGGGCTAAGACCATACCTCCATCCCGGAGTTGTCGAGAGAATTAGTTGACTTAATGTATCTAGAAGAGTGCCTGACACCAAGGAAGACTTGGGTGACTGTTCACTGCCTGTTGTAGCTTTACAACCATGCTGTAAAGTCAGAATAGCAGACATGTGTCATGCTTTGTAAAAACTTCAACTTGTTGGTTCCTAGAACTTCTGTTGAGAAAGGGTCAGAGGCCAAATTTACACTCTGCAGGAAAGAGCCATGCCAAGGTTTAGCATGGGTGCGGAACGGCAAGAGTGTATATGCTGTGTATTCAGCATCTCTGGTGGGAACTCTCTGCGGGCAAGAAAAGCCATTGCCTTAGTCACTGATGCTGTCACCATCCTGCTCGTCATCGCTGTACCAAGTACAGCTACCCCTGTGAGTGGTGACTTGGTTAGGGGCTTTCCATCACTCCCTCTTCCTCTTCACAGTCACGTTACAAGATTATAACCTCCATTTGGAAGATCAGAAATCAAGACTCAGAGAGTCTTGGCTGATATAAACCTGGCTAATATAAACAGCACCCTTCTTGCTGGTCTCACAGCACCTGGCACTGTGCCTTGCTCAGAGTCAAGTATCTGTTCCTTGGTACTTGGGATCAAATCATATCACTGTAGACATCCCTCTCGTTCATCCTGTATGGATATGTCTACATTTTCTTCCTTTACTCCTTGAGCTGTGGAGAAGATAGAGCACATCTGTTTTCCCTGTATCAACTGTACCACTCTCATTTAGCTACATAGTAACAGTACTCTTAGCTATTACTTTGTCTTTATAAATGCCTTTGCTTTGGTACCTTTTTTAGACTGGTATGCATGCCATTTTCTCTTAGGGAATTTTAAACATTTCACTGTGCCATGCTTTGATTTTGTACTACATACCTAAATCACTTTGAATTAAAAGAATAAGCAATTTTAAATAATGGAATAATGAATCACTTTATTTGATCATTATGCAGTCACCCCTCCAGAGGTATATATAAAAAACTATCTATCACTCAGCTGTTTTCTATGAGATGTTTCTGTTACTGGGAGCTTATAAGACATCCCAAAGTGAACTGCTATAAAGAGAAACAGAAAATTGGATACATGTTGAACAAATATGTAAATTAAATGAGTAAGCATGGTACTACTGGTATGTCAGAACCTAACACAAACCTTTCGGAGAGGTAAACTTATATTGAGGAAAACTACAAGGATGGCTTCTCCTGGGACCTAGAGGACTTTAGAAAGTTACCTGAATTACAAATGACTTTTTACTATGTGATGTGAAATGCAGTTACATTAAGACAAACATCACTCTATGATGTTTCAGATCATTGATTTGATATAAAAGTCTTTTCTTTTTGCAATCAAAAGCCCCCATTCTTCTTATTTTTGCTTCTCAGTCATTTAAATTTTTAAAAATTCTTTCAGAATTTTGTCAGATTACGTATTTACTTGCCCGCGGAGGTTATTTTTGATTTGCCATATGTAACATTGTTACAACAGTTATTTCGGCTTTTCATTAAAGTTATTATTGATCTCAGTATACTAGGCAATAAACATTTCAGTTAATAACTTTTCTCTAGCCGTGTTCTAAGTATTGAACTGAAATCAAACAAATGAATGCGTTCCAGTAAAGCTGTTATATCCTAACTGGTGCTATACAAACCTTGGCCTTTGCTGCTAGAAGAAAAATAGTATGAAGAACAAATTTAATTTTTGAGAAACACAAAGCCTAATATAGAGAGAACATTTTAAAAACTGAAAAATTGGAGGAGATTTTAAAACTATCTGAAATATTCACAAGTGAATATTCACAAATATTCACAAAACTATCTGAAATAGTTGTGAATATTTCAGATAGCTTTTAAATTGATATGATTGGATCTCAGTCTTCAGAATAGAATTGTGTCACTTGGGTATTAGATGCCTAGAATTTTCTTCTCTGCTTTCTAGTGAAGGCGAGAAGTCACTCACATGAAAGTCCCTAAGATAGAAGTCATCGTATCAATTTTTTTTCACTCATGCTTGATTCCTGCTCCTGGTTAGGACAACCAGTTTCTGTTTGATTGCTGCCACTGATGACGTGTGTGATGCAGGCTTTTCAATTTTGGAACAGTTTAATTCTTAGAATTAAGAATGAATTCTTAGAAAGTTCTTTATAATGTAACTTCCAGCCATACATAGTGGTCTCTTTCTCTGGGGCCATACAGAGAAAGTTCTTAGAAAGTTCTTTATAGTGTAACTTCCAGCCATACATAGTGGTCTCTTTCTCTGGGGCCATACAGAACAAATCTTACTCTCTTCCTCTCATGTGTCTGCTTCTTGAGCACACGATCTGTATTTGATTGATTTTTTTTTTTAATCTCTGCATTGTACCCAGCCCACCATAAATAATTAAGAAATGCTTAGGGAATAAAGAAAGAAAGAAACCTTGTGATCACATCTCAGCTTTCTCTTCTTTTGCAAGATTTTCGGAAAAGTTTTGCTCTTCCTGAATCTACAGTAAAGAACAGCCTGCATCTCTAGTCTACTTCATTCTTCGCCTCTTCTTCTCCATGTTTGGCTGATTTTTTGAGTTCTTAATAAATTAGTTTGTCTTTGAATGAAAGGTTCTGCTCTATGGCAGTTAGGCAGGATTTTCTTGACCATGGTTCTTATCTGGTTTGTTGTTTTTAACATGTTTCCAAGAAAGGAATCCAAGATGCTTTTTCTTAGCTGTGTTAATATCAGATGTTCATGGTTCGTGACCTGAGGAAAATTAAGGTGTCCTAAATGAAATGAGACCATCGGAATCTTAATGACTTGACAATATGACTCCTATCCCTGATACTATTCTTCAGGAAAATAGCACTTGGTAAAATTAGCTACATTGCAACAGTTACACTGATAAGGATGGAAATGTCTACTGAGTGTTCTTGTAGGCTCTGCTCAAGAAGGGGACCACACAGCCGGTCTGCTTTTGAAGACAGATTATATTAAGCAATTAATGAATAAAATCAGTTTAACTCGCTATGTTTTTAAAACGTATAGAACAGTGCTTCCTTTAGTGGAAAACAATTGCTTTTGTTATTCTAACTATAGTTGTAGAGTCTGTCTTAAGATGTATGTGCGTGCTTAGTCGCTTCATTGTGCCCAACTGTTTGTGACCCCGTGGACTGTAGCCCACCAGTCTCTTCTGTCTATCGGATTCTCCAGGGAAGAATACTGGAGTGGGTTGCCATGCCCTCCTCCAGGGGATCTTCCTGACCCAGGGATCGAACCTGTCTGTGTGTCTTTCGTCTCCCGCCTTGGCAGGCAGGTTCTTTACCACTAGCACCACCTGAGAAGCCCCAACTAAAGAGTATGTTAAAACACTATAAAGACCTTTACCCTTCTTAAACACAGGCTGAACTTAGTGACTCACTTCCAAAGACTAGACTATAGAGAAAGAAAAATTAATAATTTTATAATGGACAAATCTTGCAAACATCACCTTAACCCCGTGATCAGGGTTAATAGCACTAGTGTTGAGTCGCATGGTAACCTGTCTCCAAAAAGATACGATGAGAAAACCACTTCATCTCTCTGGTCCTCTTCCCTTCAAACCCATAACCCCAGTCTAGTCATGAGGAAAATCAGATAAACCCAAATTGATGGACATTCTATAAAGTACCTGGCCATTACCCTTCAGCGTTATTAAGATCTTGAGAAACAAAGACCGAGAAACTGTCACAGTCCAAAGGAGACTGAGGCATGATGACCAAACATAATGTTATATCCTGAAATGGATTCTAGAACAGGAAAGAAAAAAGACATCAGTGTAAAAAATGGTGAAATCCAGATGAAGTCTGGAGTTTAGTTAATAGTAACATACCAGTAATGGTTTCTTAGTTCTCATTAATGTTCCCTGGTCATGCAGCATGTTGAAATTAGGGGAGACAGGGTGAGAAGAATGATCTGCCTTATCTTCTTAACTTTCCTATAAATCTAAAATTGTTCCAAAGTAAAAAAATTATATCTAAAAAGTAAAGAAAAACATAGAGCAGAGTAAGGGGAATCAGGAGCGCCAGCACGGCGCTAATGTTGCCAGTTTATAGGGGCTGCTCTGGGTAGGCCTACTTGGGAAGGTGGTCTTTGAGTAAACGCTTGAAGTAAGAAAGGGAGCCATATACTTACATGGAAATAAAATAGTCCAGGCGTAGGGAACATGCAGATGCCAGGTGGGAGCATGCCGGGTAGTTGGGTAATAGCAGGGAGGCCGTGCTGCCTGGAGTGGAGTGAGTAAGAGGAAGAAACAGGAAATGGGGCCAGAGAGGTAAAAAGGCCAAACAAGATAGGGCCTGTAGGCAATTTTAAGAGCTTCTGATTCCAATTAGGAGGAATTGGTGAGCAACCAGTGCTTTGGAGTACAGAAGTGAAATGACTAATATTTTGATATGGCCACTCTGGATACTTTGTTGAGTTAAGACTACATGGGGCAGAGGCAGGGACAGAAAGACCAGTTGGGGTTATAATGCAGACAAAGAGATGTTTGTGGCTGTTTTGGGCACAGGGAGGTTGCATTGGAAGCAGAAAGAAGTTGCATTTGAGGGATATTTTAGAGGTAGTTCTAGCCAGATTTGCTCACTCATTGGACATGCTATGTGAAAGCAGAGTCAAGAAGTCTCACAGGTTTTGCACCTAGGTGGTGGAAAGATTTATTTGCCATCTTGGGAGATGGGCAAGATCATGGGTGGAGCAGGTTTGTGAGTGCAGATAAAGAGTTCCTTTTTGACACTGGCAGTGAACTAGGGAAGGAATTTACCGTCTAAACAATACCATATACAATGCAATAAAAATATGAAACAGTTGGAAATAACCCAAATGTCCATTGACAGGTGAATGGGTAAACAAAATATGGTGTATAATTAATTGAAATTACACTCCTCATTCCTTTAAAAGGAGTGTGATTCTGATACATGCTACAACATGGATGAATCGTGTGAAATAAGCCAAACACAAAAGGACAAATGTTGTGTGATTTTTACTTACATGAGATGCTTAAACTAGGCAGACTCAGAAAGTAGAGTAGTGCTTACCTTTAATAGCAGCTGTGGAGAATGGGGAATTCTTTAATTGATACAGAGTTTCTATTCAGGATGATAAATTCTGGAGATTGATTAATGGTGATGATTGCACAACAGTGTGACTGCACTTAATGCATTGTACACTTAAAATGATTAAAATAGTAAGTTTTATATATGTACCCCAACTAAAATATAAAGTTTTTATAAAAAAATAAATGAAATGCTAAGGGATACATTTAACAAAAGAATTGTGCAGTGTCTTTATGCTGAAAACTATAAAACATTGCTGAGAGGAATGAGAGAAGATGTAATAAATGGAGAGATATGCTATGTTTATAGGTTAGAATATATGTTATCAAGATGTCAGTTCTCCTGAAATTGATTTGTATATTCAGTACAATCCCAATCATAACACCAGCCAACTTTTTGTAGAAATTGATAAGCAGATGGTAAAACATATATGGAAATGTGAAGGGCCTGGAAGAGCCAGAACAATTTTGGAAAAGAGGACAATGTTAGAGGACTTATACTACTTCTTTATATCAGTACTTACTATAAGGCTACACTAATCCACATTATATGGTATCAAGATGTATGGATGGATCATCAAGGCAGAACAGAGAGTCTAGATATAGACCCATACATATTTGGTCAGTAGCTTTTTGACAGCGGTCCCGCGGCAATTCAGATGAGGATGAGAAGATGAAAGGATCATATTTTCAACAGATGGTGCTGTTGAACAGTTAGTGTCTATATGCCAAAAATTTGAGAACAACTGAACTGGAGAAATATTGTTGGTTACTGAGCAGTGATAAGGGTGTGTGTTTTCTGCAGCCATATTCAGCTCTACAGGTTCAGGAGTGGAGTAGATAAAGCATGGAATTTATTCAGGGCTGCAGTTTTCCTGAGTACAGTGAAGCAAAAACCGAATAGAGGAGTTGAGGATGGATCTAAGGGAAGGATTCTATGAATTGTCTTGGAATTTAAGTGAGGGGAAGAGGGGAAGGAAGACCTCTGGGAAGGGCATGCATGCTAAGTCGCTTCAGTCATATCTGACTCTTTGCAACCCTATGGACTGCAGCCCACCAGGCTCCTCTGTCCACAGGATTTTCCAGGCAAGAGTACTGGTGTGGGTTGCCATGCCCTCCTCCAGGGGATCTTCCCGACCCAGGGATTGAACCCACGTCTCTTATGTCTCCTGCATTGGGAGGTGGGTCCTTTACCACTCGTGCCACCTGGGAAGCCCCTCTGGGAAGGGAGTGGCATGAAAAGGCCAGGAGATTGTTGGAGTCCAGGTACTGGAAGGAAGGAGAGGGAAATCTAAGAGTGGGATGGGTGGATATCGGATTACAGAGGATGAAGTTACTGGTCATGCAGGGTCTAGGGTGTGACCAAAGGAATGCACCAATGAGGTGTGATGAAGGATTAGATTGTTGCAGCTGAGTTCAAGGACTTGAGAGGACAAGTGTCCTAGACTCGTTTATGTGCACGTAAGCATTCCTACCCTATGAGACAGGAATTGTAATTGGAGAAAATGGCAGTGAGCTGGGAGCTGAAATCATCAGGCAATGAAGGGCCGCTGTCTGGAGTTAGTGTATGCTGACAACTGTAAAGGATAGTGGATGATGCTATCTAATGACAGATTCAGCTTTTAGAGATGGGAGGGAGCGCTGTCTGGAAGCAGTCATGAGGAGCTGGGAGGACGCCTTGCTCCCCTCCTGCCCCAAGGAACAAATGCTGAAAGAGACAGTAGCTACCATGGGGAGGGGTGCAGAAGACAGCCAGCTCCCGTCAGAAGGTGAGAGAGAGTTTAGGGAAGCTTCAACTTTCCATGGAAGTCTGAGACGACATCACCTGCTGGAGGGCAGTTTAGGAGACTGCCAAAAGTCTTTAAATGAAATGCCGTTTGATCTATCTCTTTTAAGAATTTGTTCTAAGGAAATGGTTGGAAAAGGGCACACGCATATGTGTTAAGGGCTTCGAATGCCATTTGATCCATCACTTTTAAGAGTTTGTTCTAAGGAAATGATTGGGAAAGGGCACATGTGTGTGTTAAGGGCTTTGGTAAAGAATTGGCCTGCGATGCAAGAGACCACCTGCAGTGCAGGAGACCGGAGTTAGACCCCTAGGTCGGGAAGATCCCCTAGAGAAGAAAATGGCAACCACTCCAGTATTCTTGCCTGGAGAATTCCATGGACAGAGGAGCCTGGTGAGCTTCAGTCCATAGGACAAGAGTCAGACATGACTTAGCAGCTAAACTATGACCATATGTGTTAAGAGTTGTATATGGCCACAAAAAATGGGAAACAGTGTGCATATGCTACTTGTATAATCAGAAAAAAAAACAAACAAACAGAACTAATAGCATGGAGACAGGGAAAACATCTCTGTGATTTGTAAGATTTGTACATGTGGGTGATTCACCCCTGTTTAGTTTTAGATCACGCGGAGTACCTTGAAAGTATACTCATAGGCTTTTGATGTTTTCCGCTTCAGCTCCCCTAGAGTATCACTGATGGCACACGGACGGTTGTTTTTTTTCCCTATGCTGCATGGTTTGTGGGATCTTAGTTCCCAGTGTTGTCCTGTGCTGTGCTCAGTTGCCCAGTTGTGTCCAACTCTTTGTGACCCCATGAACTGTAACCTGCCAAGCTTCCCTGTCCATAGGATTGGTCAGGCAAGAATTCTAGAGCAGGTTGCCATTCCCTTCTCCAGGGGATCTTCCCGAGCCAGGGATTGAACCTGTGTATCTTGCTTCTCCTGCAGTGGCAGGCGGGTTCTTTAACATTGTGCCACCTGGGAAGCCCCCTTAGTTCCCAGACCAGGGATCAAACTAGGCCCTTGGCAGTGAAACCACAGAGTCTTAATCCCTGGACTGCCAGGGAGTTCCCAATGGTCCCCAGTTTTAATCTTTCTGTTTATATTAACTTTTTCCCCTTGATTTCTTTGCTGTCATGAAGTTCTGCATACACGTGGTATAAAGTAAACATGAATTCTACTTAGGAGTCTCTCCAGCTCTTAGTTGATAGACAAAGAAACACTGCAGACATTTTAAGTTAAATGCACATTTATCCGGACTTGCCATCTTAATCTTTTAGTATTCTTTAGGAAGACAAATAGAACATGTGGTTACTAACCAATAGAGCTTTAGAATTTTTCCTTTGTTTCTAGCTTGCTCCAGAGTTGGTAATTATAAGGGGAAGAAATCTGTATGAGTTCTGTAGGTGAAAGCGTGTAAAGAACACAGAACCAGAACTTGGGTGGCATCTGAAATGTGTCTTTTCCTTTATTATGGTGGATTTTTTTTTTTTAATCTTTTTGTTTTAGCAAATGCATAAAGGTTCTGGAATGTTTACCCACAGCCATTTGTCAGAATGAGTGAGGACGAAATTTTCCTTTTTAAGAACTGTATATAAACAGAGAAAAACATTTCACACCTGTTTATCTTAGCAGGGCCTGCAAGGAAGGGAGGCTGATTCTCCATTAACTCTTCCATTCAGAGAAGAGTTTAGAAAAGAGACAGACTCTCCTGTGACCCTGTCAGCCTCAGATAAGAGCCCTCAGAGCCAGACGTGTGGGGAGGGTGCCGCCCTTGGTGTCTACAGACAAAAACCTGTCCTCCATTTCTCTTTTCAGGCCCATCCGTACGTTCTTTCAACTCACCTAGGGATAGTCTGTGTTCATAAGATGCTTCTATAGTACATTTTCAGAAGCACACTTTAGAGTTTTTTTCCTTAATGAAAACTACCTTTCAGTTTTAGTCGTTTGATCCGGCAAATCTCTCTCTTATTCTCTTGTATTAGGAAATCTAGTCAAGGAGACAGGTGAGGTGGGGTGTGATGTGATGTATTTGTCTCCTCTAAAGGAATGTTTGGTAATCTGCTTCCTTTTAAGATATTAATTTGATTCAGTAATAAGTAAGGCATGAGAAGGGAAATTAATAACCTTTTAACTTTAAAAAGAAACAAAGTCCTTTTTTTATACAACGTATAAATCAAAGAAGGTGGTGTCCTCTCTGACTGAATCAGTCTCTAAGCCACGTAAGAAAATCAGCCTGCTTTTGCTTTTTTCAGCCCCGTCACTGACTCACTCTCCATACAACCTGCTTAAGCCACTTCCATCTCGCACACAGCCCTGTCTTCCTTGATTTCAGTGCCTGCCTCACTTACTGTTTTCTGACCTGACCTCGCCCATCAAGCCTCTGAGTGAATTTGGCATCCACTTTAAGGACCCCTGAGCCAGCTGCAGACTTCTGTCACGACCACGTACATGACTTGTAGCTCCACTTCCTTCAGCCACTTATGGGTAAAACCTCATAGCTTAGAACTTCTCTACCTTCAAAACAGCAAGCCTGAGTTTCGCTTCTCTGCCCGTAATTTACTTAACCCAGTCTTCCAGCTGCTCTGCTTTTCTTCATCCTTATCACGCATCTAGCCTTTATTCTCCAAACGCAGCACTCCATTCTGGATTCATTTGCCTCCTGGCCTGCAGGTTTCCCACTGCGTTTATTTCAGTGTTCACCTCTTTGTTCTCATCTCCTTGACCTATTCCTCAAAGACAATGGCTTTGTGCATCTGTGCATCACCTTGCTCTGTGCTCACTATTTCCTTAATGGGCAAATGATATTAAATATGTATTCGCAGGTTTAGTTTTAATAATTTGACTGTGTCGAAAATTAAACCTTCCATCAGAAGACAAATGTTTACAACACTGAGGAACCCAAGTAATGAGAATTGCAAGGAAGGCCTGTAGTTTTAAATCAGGGCTGCAAACTGCAGCGTCTGCAGATGGTAATCTAATTTAAAGGAGTGAAGTGAGCCAGGCATCACCCGGTAGGAAGTGAAGGGAGCTGGGGAGGTGGAGACGGTGGCTTCACTGTGTACAGCTGTGTGCTAGTCCATCAAGGTTATTTATTAAATGTGTTACCAACTGGTAGTTCCTGGCTGTTTCTGTGCTGCAGATACTCTGTGTTTGATACACAGAGTACTTTAATTTTAAAAAGTTTATTGTCAACATTTAAAACTTAGATGATTTTATGTGAAAATCCAGATTTGTAGCTTCCTTGAAAAAGAAGCAAGCTGAGTCCCTGTTGTTGAGTCGTGACACTGATGACTTCCTTGATGATGGCAAGGCTCATATGGGAGTGCTAATTCTAGAAGATTTAGTAAAGATCAGTATTATAATTTTATAATTATGTCTCATTCACTAAGGTGCAATTTTCAATAGTATTTAACAATGCAATCAATAAAGAAAAGAATTGGTCTTCTAAAAAATTTATCTGTGAAGTGTATCTTGAAGGACTAAGGAATGTTAAGCTGAATCTCAAGAATGCAAAGAGTTCCTGTTATGGAGAAGGGATATGTTCTCATAAATTTTTAAACTTCCTCATTTATTATTTTCCTAATAAACCATACTGAACTCTGTTCTTGGAATGGACTTTTAACATAAAAATGGAAAGCACCGATACAGAAACGCAAAATGTAGGAACTTCCCTCGTGGTCCAGCAACTAAGACTCCGCGCTCCTAGTGAAGGGGGCTTAGATTCAATCCCTGGTCAGGAATCTAGATTCCACATCCTGCAACTAAAGATCCCACATACCCCAAAGAAGTGTCTGAAGTTTCCACATCCTGCAGCTGAGACCAGGTGCAGCCAAATAAATAAGTAAAAATAAATACTTTTTTTAAGAACCACAAAATGTAAAAGACATGCGCTAAAATGTATGTTTAAGCAAGAAGTAGCTTTGCAAAGTGGATTAGGCAATGGAACCCCACTCCAGTGTTCTTGCCTGGAGAATCCCAGGGACGGGGGAGCCTGGTGGGCTGCTGTCGCACAGAGTTGGACACAGCTAAACCGACAAAGAAATAGAGGAAAACAACAGAATGGGAAAGACTAGAGATCTCTTCAAGAAAATTAGAGATACCAAGGGAACATTTCATGCAAAGATGGGCACAATAAAGGACAGAAATGCTATGGACCTAACAGAAGCAGAAGATATGGAGAAGGCAATGGCACCCCACTCCAGTACTCCTGCCTGGAAAATCCCATGGACGGAGGAGCCTGGTAGGCTGCAGTCCATGGGGTCGCTAAGAGTCGGACGTGACTGCACGACTTGACTTTCACTTTTCACTTTCATGCATTGGAGAAGGAAATGGCAACCCACTCCAGTGTTCTTACCTGGAGAATCACAGGGACGGGTGGGCTGCTGTCTCTGGGGTCGCACAGAGTCAGATATTAAGAAGAGATGGCAAGAATACACAGAAGAACTGTACAAAAAAGATCTTCACGACCCAGATAATCACGATGGTGTGATCACTGACCTAGAGCCAGACAGCCTGGAATGTGAAATCAAGTGGGCCTTAGAAAGCATCACTACGAACAAAGCTAGTGGAGGTGATAGAATTCCAGTTGAGCTATTTCAAATCCTGAAAGATGATGCTATGAAAGTGCTGCACTCAATATGCCAGCAAATTTGGAAAACTCAGCAGTGGCCACAGGACTGGAAAAGGTCAGTTTTCATTCCAATCCCAAAGAAAGGCAATGCCAAAGATGCTCAAAACTACCATACAATTGCACTCATCTCACACGCTAAGTAAAGTAATG
>NW_011494762.1:2455843-2456125 GCF_000754665.1 Bison bison bison
GTCTGTCTAGTCAAGGCTATGGTTTTTCCTGGGGTCATGTATGGATGTGAGAGTTGGACTGTGAAGAAGGCTGAGCGCCGAAGAATTGATGCTTTTGAACTGTGGGTGTTGGAGAAGACTATTAAGAGTCCCTTGGACTGCAAGGAGAGCCAACCAGTCCATTCTGAAGGAGATCAGCCCTGGGATTTCTTTGGAAGGAATGATGCTAAAGCTGAAACTCCAGTACTTTGGCCACCTCATGCGAAGAGTCGACTCATTGGAAAAGACTCTGATGCTGGGAGG
>NW_011494762.1:2456225-2457024 GCF_000754665.1 Bison bison bison
ACTCCGATCGCAGGGTCCCTGCAGACTTGGGACAGGAGAGACAGGCCTCGTCTTGGGTTGGGGCATGGAACTCCGCTTGCCTCTCGAGGTGTCCCCGGGGAGAGAGGCCACTTGTCGATCTGTATTTGGAACCTGGGGTTTTTTTCTTGACGATGCACGGGCGAGTCACTGCCCCTTCGTGTTGACTTCATTCACAGGGTGGAATTCGAAGAGGTGTCCGAGCATCGGGGTCTTATCAAGAGGGGACCGGGAAATCGGGATCCTTCGGAATGTGGAACCACCCACGAGGCCACGTCTGGAATGTCGTCGTGAAACCGGCCTCATCCTGAGGTGCGACCGGAAGGTCGGGAACCCCTTCCAGACAAAGCAGGGAGTCCACCCTCCTGTCGAGATCAAGAGGGTGGAAGGGGCTCAGAGGAACTGGTGCCGGAAAACCTCGGTGCTCCTCTCGAGGGAGACCCGGATGTCGGGGAACTTTGTGGGTCGCCTCAAGGGTGCCAAGTACCGTTTGGACCTCCAATTCCTAACGTGGGACTTCTCCTGAGACGCTGTAGCGGGAAAGGGCTTCATCTTGCGATGACGGGGGAACCACGTGGTTTTTCTCGAGTTGCGGCGGGATTCTCGAGTTACGACCGGAAATTCAGGATGCCTCTTGTGTTGGCCCAGGGAAGTCCAATCTTCCATTCGAGTTGCGAAGGAAAGCTGGGGATTGCTCTCGAGTGACTGCAGGGCCAATAGACCTCATCTAGGCTTGTGTCCAGAAGCCAATGTTCCTCTCCAGGGGCGACAGGGTTCTCGG
>NW_011494762.1:2457124-2474703 GCF_000754665.1 Bison bison bison
CCTGGGATTTCTTTGGAAGGAATGATGCTAAAGCTGAAACTCCAGTACTTTGGCCACCTCATGCGAAGAGTCGACTCATTGGAAAAGACTCTGATGCTGGGAGGGATTGGGGGCAGGAGGAGGAGGGGACGACAGAGGATGAGATGGCTGGATGGCATCACTGACTTGATGGATGTGAGTCTGGGTGAGCTCCAGGAGTTGGTGATGGACAGGGAGGCCTGGCATGCTGCGATTCATGGGGTCGCAAAGAGTCGGACACACTGAGCGACTGAACTGAAACAGACTTAGCAGCAGCAGCAGCAGCTTTGCAAAGTACAAATATCATTATTTCCTGAATTATTTCTGATTTGATAGCAATGTCTTCCTTATCTCCACTCATTTCCCTGAACTATAGACATGGATGCTTATTTTAATGTGACAAAGTGTTAACAGAGTGGCTCTTTTGTTTCTCTCCTATGTGGCAATAGAAGAATGAGACAAAACTCAAGAACAGTGATAATGAAAAGATCACTCGGTGACTCTTTTCCATTTTCTTTTTCCACATGAAGTTCTCTCTCTTGTCCTCATTGTCTCTATGTCTCTAAGACTACTCTGGAAAAAAATTTTTTTTTTCCTTTGGAGATTCTGGAACAATCAGGTTGTGCATATTCCTCTTGTTTTTACTTCTTTGCTTTTATGATAACAAAAGAAATAAAACATGTAACATTTCATGCGTAGTAGAATATTATATTTGCAGACATTTCCATTTCACTTAAAGGCTTCTCCCACTCCTACTTCTTTTGGAAGTTTCCTCCAAAATATAAAGAGTGTTGAATGCATTGATATATTTAATTTTTTGTTTTATTGATAAAGTTTTTAAAAAATGATGGTTTGTGACAATAAAAAGATAAAATTTTATATGAATTGGCTCCTTGATGATTTACCCATAAATGAAAATAATACCAGAGTTCTTATATGCTTCAACTATTTTGCTATTTATTTTCTTAATAAAGTTTTTACTTAACAAAATTTTATTTTTTACAATAAAATTATAACTTCAACATCCTCTTCTTTATTGGAGTATAATTGCTTTACCATGTTGTGTTAATTTCTGCTGTGCAGCAGAGTGAATCAGCTATACATGCATACTCACATCCCCTCCCTCTTGAGCCTCCCTGCATCCCACCTCGCCCCTGTCCCACCCTCTAGGTCATCACAGAGCACCTAGCTGAGCTCCGTGTGTTACCCAGCAGCTTCCCACTAGCCATCTATTTTACACATGGTAGTGTAGCCTCACTATCCTTAATTGCACAAGAACTGATTAATAATTTCCAAGGTTACACAATACAGGATAGAACAGATGTTAGGATAGCTTAAAGGAGTGCTCATCTAGAAAATGCCTCTGAGTGAAGCAAACAGACATAAATCACTTTTGGCTATGGAAATTTTTGTTAATCTCCTTTATCGTCTAATACCAGAGACCCTCTCCCCTGAGGTATATTAGAAAAACATTTACGTTATATATAAAGGCCTTCTCTGTTCAGTTAGAGCAAAATACCTGCATTTGTCAAGGGTAAGAGGGTGAGAAGGGGGTGGCAGGTGCTTGGGGAGTGGTCAGTGGAAAGATGCGACTAGAGTATGCCATCTAAATCTCTGCCTCGGCAGGAGACCCACCCCAAGGGGTTTTCTCTGCTTTCTACAGTTTGACTCAGAAACGTTGGGACCTGAAAGCTATCTGAAGCCAACTATTTTTGTTCCTGTTGTTTTACAAATGGAGAAATCTAGCCATGTATTTTACCTTAAGATTAAATTATATTTCATCTCTTTTTTCTTATAACTCCATTTTTTCTAATCAAGTCAGAATATTTCTTAGTCACTTGTATTGTTTACGTTTAAGGAGATAAAAATCTTTGTTTAAATAGGTGTGCCCAAAAGAGTGAGATCTGTTATTAGTAAGTAACATTAACAAATCTGGTTGGGGGAAACCACAGAGTTTTATGGACTTGTTAATTTTTTGAAATTATTTCCAGATTCTTGGCTCCATGTTATGAGTTTGTGTCAGGGAAGCACATTAGAAAAGCAGCAAGAAAGTAACCTATAAATACGGTATGTGTTGGTTCCTTGGCTTGACTGTATTATTTTGATCTCTGTGAATACGCAGGAGCTGTAAACATATACACATACACACAAATACACCCACACGCTTTCCCCCTTAGTTTTCACAAGACCTTGTTCTTATGAAATCAGTGATTTTACAGTATAACGCAAGGAGTGAAGATTGGGTTTGACAGAGACCAGACTCTATAAAGGGGAGGAAGTCCTTAATGGCAAGGCTTGACTTAGAAGTTGGTAGTGGTTGTGTCCGTTCAGCATCATTTTTTGCATCTACATCGTCGTGTATATAGGGCTCGATTTCAAACTCTTCTTCTTTAATTCAAGAAATCGCAATTGCTTCCTGTTATTTACTTAAAATATTATCGAAATAATGGTAATTAAGTTTGAAAAGCATTCCATTGGTAAGGTTAGTAAGTCCTGCCCAATGAGTAATACCATGATATAAGAGATGCCTCAGTACAAAACAGTAGATTATCAGTCAGGGTCCAATCAGGAAACAAAAACCACACCAGTAATTTGAACAGTGAAGACTCAACATTAAAATTACTAACCAGCATGGTCAACACTATTAACTAGTAAAAGTCTCTAAAGGATATGGGAGTGGCAAAGGTAGGGAGCAGCTATCCCCTCTGAACCTAAGGAGAACACCAAAGGAAGGAACAGACTTGGGAGAGAAATTTAGACTCAGTGGAGAGCACGTAGCTGCACCTGGCTGGTGGAGGGGTTTGCTAGGGTGTCACAGTCTGGAGCTGGTTCCCAGGAAGCCCTTTGCTGGGGTTCCAGTGAGGTTCTCAGGAGTCCCATGGCTAGCATGTAAGAAGCCACCTGCTGGGGAGCTGGCAGGTTGAAGCTGGGCCACTGAGGTGCCAGTAGTGCACTTGAGGGTGAGTGACATCGGGTGCCCCATCCACTGCTGGCGACTGCAGCCACTGGGGCGGGAATCACACAGTGCAGGGGAAGGGGCATCCTCTCCTCTACCGTGTCTTACAGTGACCCTCTAGTGCCCGTGACTGACCACCTAGCACTCTGCCAGCTGGCAAGATAGAAATGTTTACAGGGTCTGTCTCCAGCATCCTAGGCAGGACAAAGCAACAGATGTGGTTCTGAGAGGCACCTGATCAGTAACTGGCACAGTTTGCCCCTTTGGCTACTCAGCTTTTATGTACAACCTCCCTATATAATTCAGTTGGTAAAGAATCCACCTGCAATGCAGGAGACCCCGGTTCTATCCCTGGGTGGGGAAGATCCACTGCAGAAGCAATAGGCTACCCACTTCAGGATTCTTGGGCTTCCCTTGTGGCTCAGCTGGTAAAGAATCCACCTGCAATGGGAGACCTGGGTTCGATCCCTGGGTTGGGAAGATCCCCTGGAGAAGGAAATAGCTACCTACTCCAGTATTCTGGCCTGGAGAATTCCATGGACTGTATAGTCCATGGGGTTGCAAATAGTTGGACACGACTGAGCAACTTTCACTTTTTTCATAATAATGAAACAGCTATGCTTTTACCGTTAAAGAACATGTGTCCTTTTTACAAATGAAGACGTTTTCTCCCTTTCCCCAGAATAAGGAGACATATCGTCCCAAAAGTCATCCATTGCTGACTATTAATTTCTCCTCACATTCCATTGTAATCTCTCCGAATACTCTTTTACCAAAAAACAAAATCATAAGCTTAACCCCTAACAACTTGTATGTAAAACATGGGGGAAGTAGACATTATTTCCGAGAAGACATAAAAATACCCAGCAGGTATATTAAAAGATGCTCACCATCACTAATCCTCAGGGAAATGCAAATCAAAACCACAATGAGATATCATCTCACCCCTGTTAGGGTGGCTGAAATCAAAAAGTCAAAAGATAACAAGTGCTGACAAGGATGTGGAGAAAAGGGAACCCTTGTACACTGTTGGTGAGAAGGCAAATGAGTGCAGCCTCTATGGAAAACAGTTATGGGGGAGGGATCCTCAAAAAATTAAAACTGGAACTACCATATGATCCAGCAATCCACCTCTGGATATATATCCAAAAGAAATAAAATCACTGTCTTGATATATGCACTCACATGTTCATTGCAGCATTGTTTATAGTAGCTAAGATATAGAAGCAACCCAAGTGTCCATTGATGGATGAGTGGATAAAGAAGTTGTGTGTAAAGTACAACCTTTAGTCAAGATGAATTAAGTCCTGGAGACCTAAAGTAACGCATGGTGACATTAATAATAGTGTAGAATTTGCTAAGAGAGTAGATCTCAAGTGTTCTCATCAAACAACACAAAAAGGTAACTACATGATTTGTTTAATGTATTAATTAGCATGATTGTGGTAATCATTTTATAATGTATACATAAATCAAAACATGTTCAGTTAAGTCACTCAGTTGTGTCCAACTCTTTGCGACCCAATGAATCACAGCACGCCAGGCCTCCCTGTACATCACCAACTCCTGGAGTTCACCCAAACTCTTGTCCATCAAGTCAGCGATGCCATCCAGCCATCTCATCCTCTGTCGTCCCCTTCTCCTCCTGCCCGCAATCCCTCCCAGCATCAGAGTCTTTTCCAATGAGTCAACTCTTCACATGAGGTGGCCAAAGTACTGGAGTTTCAGCTTCAGCATCAGTCCTTCCAAAGAACACCCAGGACTGATCTCCTTTAGGATGGACTGGTTGGATCTCCTTGCAGTCCAAGGGACTCTCAAGAGTCTTCTCCAACACCACAGTTCAAAAGCATCAATTCTTCGGCACTCAGCTTGTACACCTTAAATATGTGCAATTTTTATTTGTCAATCACACCTCCATAAAGCTAGGGAAAAATAAAGAGAAGAAAAAGAGATAAAAAGAAATGGTTAATATATACAAGTAAGTGTATATATATTATACAGATATAAATATACAGATATCAAACAAAGGGAAAAATACACAAAACTCCTATCCTCATTTACAATCCTCATTTCTGTAACTAGTCATGATTTCTGTCTTCCTTCTTCCACTGCTCATTCCATATTTCCTTTTTCCCTCAGCCAAAACCTCAGCTGGTCAGAGGTCTTTGCTTGGTGGGGTGACCTGAACCTTCATTTCTGAAGGTTCTGAGTCGTCAGTAGTCCTGCCTGTTATTGGTTGTCATGGTATTTCGTTAACTTTTGTTGAGCATGGAAGAAACCCCTGAGTTTCAGACAGAGTTCTTTGCTCCTCCTGTTTAGCAACAACCTAAATCTTTTTTTGGTAATTGGGATCAATTACTCCCATCAGCAGAGGAACCTCTTTGTATACTTGTTGATTCAGTGGCATTAAAAAACCCTCAAATAGCCAAGTGGCAAATAGCCAATTTAGTAGAGTATTTATTATGTGTCCCCTAGTGGGAAAATTTCATCCTTCTGGGACTAAGACTTCCAAACCAGTGGAGCTGAAATTTTGGAGTGGGGACTTCCCTGGTAGTCCAGTGGTTAAGACTCTGCACTTACAATGTAGGAGGTGCCCGTTGCTCCCTGGTCAGGGAACTAAGATGCCACATGCTGCTGGGCATGGAGAAAAATAAATAAATAAATAAAAACATGTAAAAAAAATCCTCTGAGGGGATTATTAGGTATAATAGTGACAGGAGTCGCTCCGACTTCTCTATTCCAGATCCGTGTATTCTATTATACGGGAGACAGTGGTCTCTGATTTAAAACATATATTTCATCCTCTAAGTCAGAAATGCTTTTAGGATATTGTCTGTCAACTGGTGACACTGCTGAGACTTCAGTAAGTCATTCCACCTTCTGGTTGGAACCTCTGCTTCTGAGAGAAGGGGTATGTGGTGAGACTAGTTAATTCCATGGGGATGAGCCCATTGCTGCACTTCCTTTGCTGTGAAATGGTGAGGTGTAGTAAAGGGAATGAAATAGTGGTGAATAAGGCATGCCGTGAGGCAGCTGATGGAGATGCTGGCAGAAACATTATAGTCATTACTGTTCCTTGCAGCAGCAACAGACTGCTCCGCCTTGATAAGCAGAAGTCCGTTTTGCTAAGTCTCCATGCCCACCACCATCGTCACTTGGTTCATGGACCCATCGAGCTAGCATTGCAGTGGCTGGGAAAGAGGCTGAATGATGTCTACAGAATATATAATCTGTTCATCTGATTATTGAGCACCTCATCTGTGGTGGATGCTCTTTGGTGAGCATTCATATGGGACACAGTCTGTGCCTGATCTTAGATGTTAGATGTTTATCTACATACCTAAGATCTTAGATCTTAGATGTTTATCTACATACCTCTTCCCCCAGATTCTTTGTCATCTGTCTTCTAATCCTGTTACTTTCAAGTCCTTGATCATTCAGACAAATTGTAATAACCCATGAGTTAGTATAAATGCATACTACCTCAGGCCATCTCTCATTCCAGACAAAGTAGGTCACTAGATGTACTACCCAGGTTCTGCCCACTGGGAGGATTTTCCCTAAAAGCTGTTTCTGGGGCTTCCTTGGTAGTTCAGTGGTTGAGAATCTACCTTCCAATGCCAGGGACGTGGGTTCAATCCTTGGTCAGGGAACTAAGATCCTATATACCACAGGGCAGCCAAGCCCACGTGCCACAGCTACGGAGTCCACTCTCTCTGGAGCCTGTGCTCTGCAACAAGAGAACCCCTCATGCTGCAATGAAGACCCAGAGCAACCAATAAATAATTTTTTTTCTTAAAAGGCTGTTCCTTGGGTGTGATCCCTGCTTGGGGCTGCAGATGTCTACTTTTAGTTGGTACTAACATCACACAGAACCATTTATAAATTGAGTTCATGTATTTTCTTTCTCTTGGAAACTTTCGTGGACAGAGGAGCCTGGCAGGCTAATGGTCCATGGGGTTGCAAAGAGTTGGACACAACTGAATGAGCATGCACCCATGTACACACACATTTTCTTTCTCATGAGTCTGTTACAGGGAACTTAGTATCGATTCAGAGCTAGTGTTTCGTAACTCCTGAAACTACTGGGCATTTCCTTCTCCCCGATACCCTATCCATCCAGTAATTAACAGCAGGTCCTTTGGCGAATGCTCAGAGGAGGATTTTCTATGCCTGTGACAATACAGCAGGGCCCTTTCTCAAAGATACCTGGCCTTCCCTCCAATCAAAGGACTTTGGTCTGTAAACTGGCCTGGATCTAGAAAATGAGTGTGATGTTTGACTCCCTGCTAGTGACTTAGTGGCTGCCAGAATTAGAGATTTTTCTGTTTAAGAGATGATGTCATATTCTAATAGATTCCACACTGATTTCATTCCTAAGGACACCCAATATCCCTTAGCATTTTGGTTATCAGTACATCTCTGCTGTCTTTTATGGTAAATGCACCAATGTCTTGTCTTTGGCATTAAGTGCTGCTGCTCAGGGACTCTTCTGGTGGTCCAGTGGTTAGGAATCTGCCTTCTAATACAGGGGATATGGATTTGACCCCCGAGTCAGGGAACTAAGAGTATACATGCAGCAGGGCAACTGAGCCTGTTCTCTCTAGAGCCCGCATGCCACAGCTAGAGAGAAGCCCGCACACGGCATCGAAGATCCCACATGCTGCAACCAAGACATGGCACAAATAAACAGAATGTTTTGTTTTAATAAATACATAAATAATTCCCAGGTGGACAAGGCCCTCCCTAGTCAGAATAATTCTCACCTTAAAAAAAAAAATGCTGCTGCTTGGCCTCTGCTACTCCTGTATTTCTTCATCCCCAGGGAAATCAGAAAGCCTGTCCCAGTGGTGGCATCCTCTTTGGTGATACCTGGTCTATAAAGGAAAAGAGCCACAGAGCTTTTCTCTCCAATGCCTTTGGCCATGTATTAGTGAAGGGAGTGTCTCTGGTCCTTCTCAGAAGATGTAGTTGGGTGGCTATATTTAGACTTTGCCCATCATAACTCCACTCCAATATTCTTTTCTTCTGAGCCTTTCGTTCCTTCCTCCACATCATACCAGGGAACTTCTAGCATCTCAACCTCATTCATTACATGTAGGCTGCCATTCATGTTTTAGTCAGCCAATCAGATAAACTATTAGAGACACTTCCGGCTTCATGGGCTAACACATTAAATCTGGAATCCCTGGTAAGTGCATCCGTGTCTCTGTAATCAGCCTGATCTATATATCGCCACCCTCCTTGGTTAACACCTTTGATATTTATTCCTACACATATTGCCTGAGTTTTTTTTCCAATGTGAGCAAAATCTTGTATTTTTCTTTTTAATCTTTTTGGCCTATAACATATATTTACTTCAGGATTATACCATGTACCTGACCCCCTGAAGCTTTTTGAATTTGGGGACAGTGAGTGGTTATGGCCAATCTTGAGAACAATGAACATCCCCTTTGCAAGGCATGTATGTAGATGAGGCTCTCCAGGAGAAGTTTTCCAGCAAAAGAAGGCGTGTCTCTTAAGACATAGGAGGGCAAGATACTTCCATAGGCAAGGGAGCCTCCGAGAGACTTTGGGGTTTGAGCCATCTTAGATCGAATCCAATACTCCTTTCCAAGCTTCAGGTCCCATTCTTTCCCAGTCAGTGCACTAAGTGCAAAGGGGAACTTGGTGAGGTTAGGAAATCAACTGATGTTGCAATTCAACAACACATACAGTAAACTTAGGTTTTAATTTCTGAAGAAGTCCTGTGGCTACTGCGGGGGAAAAGAAAGAATCCTTTTAGAGCTGCTGTTGAAGCTCTTTTGTTCTTAGAGCTTGGACTGGGGTTTAAAGGACCTGACTCATCATTTTCTCTCGGTAACTACCTCACTGCACTGAGAAGAACCCATCCTGCCCTTCTGTCCTTATATTCATCATCTCTGCCATGATGGTCAAGGACAGCAGCCGCTTTAGCTTCCAGGCCTTGTCTCAGTTGGGGCTTCACCTCAATTAACCACAGACGACAAAATGATTCATGTTGCTGCCTCTTTATTGCCATGGGTTATAATATCCTCTTTCCCCTTACGGGGGAATTTACCACTGTACTGTAGTTCACGACCAAACTAACCCTAAAATCTTATTAGGTGGTTAACCTCCAAACTAAGTAAAAGAGACTCAGGAGTACAGAAATGCAGGGAGCGGCCACTAGCCCTGGAGCTGAGGGAGCATACTCAAGGAAGGAACAAACCTGGAAGTGGGCCCATTGCCCACACTGTAGTTGAGACCCGTTGTAGAGGCTGTAGCTGTGAATGGGTAGTAGAGTTCGGTGCCATTTCAGCCCAGGGTTGGTTCACAAGAAGCCACTTTTGAGGGTGCTGGTAATGTTGCATGTAGTGCCCTAGGTTGGAGTGGTTCCACACACATCCCTGCTGTGGGTTACATGTGGGCAAGAGCTGGGGAACATAAAGCCACCTACTTGGGTACCAGTGGGCCAGAACTGGCAGGTAGAAAGCTGCCCATTAGGGTGTGGAATCCAGAACTTGTTACAAGCCAGCTCCTGGGGCGCCAGAGAGACCTGCTGAAGGGTAAGCGCCCTGGAGTCATGCTGGAAGAGGGAGACACCAAGGAGCAAGGGAGAGACACCCCTTCCTCTGCTATGCCTGTGGTGACCCTCCAGTGTCTCCATTCACAAAGCCTGAAGCCACACCCACTAACTAAGAAGTGGTTATAGGAGCCAGCTCAAGTATTAATATTACAAAGGAGAGCAAAGTGTGGGTGCAGAACTTGAGAGGTAATTAACTGGTAACTGGCACCTATTTTTAAAGTACTGAGGCGGGACTTCCTTGGTGCTCCAGTGGCTAAGACTCTCTCCCAGTGCAGAGGGTCCAGGTTTGATCCCCGGTTAGGGAACTAGATCCCACATGCCACAACTAAGAGCTCGCATGCTACAACTAAGACCCAGTGTACCCAAATAAATATTTTAAAAAATAAGTAAAGTACTAGGTGATAATGAGAAGAAATGAATATACCATTTTTTTCTTCCTATACTGAACATCAACTGCCTAGTCATTAGTTGACATGTTTTGTGGAAGATGTGCCTTTTAATCCACATTTAATTATATCCCCTGCAAAATCATATGCATGCGTGCTGAGTCACTGCAGTCGTGTCCAACTTTGCGACCATATGGACTGTAGCGCTCCAGGCTTCTCTGTCCATGGGATGCTCTAGGCAAGAATACTGGAGTGGGCTGCCGTTCCTTCCTGCAGGAGATCTTCCCCACCCAGGGATTGAACTTGCATCTCCCGCATTGGCATGCGGGTTCTTTACCACTAGCACCATCTGGGAAGCCCCAGAATCTCTCATTTATTACCTCCTAACTGACTCTTTGGCAAAGACCCTGATGCTCTGAAAGACTGAGGGCAGGAGGAGAAGGGAGTGACAGAGGATGAGATGGTTTGATGGCATTACTGATTCAATGGACATGAGTTTGAGCAAACTCAGAGAGAGAGTGAAGGACAGGGAAGCCTGGCATGCTGCAGTTCATGGGGTCGCAAGAGTCTCACACAACTTAGTGACTAAACAACAGAAAGAATGTTCTCAGTGCAATAATTTATTGCCCGTGTAAGTCAGCTTTCCATCCATGAGTCCTGAGACCACAACTAAAGAACATATATTGTTTTGTGGCTTTTTAGCTTGATGAGAGCTCTCATCACAGCGATACAAGAATCTCAGATTATCTTTATAGCAACCTCACTTACATGGCTTCCCCGGTGGTGCGGTGGTAAAGAACTTGCCTGCCAATGCAGGAGACAAGAGACACGGGTTCAATCCCTGGGTCAGGAAGATCCCCTAGAGGAGGGCATGGCAACCCACTCCAGTATTCTTGGCTGGAGAATCCCCACGGACAGAGGAACCTGACGGGCTACAGTCCATGGGGTCACAGAGTCAGGCACGACTGAATTGACTTACACACGCAGCCTCACTTACTTGCTTTTTTCTGCTTAGAAGCCTTTACCTTATTGTTTGAAAATAGAGAACAAAGTTAAATTTCAGATATGGTCTTTGGAAACAGAGCTTTATCTTACATACTAGTATTTCTTGCTATGCTAAGTCACTTCAGTCGTGTCCGACTCTGTGCGACCCCATAGATGGCAGTCCACCAGGCTCCACCGTCCCTAGGATTCTCCAGGCAAGAACACTGGAGTGGGTTGCCATTTCCTTCTCCAATGCCTGAAAGTGAAAAGTGAAAGCAAAGTCGCTCAGTCGTGTCTGACTCTTAGCGACCCCATGGACTGCAGCCTACCAGGCTCCTCCATCCATGGGATTTTCCAGGCAAGAGTATTGGAATGGGGTGCCATTGCCTTCTCCTTCTTGCCTAACAATAAAAATGTCAGTCCACTGGGGAGTGGGAGAGAAGATGCATTTCATTCCAGAGAGGAGTTTTCTCAGAAAGCTTTCTTTTCTTTATTTCCTTTTAATTTTCTAGATTGAGGGATGTATGCTTGCCTCTGTTTTGCAGTCATCTGTATGTTATAAATGAACAGAAAATTATACATTGAAGAATAATTAAAATAAGTGCTTGGGAAACAATATAATTACATTTCCTTATGGAACTTTAATATGTTTAATCCAAAGAATGAGGCATTGTCTCTAAATATATATTCTTCAAAAGTGTTTTGTGTGATGCTCTTGCCTGTGGCACTTACATAGGGTTTATATAAATTAGGGTATCAAATTCAGGGTTTCATACTTTATAGTTGGGGCAAGGGAAAGAATGATCATCATGGGCAAAAAAGAGATGATGTTGTATTATTCCAGTAGTGATATGGAGGAGAGGGTGGTGTCCAAAGTAACAAAGCAAGCTTCTTTACAAAGAGAGTATTCATTTCCTGTTCTCATTGTCAGTCCAGAAGGAAGGAGAGTGAGAAATGCTTCAACTGCAGAAACTCACAGACTATTTTGGGCAGTAAGGTTTGCTTAGAAAGATACGATAACTATTCAGATAGGCAGCACCCACATGTTCAGTTCTGTGGTGGCCACTGCAACAGGCAGGAGGTTTGTGTTTTCTGGATTTTAGAAAATGAAATAGAGCCTGCAAGTTTTGTTCGCTTATGTGACAGCCCTGTGGTTTTGGAATGGACATTTGTTTTCTCATCAAACCGCAATCCTACTTGGGCTGGTTTTGTGGTTTTCTTGGGACATGCAACAGGAAGTAGGGATTAACAGTCAGACCACTCAGTAAACATCAGTATTTTGATCACAAAATGAATGAAACAAGAAACAAGAGCGCAGATTTCCACTGCAGAGGACCACCCAGTGGTCATATCCTTCTAATTACCTCAGCCAGCCTAAGAAAGAAAGAAAAGATGGATGGATGGATCTAGATTGATGGTAAACTCTGCCAAAGTTGGATTCTCTTTCCCTCATTTCAGTTTCTGCCTCATTTAAACAATTTGTTCCTATTTAAACAAGTCTAATAATGACTTTCTACTCTCACTCCTTTTCTTTAGACTTGCTCTGCTCTTCACAATGCTGGAAAGATACTTTGATAACTGATTTATTTAGAAACAGAATTTTTGCTTTTCTGAGGATCCTGTTAAAAATATCACCTGTAAAAAAGAATTAGCAGCATCTTTCAAATCAAGAATCTCTGCCAAAAAAAAAAAAGAGCATGTTTATATTTTAGAGACTAGTAAGGAAGAAAGATGTACTTCATCTTTAGTAAACAAACCAAACCTTCTTTCTTGGGAAAGCTTTAAGAAACAATTGCCTAATTTCTAAATGAGATGAGTATGGACACAGGGATCAGATCAGATCATTCGCTCAGTCGTGTCCGACTCTTTGCGACCCCATGAATCACAGCACGCCAGGCCTCCCTGTCCATCACCAACTCCCGGAGTTCACTCAGACTCACGTCCATCGAGTCAGTGATGCCATCCAGCCATCTCATCCTCTGTCGTCCCCTCCTCCTCCTGCCCCCAATCCCTCCCAGCATCAGAGTCTTTTCCAATGAGTCAACTCTTCGCATGAGGTGGCCAAAGTACTGGAGTTTCAGCTTTAGCATCATTCCTTCCAAAGAAATCCCAGGACTGATCGCCTTCAGAATGGACTAGTTGGATCTCCTTGCAGTCCAAGGGACTCTCAAGAGTCTTCTCCAACACCACAGTTCAAAAGCATCAATTCTTCGGCGCTCAGCCTTCTTTACAGTTCAACTCTCACATCCATACATGACCACAGGAAAAACCATAGCCTTGACTAGATGAACCTTTGTTGGCAAAGTAATGTCTCTGCTTTTGAATATGCTATCTAGGTTGGTCATAACTTTCCTTCCAAGGAGTAAGCGTCTTTTAATTTCATGAAGACAGGAACACAGAAATGTATATGTTAGTTTGGAATATAATGTTAGTAAAATTTATCTGAGATTAGGGCAAAGTCATTAAGAGATGAAGTCAGAAGCCCCATAATTTACACAGATCAACTAAACATAACATGTGCAATCCCTTATTGAACTCTTCCCTTATATATGCACTCTGTGTGCATAAGTAACAGCCCTATGAATTAGGAGTTACTACCAATACACAGGCGAAGCAATAGAGAGAAGTGGATTTATATGCCCAAAGACACATAGTAAGGGGTAGAACTAGAATTTGAATCCAGACCTTCCTGGCTCCCACCATACACATTCTTTCAACTATACCTCTTTTAACTAAAGCATACCTAGTTGGAAACCTCTCACACCTAGTTATAAATTTCTTTTTGACTCTAGCGAGAGAAATACAATGAATTAATTTAGAGGCAAAAAATTTATGAAAGCTATTGAAATAACAAGAGAAAGAGAAGTTTTATTTTTTTTCTCTAACACTGGATTTGTCTCACATGCCTCCTTGATGGCCTCACCAGTGTTTCTCATGGTAGCTTTCTAACTGCAACTCCCAAGAAGCAGCTTGGTTTGGGTTTATGCATCTGCTAACGATCTTTTGACAGAGTAGCAGATGGAAAACATTATGGCTACATTGACTTTAATTAAAAGTTTCTGTGCTATTCTTTGCAGTTATTTCTCCTACAGCTATTTGGAGACTTTAAGATCATGACTTTAGGATGTTAGTGAGCTGATTCTTTCCTGAAAGTGCAAAATGATAGATCATTTCCTGCTCAAATAGAATTTCCTTTAAATTCCATTAAACAAGAGCCTGTTTTATCTCTGATAATTTTAAAATGAAAGATTTTCAACTGTTTTGTAATAAAATATGCTTCAGGGAACTATAAACATTCTTCAACTCAATTTTATAAGTCTTAAACATTGCAAACAAGGTTATAGAAATATGTAACACTATCAATAATTAGTAACATTCCTACAGTGTTTGCAAGGGAGGGTAAGCTCATTTCATTCTCACCACAACTCTGTAAGGTAGGTACTACCATATCTCATCAAATCTAAGATGCCTTCAGTTTAAAAGAAGTCATTGTTTTATGCACCACTCGATCCCTGGGTTGGGAGGGAAGATCCCCTGGAGAAGGAAATGGCAACCCACTCCAGTATTCTTGCCTGGAAAATCCAACAGACAGAGGAGCCTAGGAGGCTACAGCCCATGGGATCGCAAAAGAATCAGACTAAACAACAACAACGACGAAAGAAAGAAATGGCTACTGATGAAAATCCTAAAATGACACCAGTTGTGATACAACCTCGATTGCAGTGATATTGAAGAAATAAACGTGCATCTTAGAAACCATGAAATACAAGGTTATCAGTTTTGCATATGAGGAAACTAAGAGAATCAAATAACTTGTTAAGACCAGATAGTCTGCTGAGATCAGCCCAGGGCTCTGACTTAGTTTTGTGTTCAAACTGTTAACACTTACGCTCTCACAAATGCTTTGGATCTGGGAGTATTTAGAAGAGAAACTTAACTGCATGATTTATCTATATTTGACTTATTAAAATTAAGTTGAAACTGCCTTTTCAAAATTTTACATATTGAGATATTAGAATTGGAACCCACTTACCTAACATGGTAAAGAACTAAAGCAGGACCAAACACAGACACAAAAAGGACACCAAGAGGCATTTCACCAAAAACAGGCTATTGTGGATACTGATAAAAATGTATGCAAATTTTCACTACTGTGAAGGCTGGGTAAATGGATACTCGCTTAAATTATTGGAGGGAGCTGAAGCTGACGTACTTCTAAAGTGCATCTGTGTATTCTGTATCAAAACAGGCATACTTTTTGACCCAGGCATTTCCCAACTAAGAATATAAGCGGAGTTCATGGGCAAAGAAGTGTATCTGAGGACTTCCCTGTGGTCCAGTGGCTAAGACTCCATGTTCCCAATGCAGGGGGTCCTGGTTCGATCCCTGGTCAGGGAACTAGATCCCAGATGCTGCAACTAAGAGTTCTCATGCTGCTGTGAAGATTCAATATGCCAAGTACTGCAACTGTGACCTGGTGCTGCCAAATGAACATATAAAATAACTTAAAAAGAAGATAAAAGAAGTGCATCTGATGAGTATACAGTGATGTTTTTTTTTTATAATCATGAAAAATTAGAAACAACTTGAATGTTCAACAATAGAGAACCGGGTAAACGAATTCTGGTATTCCCATTCAATGAAAATTAAACTGCTTTGGAAAGCAATGATCTTGATCCATAATTACTGACATGGAAAAATAAAGCAGCTTGTAGACAATATATATTTGCTTAAGGAGGTTGATATCCGCTGAATTTCCATCACTATTACCAAAAGAGGGGAGGAGGCGGTTATAAGACTATATCAGTATTTTTATGCTGTCAAGGAGAGAGTGGAATTCACATTTTTATCCTTGACTCTGAAATGAGCCCCTCACCTTTCTGATTCCCTCCTCTGTAAAAGAGGAGGTTAAAAAAAATAGAAGGATTAGAATCTTTCTAGTTCTAAAACTTAAATGCACGTTGACTAAAGAGCAGATTTAAATATGACACAAGCATGTGCTGGACTTCATCCAGAGCATGCTAGTTAACTGAGTTACCAAGTTCAGTGGTTCAGCAAGGTACCAGGCGCCTTGCTAGGCAAGTGCCCTTGTGGAATGGGCTTTGCGTTTCTTTTCACTGCCGCTATTTAGGAGATATAATGAAATCATCAATAAGAGAGAAGGAAAGTCAGGCTGGTGATTGTTACTGCTACTGGAGGATCATCATATCAGCGTTAAACAGAAGCTTAAGTGCCCTAGGATTCAGAGTTTGACAAGATTTTGGAACCTATCAAAACTCTGCTGAAACATGTGGCTGTGACTAAAATAACGAAGATACTGTCAGAGACAGAATTTGACTTGTCTGTGAGCACCTTCAAAAACAAAAAGCAATTTCTTAGGGATGATAGTTATTTACATGTAGTGGCCTTTGTGCAGAGTTTTTGTCTGCCTCAATCAAACCATTGGCTGTGTATCCTAAGTTGCTGGAAACAGCAGAACCAGCAGCAGCCCCGAGGTCTTAAATATTCTTTGTGCATACACTCATTTTGTTTTTCTAGCTTGGCTTTTACCCACTAGAGGGGATAATGCATTTTCTCCAGGGAATTCAGAGACTATCTTATATGTCTTACATAGTCTAAAGGAGATTGAATAATGCATACACATATAAAGTTGCATGTATGGTAATTGACATTAGGTGCTCCATTAAACAATGAAATGTCACAGTGTACCAGTTCTTCCGGACATGTTGCCATGGATACCCAGTGTGATGGAGGTGGGGAAAGAGTTGCTTAGGAATTCAGTGATTTCATTTTGAGGTGAAGTGAAAAAATAAACTGTTTAGAAATAGGAACCATTAAAGTAGTTGTTGTTATATATACAAATAGCTGTTTTCAAAATCATCAGTCTTTCAAAATGAGTATCAATTAATGACTGTTAATTTACATTGTCTGTTGTTTTGTGAGCCAAAAGCCTGGGCACAGTTCTTCATTTCAGCTAGGAACCTGTGTGGCATATAGATAAGAGAAAATATTTTAATCAAAGATGAATAAAACAAACAACAAAAAAATCAAGAGTAGAATTACAGAAATGGCAGGAGGCTAGTAGGAGGTAAGTTCTCCAAGGGTTTGCTCGGATGTACTCAGTACTGTGAACCCTCAGGTAATCTTTGGATTGATTACAAAGCAAAGATTTGGAAAAGGAACAAGTTTTAAGAATTAATAAGATACAACAGAAGCAGTAGTAAGGATGGCAGCTAACTAGTGTGATATGATATCTAAGAGCAGTTTGCAACCAGGACTGATTCCAGTTCTTGGATTTCCTGGAGGTACCCCGTGGAATTCTCATCTCTAATCAAACAGATTCCCAAACAAGTTCCCTGGAGTAGAAAGACAGGGCTCCAGTGTTCATCTAGGTGTATTCTCAACCGTGTACATTTTGTTGAAAACAGGAAGATTTTTTTGGAATTGCTGCTAAGTCGCTTCAGTCGTGTCCAACTCTGTGCGACCCCATAGACGGCAGCCCACCAGGCTCCCCCGTCCCTGGGATTCTCCAGGCAAGAACACTGGAGTGGGTTGCCATTTCCTTCTCCAATGCATGAAAGTGAAAAGTGAAAGTGAAGTCGCTCAGTCGTGTCCGACCCTCAGCAACCCCATGGACTGCAGCCTGTCT
>NW_011494762.1:2474803-2475176 GCF_000754665.1 Bison bison bison
GCCCCCAATCCCTTCCAGCATCAGAGTCTTTTCCAATGAGTCAACTCTTCACATGAGGTGGCCAAAGTCCTGGAGTTTCAGCTTTAGCATCATTCCTTCCAAAGAAATCCCAGGGCTGATCTCCTTCAGTATGGACTGGTTGGATCTCCTTGCAGTCCAAGGGACTATCAACAGTCTTCTCCAACACCACAGTTCAAAAGCATCAATTCTTCGGCGCTCAGCCTTCTTTACAGTTCAACTCTCACATCCATACATGACCACAGGAAAAACCATAGCCTTGACTAGACGAACCTTTGTTGGCAAAGTAATGTCTCTGCTTTTGAATATGCTATCTAGGTTGGTCATAACTTTCCTTCCAAGGAGTAAGCGTCTT
>NW_011494762.1:2475276-2495520 GCF_000754665.1 Bison bison bison
TGCGACCCCTAGACGGCAGCCCACCAGGCTCCCCCGTCCCTGGGATTCTCCAGGCAAGAACACTGGAGTGGGTTGCCATTTCCTTCTCCAATGCATGAAAGTGAAAAGTGAAAGTGAAGTCGCTCAGTCGTGTCCGACCCTCAGCAACCCCATGGACTGCAGCCTTCCAGACTCCTCCGTCCATGGGATTTTCCAGGCAAAAGTACTGGAGTGGGGTGCCATTGCCTTCTTGGAGTTTCCTTATTCCATCTCTGCTTCCCTTAATACAAATCATTCTTCTCTCGCCTTCCAATATCTGTTTTCCCTTTCTGATACATCGGCCATGTGGATACCAAAGCAAACAAACTAAAACCCCTCCAGATCAGATCATGTCCTTTCTGCTCCAGACACTTTTGATGGTTCCTCTTGCATGGAAAATCCCATGGATGGAGGAGAATGGTGGGCTGCAGTCCATGGGGTCGCTAAGAGTCAGACACGACGCTCAGACATGACGCTCAGACATGAGCGACTTCACTTTCACTTTTCACTTTCATGCATTGGAGAAGGAAATGGCAACCCACTCCAGTGTTCTTGCCTGGAGAATCCCAGGGACGGGGGAGCCTGGTGGGCTGCCATCTATGGGGTCGCACAGAGTCGGACACGACTGAAGCAACTTAGCAGCAGCAGCAGCAGCTTACTTATAGAGTAAATGCTAACTCCTTAATATGACAGCAGAGAATTCCCTGATGGGTGGTCTAGTGATAAGAACTCTGCACTTCCACTGCAGGGGGCCCAGGTTCCATCCCTGGTGGGAAACTCAGCCCTCACAAACCCGTCTGTCTAAATAAATAGGTAAGTTTACAAAAAGTAAATAATACAAGAAATAAGGGGTTTTTTTTAGTACACATTTTAAAAAAAATGACATTAGCCCTCTCTAAGAAAGTTTACTGTCAATAAAGCTCTTTAACGTCTTCTGCTTTCCATTCACGCAAGCTGTGTGTCAGCTTCATGAGAGGACAGGATGTTCTCCAAATGGGCAATGTGCTTTCCTGCCTCCAGCTGAAATGCATTTCTACCTGCTCCCAGCCTGTCAGAAGCCTGTTGTCCTTAAAATACCCCTCCATAAAAGCTCTTCTTCCCCTCCTCCACCCCTCCCAGGGGGGTTAAAATGTCCCTCTGTTTTCACAGAAGACTGTTTACACCTCTATGGAGCCCTTGAGCTGTGCTATGCTTAATCATGTCATAAAATTAAGAGACAGTTGAGAGCATACCTTCATAAAATTACAGAAATTTAAAAGTTGACAAAGATTTCACAAGCTCAATTTTCTTAATTTTGGCTGCACATCAGAATGACCTGGTGGGCATTATTGACTGGGGGATTTTTGTGAAAACGAATGCCTGTGGCCAGCAATTTGTTATGTAAGTGAATATTAAAACATCTGCAGTCAATAACATTCAGGTAACAGAAGATGCAGCAGCAACAGAACATGTATTAATACATCTCCAGTAAATATATATATATATATATATATTTATATGGCTTGACCCTACTTCCAAGGATTCTGATTAGTAGTTCCAGATTAGAATCTAGGCATCTGTGTGTGTGTTCAAATATTTATCCCCTGATGTAGCACATCAGTAGACTGACACTGGCATTTAGGGAGCCTTGATCTCCCCTAATCAGAGATTCTCATTACGAGATGATTTTCTTCATCCTCTGGTTATCTGGACACTTTAAATACCTATGGTGATTGGAATTTATAAAAGACACCCTTTCTTCTTTTGCATGGCTCTCTTTTATAGGCCTTCATTGGTTTTAGTTAGAATTTGCTACCTTTTGACTCTGCCCATTGGTTCTAGTATTGTCTGCTGGAGCCATATAAATCGTTTAGTATTGCCTACACTGCAGCCTCCAGATATTTGGAGACAGTTATGATGCCCTTTTAAAACCTTCTTTTATTTAGGATGTAGAACCCTGTCTATCCTTAGTGTTGCAACTTAATTCAGAAGCCATGTCACCATATATAAAGGGCTTAGTAGGTGCCAGAACTGTGCTGCAAATTGAAGAACCCATGGGGATCTTACAGGTGAACTGGGAGGAGATGAACTTGTAAATAAATGCCTTCGGTACAGAGGCAGTGGTTTAAAGTGTGGGCTCTGTAGTCAGACCTGTGTGGGATCCCTCGCTCAGCCACTTGACTAGCTTCCTCTTTCTTCAAGCTCTTTGTACCCTGATTCCTCATTTCTATTAATGGGATGAGAATACTAATATGACCTACTGCAGAGTACCTTAGAGGGAATTAGAGGTTTTCAGTACAATGCTTGGCATACAGTAAGTGTTCACTACATTTTGGCTACAAAAATAAGCTAAGAGCTATAATAGTGATAGGAACAAAGAAGATGTATTACGACTTGGAAGGCAAAGTTTATCTGGTACTGAAATATATATTTCTAAATATTTTATTTATTTAGGTATTTATTTGGCTGTGCTAGGCTTAGTTTCAGCATGTGGGATCTAGTTCCCTGACCAGGGATTGAACCCAACATTGGGAGCATGGAATCTTAGCCCTGGACTACCTGGGAAGTCCCTGAAATAAAAATATTGAAATAAAGTTTCCATGTACAAATTAGGTGAATTTGTACATGCTTTTACAAGTACCTAAAACCCACTTAATCCTTATAGAATTAAATACATTTCCTCATGTCCTTCTTAACACTTACTTTAATAATTTAGGTGGCATCTAATTCAGTTAATATAATAATAGGAAAAGTAGTTGCTGTATTAAAAGACTTGGTAAGAATAAGAACCTGAAAAGATTTCAATCAATGAGCACATTGAGCCAGTAGATGGAAATGAAACATTTTATACATAAGACTCTGGAAAGCTAAGTGTCGGTAGAAGATGAGGAAAATACAGCTTAAGGGAAGGATGTTTTAGATTTGGTTTATTATGAGTTAGTATGTGATATATCTGCCAGAAAAGTTAATGTGATTTTTTTCAAGCCATGATAAGAAAAATTTAGGATCCTGAATGATTGAAGATCGTGCCCTGCTCTCTTTAAAGTTCTAGATCTGTTCTTACTTTTCTCTTACTAATTGGGAGATCGGGCAAGTCAGCTAACATCACTGGAACAAAGTTTCTTCACCTATAAAATAGGGATAATTCCTTCCTAGTCATATTTACTTTGAACTATAAAGATCAAATATAATGAATACAAGTGAGATTGTTGTCACTATAGAGAATTTTGTCACATTCTATTCATATGATTCAAAACCTTTTTTCCTTGATATGACTGATAATATTACTAGTTTTATTAACCATCTGGAATTTTAATTAACTAAAATTTAACTGAAATCTTAGAGATTGTGGCATAGACAGTATTGTTCATCTTGCTTTTACATTCAGTAGAAATATGGACATTAAAGTAGTTGGTGAATGGTGAATTTTCTTTTTTTACCTCTTTTAGTTTGTATATTCACTGGCAAACCTAACTGTGCATTAAAGTGATGGAGGTATTTTAGAATAAGTGAAAAGCTCGTGAGCATCCAGGGCTAAGGTTAGCTATAGCAAAAGCAGTATGAATTACCTTGTTGAATAGCTTGTGTTCTACTTTTAGTGGAAAAGGATACTCCAGGAATATAGGGAAAGAACAGATTGGTAGTTTCTTTTACACTCTTTGCTGCTGGTGGTTTGTGCTTTTTGGGGAGGCAGTAAGAGACTCCTTTTCTGCATCCTCTTTCTCTGTCTCTCAACTGTTATAACAACAAAAATTCATAAATGTGAAGATCAAGAACCTGCAGATTACAGTTCTATCTAATTATCTTTTAAACCCAAACATGAGCATTAGAATCCTTTTACATATGATAGGACAGTTTCCCGTCAGCCCTGACATTTTTCTTGTGTTCTCTGTAGCTACCGAAGAGCCTGGACAGGGAAGGAAAGAGACAGAGGGTGAGAAAGAGAGGGAGAGTCTAAATGACAGTCTTTTGAATAGTGTAAGTTCAATCCCTAAAACAAAAAGCACGATCTTTTTTTCCACTAAATAATGTGCTCTCCAGCTTCACCTCTCATCCTGAGAGACATGAAAGAGAAAGTAAAAGAGGTGACCCAAATCACAGAGTGCCTTTGATAGGAGAAATTCAGCTGTTTTGAACACTTACAATCAAAGGAAGTGGTTTCCCTAATTACATGAACTATGTGAAATCTCTCAGAATAGCTCTTCCACCCCAGGATTCCTTGCACTTTAGAAGTTTGCATAAAAAGCTCACATGGAGAATGAGATGCAAAGTGTTTGATTCAGATTTTATTAGGCAGAAGAGTGCCCACATCCATCCTGCAGTTTGCCAGCTGCTCGGGTTGGGACCACTATACCTGGTTTTGATGTAGCTGTCTCTCAGACCTGCAACATTAAGATCTTTGTTCTATCCTTTTCTTGCAAGGAGCACCACTCTTCAGGAGCAGTAGCTATGAAAATATTCAGAAGATTCGTCTTCCCATTTTCTCTCTCCACCTGAAATGGATCCATAGCTATGTTTGTGAACTTTGCATGGGAAAACACGATTTCCTGGGTTGGTTGCTGGGTTGTGTTCAAGTGTTAGATTTTATTAAGCTCTTCATTCGATTTTAACATTTTAAATATAATCATTTACCATAAAATTTACATGCAGATTTCCCGCATGTACTCTCAGAATCTAGGCTAGGAATCTGCCAAAACACTTGGCCTAAAGAATAATAGCAATTATGGTGGTATTAAATCTTTTGTATTTTGCTAGTCACTTTGTTATCAAGGCATATAGGATGGTGCAGGTGTGTAGAGAAGAGAATTACAGATATCCTGAGTTCTCTTGTTTGAGGAGGTAGGTATCGGTATGAAGCCACCAGAAGACAGAAGCATCCATCTTAATTAAAATGTCAAGTTCTGAAGATTTTTTTTCCCCCTGGAGGAGTAATTTTATATATAAGGGAGATCGTCTAGTAAGCTTGCTGCTGCTGCTGCTGCTAAGTCGCTTCAGTCATGTCCGACTCTGTGCGACCCCATAGACAGCAGCCCACCAGGCTCCCCCATCCCTGGGATTCTCCAGGCAAGAACTCTGGAGTGGGTTGCCATTTCCTTCTCCAATGCATGAAAGTGAAAAGTGAAAGTCAAGTCGCTAGTAAGCTTAAGTAACAGTAAAAAAGGCATATGTGTGTTTCCTTTTGCCTTTCTTTTCTTTGTTTCAATGAATAAGTATGTTACTATTGTATCTTATATTCTGTTGAAAATTTGTGGGTCCGAAGAAAGAAATGGGAATCCAGGAACAGAAACAGCAGGAAATTTTATTTTGTCTAGTGTTTAAAGTACTGACTAAATTGTAATCCACATAAAATATCCTAACACTAGGACTGTTGGCTCTTGGGCAGTGAGATTTAAGTAAAAGAAAATAAGAGTACCCTTCAACGAACCAACCTATAAAAATCTATTTAAACAATTACATAGCAATTTCTTTGTACTTTAACAATTCTCATTTATTTCAGAGAAATAGCTTATTTGAAAAGATACATGGGTTGATAAGGATTTGTCATTTTAGGATATTTAAAATCCAAAAGTGTGCATGACTATGACCTGTGGTGTGTTGTGAACTCCTAATTATGGGTGGATAAAATTATGAGACATAGTCTCATCAATATAATAAGAGGAGATTTGAAAGGTGATGAAGGATTGATACTGTGGGAGGTATTTTGCTTAATAGGTAGGTTTGCACATAATTGTGAAGAGGTCTGTTATCTGGGAAATCTACTATAATACTCAAACTGAAAGTTTAATAGCTATTTTAGTCCAACAGTCCTAAACCCCCATTTTAAAAATCAGTAATTTGAAGTTCAGAACTGTTACGTTGGGTAGCAGTAAATTGAGTTGTAGGGCCCAGGCCTTTGGTTTGCCAGTTTGGAGCTCTTGTCAGGAGCACACTGTCAAGTTCCTACTGCTTCTGTTATTTTTTTGAATGATATTAAATTGCCTGCCCTATGCTTGTTACAAGAGAGAAGGTTAAACATGCTTAAATGATAGGCATGTGGTAATACTTTAACATTAGCGGTAAAAGGTCATTTTGGTTTTCTTCTTCATAGTATTTCTATCAACTAAGAAGTAGTACCACATAAATCACAATTCAACTCCTTGTTCATGATCAAGACTGTATCTATGCCGACCCAGAGACTGAGAATTGTAATCGTCATGTAAAATTCCACAACCTCTCTGGAAAATGGGTTCTGTAATCCTTACCATTCAGAAGTCAGCTTCACGGCTGGCTTAAATAACTTCTGTTAAGGTTTAACTTAGATCCCTTGCATTATCCTCAAATGATTATAAATAATATTATTCAGACGGTGCTTTTACCATTTACACAGCACTGTTAATTGTATCATTCCGTATACAAAATGATGAAACGGGTTCAGTATGATTCCCCAAGCTATACCTTAGAAACCAGAGCTGAATCTTAGGGTTTTTGGCTCTGGATCCAGTACTCTTTACCTGAGATAGAATCTCAGCTTTGGAAAAGACCTTAATTGACAATATTTTAGATGCCTAGATCTCCTCTGCAAAATTCCTGCCACAGATGGGCATTGAGCATTTGTTTGAATTCTGATTACCACTGCTAGAGAACTCACTGGAACATTCTCAATCCTCCTGGAACCGTCACCTTTGGAAGACTGTGACCATCACAGAATTCTTCTCTGAGTTTTTCTGAGTCTATACCACACGCTAACAGTACATCTTTGGTCAGTCATAAAAGGCATAAAATAACACTGTATAAGAATGTGACTTTTTAAAACATCATTAAAATTATACTCAGAAAACTCTTACCAAATGGCATTTATTAAGCATTTAATTGTCCCCTAATTTGTAATTATAAGTAATATAGTGTCATTTATTGTAGTTTTTTAGTTTTCTGTCAATTTTTTAAAGTTTTTTCTTGCTTTTTGGAATCTCTTTCTAGTTTTAAAGTGACTAGTTCTTACTTAAGTGAAGAACCCAATTGCATATAGAATACTAATAATAGAAAAATAGAGCCCTAAATATTATATTTTATACACCAGTATCATACCTCTTTTTAACGTTTATACTTTTGTCCACTTGCTCACTGTGACCCTGCTATACTTAAAACCAGACATTTCCATGTTATATTTATTTTCTATATTTTACTTTTTATATTAAAAAGGTGATAAATGTTTATTTTTTAAAAATCAAATATTATAGCAGTGTAAAAAGTAAAAAAGCAAAAAATTTCTCCTCCTTACAATCCTATTTTATAAAAATTCTCAGCTTATGAATGACTTAACAGATTGATTTTTATTTCCCTCTGCATTTATAACAGTACTAATACTGTTCCCACTTCCCAGGTGGCTCCGAGGTAAAGAATCCGCCTCCCAGTGCAGGAGACACGGATTCTATCCCTGGGTCAGGAAGATCCCTGGAGAAGGAAATGGCAACCCACTCCAGTATTCTTGCCTCGGAAATCCCATGGACAGGGGAGCCTGGCAAGCTGCAGTCCATTGGAGTTGCAAAGAGTTGGACATGACTTAGTGACTAACAGCAATACTCTCTCCGTTCCATGAAAAAATGGATCATCCAAAGAAGAGTAGCATGAGGGAAATTTGTATCTGCCTGTATCTTGACTGTGGTGATGATCACTTGAATACATGTATTATAAAGTTGTGTAGAACTAAACACACGCACGCATACAAGTGTGTATAAAACTGGTGAAATCTGAATAAGGTTTGTGGATTGTCCCAACCTCAGTTTTCTGGTTATGTTATTGTACTGTAGTTATGCAAGATGTTACCATTAGGGTACACTGTGTAAGAGTGTATGGGATCTCTCTATATTATTTTTTATAGCTGCCTGTGAATCCACAATTATCTTTTTAAAAAGAAGTTTAAAAATTAGATCATGCTGTTTTATATATATCACAAGTTGAATTTTTAACTGTGTAAAATTGCCATGTGAGTATGTATAAAGCTACCTCATTCTTTTTAATAACCTTTATACTTTGTACTTAAATAGTATTTATTTGTTTACCTTTCCTTTGTTATACTAAATTATATCCTTGACCAGTGTACAATAAAAATTTACTAAACATGTGAAGAAACATGAAAAACTTCTGAACACTTCTTAGTAAAATGTTCGGCTATGAGAGGCAGGATGTTTAGTGGCTTTCAGTACACATTCAGCTCCAGAGCTTCTCCTTTGTTTTGTTCTTCTAAAGCAACTTGGAATGTATTCACTATTTCCTGATATTGTAGGGATGAGTTGGATGAGTAGCATGGATTCTGATTGAGCTTTCTCCCAGGCAAGCTAGCGAGCTCAGAGCACTGAGGGATAAAGAAAGCTTCACTCTCCTGTCTCCCCCTCACCACAGGTCATCTTTTCTAACTTCCTAATGATGCTTGAAAACTGTGCACACATTGTTTAACAGGAAATATGTAAATGTTGGTTCCTTTGCTGATTTTTATGGAATGGTCCCTCTTGAATTTCAGGGCTTCTTTGTGTAGCTCCAGGACTAAGATTGATGTTTGACGACAAAGTGAAACCTCTGTGGCTTCTGAGGTTCCATTGGTGCCTCTGTCTTCACCCCATCTCTTGTCCTTTCTCCTCTGCTAGATTGAGCTGCTTTTGCTAACTCGGTTACAGCAAGATGTTTCTGAAGGTTTGATCAAGGGCTATCTCTTAAAGCTGTCTTCTTACAGAGGAAAATCTGTAGTTTTTGAGGATTTGTGAACCCCGAGCAACTGTTAAAGATGTGTAGAACTCATCATTTTGTAGGATGGTTATAAAAATTTATAATAATAATGCTAATAACCCATATTTGGGACTTAGTACAGTCCAGTTTTCTTGGTGCTTTATATGCCTGGACTCATTTAATGCCTAACAATAGTAAATCATATTCTAATATTCCTTTTCATTTTACAAAGTGTTTTCACATTTATTTGATTTGTATTAAAACCCTGTGATATGAGATAGAGAAGATTAGGGAGGTATGACAGCTAAATGTGCTGTGAACCCTCTGGAGAGGGTCCTAGGCCACAAAGAGGACATTCACGGAGCAACAGGTGAAATAAGTTTGGTTAATAGTGATGTACTACAGTAATATAAGGTATTAACTGGACTAGGGCTCTACAGGGCCTCTATTTTTTTCTGTGACTCTGAATACTCTAAACAGCTTTTCTCTGAATCTAAAAACTATTCCAAAATAAAAATTTTGAAAGTTTTTATTATCCCCAATTCCACAGATTCCTAGTGTTTGAAAGGCCAAGTAACTTGCTGAGTGGCACATAGGGGAGTTAGTGAAAAACCAGAACCTAAAACCCTAGTCCTTGCCTTTCTGGTGCTGCCCAGGCCTGTATTTGGCTCAACGCCACCATTCTCCCAACAGTCTTTAGAGCTGGGAGGTAATATCCTTACTTTACAGATGATAGGTCATTGTGATTGATGTTCACTCCTAGAAAAATAACTCAGAAATATTTTTCCGATTGACTTTGAGCCAGTAGTCCTTCCATATTTGAATGGAGGGTGGCATACATATATTGGGCTCATTTGATTACATTAACACAACAGAAACCTCATCATGATGAAGGACAGCCAGGGCCAGAGGCAACTGTTCTGAAAAAGAATAATGGTGCAGTGTGCTCCTCTGTGACCTCTGACACGGAGATCTGAGAATGGGCAGGAAACAGAAACACAAGAACAGCCCCACCAAATTCTCATTCTTTCTGCACACGTGGTAATTGTGAGGCTAATGATGGTTAAGCTGGATTCCTTACCCTGAGTGTGGAAAAGAGAAGTAATGTTCACTTTCTTTCAGCTTGGCACTTTATTTTTAAAATAGTAGGGAACTGTAAGATTTGTTTAGAGATTAGAACAACCAGGCTTAACAACTTGTGGCCACCTTTGGTATATTTTGGTCTTTGGATTCAGAATCTTCCGGCAGCTGTGGTGTTACCTGAGTTCGTAGGATGATAGATACCTTCACTCTCTTCCAATGCTGTATTCACTAGACTTTCCCTGGTCTTTTGTCGCTGTTCTGCCCAGACCTGTGTTTTGGCCTCTTGTCTCCTTTGTGAGTTTCACTGTGCCATTGCTGTCAATCTTTGGATCTGTTTTCCAGAAGTTCATAGTTCTAGCTGGTGTTCTGTGTGTCTGAGATCAGTTCTGTGTATCTTCTAAACAATTTATCTTTGTTCACTCTAGGAATGATTTATTGAGGTAAACCAGGTGCCCAGCATGTACTTTCCAGGTATATTTGGCCCTCACAGCTGCTTAAGTAGACACTGATTTTCTTATTTTAGAGGTGACAGCAAGCTCAGTGATATTGAGGGACTTGCAAGGCCACACAGTTTAGACATGATAAAGTTGAAATTCAGCCCCAGCGTTTCCAGCTCCTAAGTAGTGAGGCCACAGTTTAGCTGCCACAGCACCGCTGTCTAGGCCAGTGCACATTAGGCTCACCTGGGAAGCTTCTAAGGCACACCTGTGCCTGGGTCCCACCCCATATCAATTTAGTCCGATTTAAGTCAGGAAGTTAGAATTTAAGGGACTTTAGATCATTCATTTGGTCCTTTTTACCTCTAAATTTTGACATTTATCAGTAGGTGAGCTGAGGCCTCGAATCACATAGCCTTTGAGTGTCAGAACCAAGGCTAAATTAGGTCTCTTGATTCTGATTCTAGAGTTCTATCCATACTCATAAAATAAACATGTTAAAGTATTTACTCTGTTATGTATATGTGTAGTCACAGGTGAGTTTGTTTATACTTTGGTAACATACAGAAATGTGTGTGCATGTACATCTGTGTGCATGTATAGAACATGTACATCTATGTGATTTTGAAAATTGACATTCATTTGTGAGAGAGGCTGTACTATGTCATGGTGGAAATCATAGGCTTTACAACCAGACTACCTGGTTTGAATCTTGGCTTCACTGCTTCTTAGCTAGGCTTGTAATTCCTTTACCTATCTGTGTTCTCCTATGTATACTCCACATTCCAAGCTACTATCTCTCAAACATGCTGCCCCATGCTGTCTCTGCCAAAGTTCTTGCTATTCCCTTTGCTTGGAATGACAAGCCTTCTCTAGCTATAAATTAAAGCCTAATTCATTTTCCATTGTCTAATTGAAGCTTTCCATTACCCCTAGCTTCACCTAATCGCTATATGGGTCCTCCACGACACTTTCTACTTCTTATTATCATTGTGTTGCATTTTGTTATTATGCACTTTTATTTTTCCCCTGCTATTGTGTGAGCCTTGAAAGTAGGGGTTTATTTTATTTTTATATAACTTAGAATGCCCATGTCTCTTGTTTTCATTCATACCAGAAAATAGCACAGGTATAGATCTAAGGGACTTTATCAGAATGTTCAGGGGAGGTTATATTTAACTGAAAAAGTCAGAATATAACCTATAAAGGGTATTTAATAGAAAAGATCAGAATTCAGAATTAGTTAGGGAAACTTTAACAATAGAATAAAAATCTAGCCAAATATAATGGGATTAAGAAATGAATAAAAAGCAAAGAAACAGAACTTAGTGAAAAGTATTATTTCAAGACATTTTGATGTTTAGAAAAGTAGTTTGAGAAGAGGGTCAAGCAAAGTTGTTTGTTGTGAAACTCAAGCATTTTTTAGGCCTAGAGGGTAGAACTAGAAAGAGAGTGTTCCAGAAAGGATATAATTGATGGATTATACGTCTTGAGTGAAAAGGGGAGATATAAAAAGCACAGGTGGGGGAAAAAAAAAAGAGCACAGGCGCCATTGTAAGATCTGGGAAGGAAGGATACCTTTTTCTTAGAGACAGAAAGGCAGAAAGTGTAAGGAAGGAATACTGAGGACAGTTATGCCCATCTCTCTGGTGTAGCGCATCCATAGTGATCTGAGACTGAAAAAGGCAAGAGCAGCTAAAGGCCATGAGTAGAGTCAAGGTTTATTGTAGGTAACTCATAAAGATTATCTTGTTTATTACTTAATATCATCATTGTCTGTCTTCCTCTCTAAATTGTAAGCTCTTTGAAGGCAATGGCTTTGCTATCTGGTCCATCACTCTCCTCAGCCCCGAAAAAATAGTGCCTGGCACATAAATACTCAGTAAATATTTGTTGAGTGAACAGAAAATGAAGAAGGGAGGAAATTGGAGATACTCGAAATTACTGCTACAGCCTTTTAGCGTTCAATAAATGGAGATGTAAACAGAACTCATTGGATAAGATTGCTGAGGGTGCTCTTTAAAGAAAGCTGACCTAAGAGAATGCCTTTATACACTTTCCTCTTTCCTGCCGCCTCAAGTGTGAATATAATGGCTTAGAACCTCAGGAGTTACCTTGAGGATGTAAACTGGTGCGAAGGACGGTGAGGCAGACTGTATTAATAATTGTGGAGCTTCCATATTGGGCTTCCTGCAGCCCTCATATTTTGAGACAATATGAACTACTTGTTTAACTACTGTTATTTTGGATCTCTCTTTCTTTCAATAGAAAGAAGCCACAATGGGGCTTCTCTTGTGGCTCAGCTTTAAAGAATCCACCTACAATGTAGGAGACCTGGGTTCGATCCCTGGGTTGGGAAGATCCCCTGGAGAAGGGAAAGGCTACCCACTCCAGTATTCTGGCCTGGAGAATCCCATGGACTATACAGTCCATGGACAAACAGTCGGACACAACTGAGCGACTTTCACTTTCTTTCAGTAGAACCAGTTGATTAGAGAGGGAAAACTGAAAGGAATTAAGGGACTAGAGACCTTGATAAGATAACTGAAGAGCAGGCTTAAGGTGAATAAGGCTAAAAGGTTAAGGTAAAAAAGGGCCTTCTGAGTTTGAGATGGGTGGGTAATAGAAAGATCTAAGGGATGGTCATGAATTGCTAAAGCAGAATGCTAGTGAAGGCTGCTGGAGGAGAAAAAGTGAAGGAGAGAGTATCTTTGTGCACAGAGAAGTAACCAAGAGATAACCCTTCGATTAGACCAGTGTTTCTTTGAGTTTTCTGATGGGCCACCAGGGACCATCTATGGACCCTGGACTCTTATCTTGAATAGTCCAGTTTGAGATACAATACAAAATACTATTTTATTGTATGGCTTCACTGTCAAAATGATTTAAGGCAGCTAATAAAAATACAAATTATGAGATTTAAAAATTAAAATAGGAAAATGGGGCAAAGGGAAAATCTGGTATAAAAAAAAAAAAAAAACCAAAATGGAAACAAAAATGAAAATAGTATGATAAAAACACACTCATGAGGTTCTTTATTCTTTCTAGATATAGGCAACAAATTTGTGCCTAAGCTTTCTAGCAATCAACTTGAGAAATGTAACATGATAGGTTGTTGAGCAATGGGGATTAAAAACCAACCAGTTCAGGAAAATCACAAATATTCCTTTTACTAAGACCAGATAGATTCAAGGGATTACATCTGATAGAGGGCCTGAAGAACTATGGATGGAGGTTTGTAACATTGTACAGGAGGTGGTAATCAGAATTATCCCCAAGAAAAAGAAATGCAAAAAGGCAAAATGGTTGTCTGAGGAGGCCTTACAAATAGCTGAGAAAAGAAGAGACATAAAAGGCAAAGGAGAAAAGGAAAACATATATCCATCTGAATGCAGAGTTCCAAAGAATAGCAAGGAGAGATAAGAAAGCCTTCCTCAGTGATCAGTGCAAAGAAATAGAAGAAATCAATAGAATGGGAAAGACTAGAGATCTCTTGAAGAAAATTAGAAATACCAAGGGAACATTTCATGCAAAGATGGGCACAATAAAGGACAGAAACGGTATGGACCTAACAGAAGCAGAAGATATTAAGAAGAGGTGGCAAGAATACACAAAAGAACTATACAAAAAAGATCTTCATGACCCAGATAACCACAATGGTGTGATCACTGACCTAGAGCCAGACATCCTGGAATGCAAAGTCAAGGGGGCTTTAGGAAGCATCATTACAGACAAAGCTAGTGGAGGTGATGGAATCCCAGCTGAACTATTTCAAATCCTCAAAGATGATGCTGTGAAAGTGCTGCACTCAATATGCCAGCAAATATGGAGAACTCAGCAGTGGCCACAGGACTGGAAAAGGTCAGTTTTCATTCCAATCCCAAAGGAAGGCAATGCCAAAGAATGTTCAAACTATTGCATAATTGCATTCATCTCAGATGCTAGCAAAGTAATGCTCAAAGTTCTCCAAGTGAGGCTTCAACAGACTGGTACGAAATTGGGAAAGGAGTATGTCCAGGCTATATATTGTCACCCTGCTTATTTAACTTATATGCAGAGTACGTCATGCAAAATGCTGGGCTGGATGAAGCATAAGCTGGAATCAAGATTGCCAGGAGAAATATCAATAACCTCAGATGTGGAGATGACACCACCCTTATGGCAGAAAGCAAAGAGGAACCAAAGAGCTTCCTGGTGAAAGTGAAAGAGGACAGTAAAAAAGCTGGCTTAAAACTCAATGTTCAAAAAACGAAGATCATGGCATCTGGTCCCATCACTTCATGGCAAATAGATGGGTAAACAATGGAAACAGTGAGAGACTTTATTTTCTTGGGCTCCAAAATCACTGCAGATGGTGACAGCAGCCATGAAATTAAAAGATGCTTGCTTCTTGGAAGGAAGGCTATGACCAACCTAGACAGCATATTAAAAAGCCGAGATGTTACTTTGCCAACAAAGGTCCGTCTAGTCAAAGCTATGGTTTTTCCAGTGGTCATGTATGGATGTGAGAGTTGGGCTATAAAGAAAACTGAGTGCTGAAGAATTGATGCTTTTGAACTGTGGTGTTGGAGAAGACTCTTGAGAGTCTCTTGGACAGCAAGGAGATCAAGCCAGTCAGTCCTAAAGGTGGAAGGACTGATGCTGAAGCTGAAGCTCCAATACTTTAGCCACCTGATGCTAAGGGCTGACTCATTAGAAAAGACCCTGATGCTGGGAAAGATTGAAGGTGGGAGAAGGGGAAGACAAAGGATGAGATAATTGGATGGCATCACCGACCTGATTGACATGAGTTTGAGCAAGCTCTGGAAGTTGGAGATAGACAGGGAAGCCTGGCGTGCTGCAGTCCATGGAGTCGCAAAGAGTCAGACACAATTGAGTGACTTAACTGAACTGAAGATGATTATACTTAAATTATAACTTTATATGATTGAACCTAAAAACATAAAAAATTGTCTTTTGGATCGGAGGAATATAAAGATGTTTTTGAAGAGAGCCATAGTAACCAAGTTTACACAGTACCTCAATACTGGGCTGAAAAGTGAATACATTCAGTCAGGTGGCTCTACCAGTTACTTGAGTATGTTTTTAGAATGATTGGTATTTTTGCATAAATTTAGGTAAAATAACTCCTAAAAATTGAAAAATAAGACATGTCAAGAAAATTGATAAGAATTAGAGTTTTTGACTTGTTTAGTCACTAAGTCATATCCAACTCTTTGCAACCCCATGGACTGCATGCAGCATGCCATCTCCTCTGTCCTCCACTGTCTCCCAAACTTTTCTCTAATTCATGTCCATTGAGTTGGTGATGCTATCTAACCATCTCATCCTCTGCCACCCCCTTCCCCTTTTGCCTTCAATCTTTCCCCAGCATCAGGGTCTTTTCCAATGAGTCAGCTCTTTGCATCAGGGCCACAGTATTGCAGCTTCAGCTTCAGCATGAGTCCTTTGAATGAATATTCAGGATTGATTTCCTTTAGGATTGATTGGTTTGATCTCCTTGCTGTCCAAGGAACTCTCCAGCTATTCAGAGTCTTCTCCACCAACACAGTTCAAAGGCATCAATTCTTCAGCATTCAGCCTTTTTGATGGTTCAACTCTTGCATCTGTACATGACTACTGGCAAAACCATTGCTTTGACTATAGGGACCCTTGTTGGCAAAGTGATGTCTCTGCTTTTTAATATGCTGTCTAGATTTGTCACTGCTTTCCTTCCAAGGAGCAAGGGTGTTTTAATTTCATGGCTGCAGTCACATCCGTGGTGATTTTGGAGCCCAAGAAAATAAAATCTGTCGCTTTTTCTACTTTTTCCCCTTCTGTTTACAATGAAGTGATGAGACCAGATGCCATGATCTTAGTTTTCTGAATGTTGAGTTTTAAGACAGCTTTTTCATTCTCCTCTTTCACCATCAAGAAGCTCTTTAGTTCTTCTTCACTTTTTGCCATTAGAATGGTATTATCTGCATGTCTGAGGATGTTGATATTTCTCCTGGCAGTCTTGATTCCAGCTTGTGATTCATCCAGCTTTAGGCTTCAGTTCACTTCAGTTCAGTTCAGTCGCTCGGTCGTGTCTGACTCTTTGCAACCCCATGAGCCGCAGCACGCCAGGCCTCCCTGTCCGTCACTAACTGCCAGAGTCTAGGCTTAGGAAAACCTATAATGTAGTGTAATATGAAAATTAGCCTTCAGATGTTATCTTTTACTATCTCTAATGAACACAAAGAAGGACTTAGATTTCAGCATGAAGGTTAGTGACAAGAAAGATTGTGGTGGTGATGGTGGTGATGGTTATTAATATGGGAGAGTTTGCCTAAATGGAGGCTATCTCTTCTTTAAACCTTTAAGGGAGAAATCATCTTAAGAGTCTGTGATTCCAGGTTATTTTTTTACCATATATTTGTTGGGGTTTGGTGCTTTTTTGTCACTCAATAGTCTGACAGATATCACACACATGCCTTTGTCATTAATTATTGTTTGAGTATGCTGACAGAACCCAGAAATAGTGAAATCATTAAATGGAAGAATCCAGGTATTCAAGATGCTGTCTAATTGGAGTCTACAAGATGTGAAAGGACTTTTCAGACTATTTAAAAATTAAGTTTGCCTGAATTCTTCTAAATGATTTTGCAGATTTCTATAATAAATGTAGCAAACATTTCTCTAATGGGATATAAATAATCAAACTCTGTTGCACTGTAGAGTAATATTATAAAGCACTTAACTAATCAGATTGTGAGAGTTGCTCAAAATTCCTAACCATGTAATTTTTGCATAGAGAGAGGGTGCTTCATGCTGTGCAATTAACTGGTTTTATTAACTATAAATTTGGTCGTTTCTTGCTGGCCTGATGGCCTAGTGAGAATTAGATCTTGGTTCTTGACTTGATCTTGCCCAGTTGAGTGTCAGGAAGGCTTGGAAATCTTATAGTGGAGGTAGTGGCTGAGGCCCTAAGGGGAGTTGATGAAGAGTTGTTTCTCACGTTTCTGTAACTAACTAGAGAGTTTTGGTATTTTTTTAGGTCTATTATAATTTTAAGATGTTCTATAAACTAATATCCCATTCTGTATTCAAATTAGGTTTGTAAAGTAAAGTGGGAGGGTTTAGTGATTATAAACAGAACTTTGACATAAGACAATCTGTGTTAAAAACATGGCTTTGCCATTTTTTGTGCTCTTAGGCAAGTTTTAAAATTTCTCTGCAATAGTAGAAGGCTCTGACTCATGATTTGCTTTGAGGCTTTAAAAGGTCAGTCTACCAATTGCATATATCATCACCAGACAGAATGATGTTTGCATTACTCACCTTTCTGAAATTTGATTATTTTCATCAGGTTCTTTAACTACCTGTTCCATTTCTTCCTTTAATTTCTTCATAGTACATATATTTAAAATACAGATAAATAAATACCTCTGCTCAAAAAAAGCATGCAAGTGTTTTAGAATTATATTTATATAATATTTTGGTTCTCTAAATTAATCTGGGCTTCCCTGGTAGCTCAGACAGTAAAGAATTCACCTACGATGTGGGAGACCTGGGTTTAATCCCTGGATTGGGAAGATCCTCTGGAGGAGGGCATGGCAACCCACCCCAGTATTCTGGCCTGGAGAACTCCATGGACAGAAGAGCCTGGTGGGCTTTGATTAATCTAAGCCATTAAATAACATTAGCAAATGTGTTCACAGCAAATATAAAATACTTCAGAATAAAAAAGCAAGATCACAAAATGAAATAAAAACAAATGGATGGTAACTACCCTGTTGGTCCAGAGATTAGGAATTCTCCTGCCAGTGCAGGGGACATGGGTTCGATCCCTGGTCCAGGAAGAATCCCACATGCCGTGGAGCAACTAAGCCCGTGAGCCACAACTACTGACCCCACAAGCCTGGAGCCTGTGCTCCGCAACAAGAGAAGCCACTGCAACGGAAAGTCCATGCACCACAGCTAAAGAGTAGCTGCTGTTCACCGCAATAGAGAAGCCCACACACAGCAATGAAGACCCAGTACAGCCAAAATACAAACAGAGGAGCTTCTGTAGTGGTTGAGTGGCTAAGATTCCCAACGCAGAAGGCCCAGTTTTGATCCCTGGTCAGGGAATGAGGTCCCCACATGCCGCAACTAAGACCGGGAGCAGCCAAATAAATAAAATATTTTGACAAAATATTAGAAGACTAATATAAAATATTATTTTTTAAAGCTGTCTATATGAATTGTTTGGCACAGTAGACACTCGGTGTGTACTAGCTGTTTTTGTATAGAAGTCTGCAAACTGGAATCTCTTTGAGCAAAGGCAGCTTTTGATAAAAAAAAGTATTTAGATGAAAGGACTCATATTTTTATTGTATTTTTTTAAAGGGGGTGGGTAAAGAATCCACCTGCAATACAGGGAATGCAGGAGATGTGGGTTCCATACCTGGGTGGGGAAGATCACCTGGAAAAGGGCATGGGAACCCACTCTAGCATTCTTGCCAGGAGAATCCCATGGACAGAAGAGCCTGGAGCGTAGAGTCCATCGGGTCACACAAAAAGTCAGACACAACTGAGCAACTGAGCACAACACAGCTCAGATAAACGTGGAAAGTCAAATATGATAAATACATGAAGCTAACTAAGACAATTATGAAAGTGGAATTATGAAAGTGGAATCCAACGTGGAAGAAATCTGATCTCTGCTCATAAGCTTGACTTGACTCTGAATGATAAACTGGTTAAAAAGGAAAAGGAAGACCTTCAGAGAAAGAAATTATCATTGGTTAAATACCTGGAATTTCTAGATACTAGGGTAGGATTTCTGTTCTCCCTTAAGGAGATTGGAGCCCAGAGAGTTTAAATCGCTTCCCCTAAGTCACTCAGCTTATAGGAGGCATAGCCAAGACTCCTGCCTCCAGCCTGTTTGACTCCAGAGGGTATCCTAATACACCACAGTTAATGACCTCAGTTCAGTTTATCACATATCTATTGCGGATCCACTCTGAGTAAAGCAACTGTTAGAAATACATCAAGTTAGGTGTATTTTTTTGTTTTGTTTGTTTGTTTTTTATAGAAATGGATAGAAATTTAAAGCATGAAGGAATCTGGAAGATAATTTTGTCCAGCAAAAAATAATTTTCTAGGAGGAAACAAGGTTCAGAGTAACCAGGTGGCTCCAGGGCCATCCATTTTGGAATTAGAATTTAAATTTCCACTGACCTAGTTTTGATTACATTATATTGTGTTTTATTATTTTTTTTAAAAGCCTAGCCCTTCATTAATTCATACTTCAAGTCTTATTCAAGTGCTTTCTTTGGGGAGGTTTTCTGTGTAATTTTAGCCCCAAGTGATCTCTTTGACCAAGTTATATAAGTTGTTTAGTGGAAAATTGAGTGCTTGAATGTGCTTTTGTTATCCAAACTGAATACAGGTTTACAATATATCTGACTTTTTCATGTCATCACAGTGACCTTCTGTTGTTGAGCATGAAGAATCTAAAATCTCTCAGTCTTTTATACCTTGGGATATCTCTTACATCCCTGTCCTTAAATCTTCAGTATTTATTTCATTCAGTTTTAGCCAGGCTTCCATCCTGCCAGGTTAGTCTGTCCTTAGTTGGGTATATACTTAACTGGAGAGCAGCCTGATCCCTGGAACGGAGCCCAGGCAGCTGTCCTGGTAGCTGCACGTGGTAAGTCTCCTGCAACCCACCAGGAAAACCATTGAGCAATAAAGACTTCCCAGCACCAGTGACGTTTGTAATGCATCCTGCATGACTCCATCTCGGCTGTTCACGAAGACTGAGCAGAATGATTAGTTTATTTTTCCTTCTTAGTATTTCTAGCCATTTTTCTTCCAAAGAAACGTCTTCATGACATCATACGTCATGAGGAATATAGGCTGTATTATATTATGGAACCTGAATTCAGTTCGTTTATCCTTCTTTATTTCCCTGAATACCTAAAGGGCAGCATTTGAAAGAAAACCTACAGAGCTGAGAGATTTGCTGCTTGTCGTGTGCCTGTGTTATTGAATGGGTCTCATTAAGCCTAAAAGTGAC
>NW_011494762.1:2495620-2497573 GCF_000754665.1 Bison bison bison
GACCTGGGTAGGACTCTGGTGATTCAATACAGAATTGAAAATCATCCTCGCCTATTTTTAATGTTGTTCTATAGCACTGAGTTTTTAGAAGTGGGAGCTGGTTTTCCATCTTGTGAGAATTAAGTTTTTATTTTAGGAAAATGCCCCTAAAATAGTATTCTTGGAGTAAAAATGTAATGAAGTAAACAGCTTTTTTTTTTTTTGACACTGGTTCTTGTCATCTGACACGTGTAAATCTTCTGATTACTTAGAGAGTGCATTCTGCCTCAATTATCTTTATAATCAGAGCCTGAAACAGAACAGAATGTCTACCTACTTCTTGCCTGAAAAAGCAAGATGTTTTGACCTTATACACTACTGTTTTAGGGTTTTTGGGGTTTTTTTTGGCTGCACTGAGTCTTCATTGTGCCATGGGCTTGCTCTTGTGGTATAAGGGCTTCTCATTGTGGTGGTTTTTCTTGTTGCAGAGCACAGGCTCTAGAGCTCGGGTCAGTAATTATGGCTCACAGACTTAGTTGTTCCATGGCTTGTGGGATCTTCCCAGACCAGGGATCAAACCTGGGTCCCCTGCATTGGCTGGAGATTTCTTAACCACTGGTCCACCAGAGAAGTCCCTGTTTTTGGAGTTTTTAAATCAAGTATTTCCCCTTGTGCCTTACATTCTACTGCTAAGTACAATAGCTCTGAGCTCTGTGGGGATAATGGTAAGAGGTATGCTGTACTGAGAAGACCAAGGGCATTGTCTTTTCAAACCCATCCTGTTCTTTAGAAGCCTGGTTCAGTTGTAGAGTTTCGTGATGTTGGCCCAAGCCTAGGAAGAGGGCTGTCTTAGTCCATTCAGGATGCTGTAACAGAATACTGAAGATAGGATGACTTATAAACAACCAACACACTCATAAGTTCTGGAGGTTGGGAAGTCCGAGATCAAGTTGTTAGCAGAGTCCATTTCTGGTGAGAACCTACTTCCTGATTCACAGTTGGCCATCTTTGTGTGGTGTCCTCATGTGGCAGAAGGAGGGGGCGAGGGAGCTCTTTTATAAGGGTGTGATTCCATTCATGAGGCTCTACCCTCATCATCTTTTACCGGTCCCACCTCCTTATACTATCGCTTTGGGGATCAGGTTTCAACATATGGATTTTAAGGGAACACATTCAGCCTATGCAAAAAGCGTGTGTGAAATGTAGCCCCACTACTAAGAATCAGGGCTCCATTTTTCAGTGTGTGGTAGAGGAGTGTCTGCTACAGTGGGTATGGTGTGGGGAAGGTGTGGACTCGATAAGAAGCTGGCTTACTTGCAGAGGTGATTTGGAAATATAAATGATACAATGCCTTGGGTAGAAAGCTGGAAGCAGAAGGTTTAAGATTAAGCAAACTTCTCCACTCTATATCTGAAAAAGTTGAATAAGGGCATGCTTGGAGAATAGACAAGCAAGGAAGGGCTCTCAAGAAATTTTGCCCATTTGATTGTCATGGACTGCAAGAGGCAACTTGTGGCTATCCAAGGCTTTATCCTGAAAGCTCACATCAACAAAGGGCTCGTGAACACAAATTTCAATGTGGCTTCTACTGTAGTTGTATAATTGATTGCCTGGCATTCTTATGAAATAATAGCCTGAAGTAACCCTTATGCATGTAAAAGAACAGAATGAATATTGAAGCAAATCCACACCCACAGGCACTTTACTCTTCTCACTGCCCTGTTCAGAGTAAACATTTACCTTACATGAACTCTTACCACGGCAGTTATTTAAACACACTTAATATCATTATTGTCAAATACAATTTGTTCATCCACCCTTCAAATGCTGTTGAGCTTCTGCTGTATAAAGCATGTGATCTTTCGCCCTCGTGTGGTTTTATACTAGACAAGGTGCAAGTCAAGCAAGGCTTCTCTGAAGAGCTACGAGAACAAATGTCAGAAGGGAGAGGAAGACCATTTAATAAAACACTGA
>NW_011494762.1:2497673-2519837 GCF_000754665.1 Bison bison bison
CAGAGTCTGAGTAGGTATACTCAGTGTCCAGACTTTTGTCTCACGGCCTCTCAGAGTTTATGGACTTCTTCAGCAATAACCCAGGAGATGTTTGTTCTGGTTGCATGTCAGGAGAAACTCATAGCTCAGAGATTAACTAAACTAGTCCGTATATACCTAGGGTAGTTCTGGGGAGGTAAGTAAAGAATTTTACCTCTTTCTGATCCAATCCTAGGGAAAATCAAAATTTCCATGCAAAACAATATTTTAAATGTTATATTTATATGCTCTAGTCATACATATTATGGATAACATGCATGTACTGTTTTTTCCAATTAAAAATTATAGAGGCTATTGTAAAGAATTTGGGAAATATGTGGAAATTTTAAATCAGTTATGATTCTTTTTACTACCTAGTGTGTGCTCAATTTCTTCTGTCATGTCTGATTCTTTGCAACCGTATGGACTGTAGCCCACTGGGCTCCTCTGTCCATGGAATTCTTTAGGCAAGAATACTGGAGTGGGTTGCCATGCCCTCCTGCAAGGGATCTTCCCCACCCAGGGACTGAACCCACGTCTCCTGCATTGCAGGCAGATTCTTTACCCACTGAGCCACCTGAGAAGCCCTTTGCTACCTAGAGATAAACACAAATAATATAGTTTATTTCCTCCCCATCTCCTTCCTTTTATGTGTAATTTTAATTTTTTTTTAAATGTGGGCTCTTATCTTCTTAAATTTGGGGGAATGGCTATTCCCCTTTAAATTATTGGGGAATGGCTACGCACTCCAGTATTCTTGCCTGGAGAATCCCATGGACAGAGGAGCCTGGCCGGCTACATAGTCCATGGGGTCACAAAGAGTCAGACATGACTGAGTGACTTATATTTTCACTTTCTGTATTTTCTAAGTACATCCATGTTTCTGCAAATGACAATATTTTGTTCTTTTTATGGCTGAGTAATATTCCATTGTAGTTATGTACCAAATCTTCTTAGTTTTAATAGTATAAAAAATATTTAAATATTTTGGCACAATAGAGCATTATTTTAGCCTTCATCGTTAATATGTTTCCTTTTTAACATAAAACTGAACTTTTTCAAGCCACTAATCCATTATTTTGATGTGTAAGCCATTTGCTAGAGTATCCCAGAATTTAAATCTGGAAAACAATGGGAAAACAACAACTGAAGGAAAAATTATTTGCTGCATACTTACTTCAGCAATTTCCATTGATGAACTATTGACAAGCAGGTGCCTATAGAGGCAAATCTCTATAATACATCCACCTGCATTCAGATACCGGCTACTGTAAGCACAGGCTTTAATAATTCAATCAGTCCCAGGTATTTCTGTTGGAGCTTGTTTGAATTGCTAACAGGTATCATGATTTCCATTTATTGCAAATATCACTTATTTATTTAATCTATCTCTACTTATTATTAGCCCCTTTCCATGAAACTCATACAACATTCTAAAGTAGCATGTTGTTTTCGAGATGTTAAATCAAATTCTTAGTTTATTAAATTGGAACCTAAAGCCTTATTCCATAAAAACATCTTTTGCTTGCAAATCATACTGCAAGAGTTTTTCATAACTGTAAAAAATTAAAACATGAGCACAACAAAGGAATACAAGATAATAGTTGTTCTGTTATTAGCATATACCTACTCAAGACCATTTAGACATGCTTACCAATACCTGAAAAGATAAATTCTCTCTCCAAGATATAATTTGTTAGTATCTTAAACGTAAGCATGAAAGCTAGCTGAAACACTGAAAATTCCATGTCATGCTGAATTATAAAATCATTGTCCAAGGATTCAGAATATTCTTGTATTTATTCTTATTGATGAAAACATTTTTAATGGCTTCGAGATTTAGATGTTCTGAAGAATACATCAAAATGTGCCAAAGGATAACACTCCCTGATTTTGACCAATACTGGTTCCAACATTAATGTGTCCTCACATTGAACTCTCATGCTTTACTCACAAAGAGTTGATCTGCCACTGAAAAACAGAGGGCTTATGATTTCCAAACTTCACATGAACTCTATTTTTACAACAAAGGTCATTTATGCTGATTTAGAAATAGAGTTGCCATATGGATGAATAATTGTATTTATTGTCCAATTAGTGTATTTTCTTTCTACTTGGAAAACTAAATTATGAGAACGTTGTTTGATGAATACAGAATCTCTACACACAGTGAACACTCAGTAATTGTTAAGGAATTATTTCTATAGCCCCCTTCAACACTTACTAAAACAAATTGTCAAATCAACCTTGATAAAATGAATGTCTCATCCAGTCACTGATAACGCTCCTGTCTCTTGTTCCCATATTGACCCTGTGTCAACCCATAACCTCTGTTTTCTGTCTACTCAAACTACCTTCAAAGCAAGTTTCACACATTTTTAATGAAAAATCATCTCCTCCTGGGTGCTAGTAGTAACGAACCTGCCTGCCAGTGCGGGAGACATAAAGACGTAGGTTCAATTCCTGGGTCGGGAAGATCCTCTGGAGGAGGGCATGGCAACCAAGTCCAGTATTCTTGCCTGAAGAATCCCATGGACAGAGGGGTAAGAATACTGGAATGGGTAGCCATTCCCTTTTCCAGGGGATCTTCCCAGGCTAGGGATCAAACCCAGGTCTCCTGAATTGCAGGCAGACTCTTTACTGTCTGAGCCAATTTTGTCATAACTGTTCTTCCAACCAATAGAAATTTAGTCGTGTTGCAGTCTGCCAGTGGGGATACTATGCAGAAAAAAAAAATCTGTTTGACTTTAAGGAAGAAGGCCTTTACTTAAATATGGCATCTCCCCTCTTTAATCATCCCCCTCTGCCGTCAGTCATGTTGGCTTTCTAGTAAGCACTTCTGCTGCTGCCAGTTCAACCCCATTTCTTTAAAAAATTTTTCAGAAACTTTCAATATAAATTCTTAATCTATCAAGAAGACTGTCAAAGACACTGTTTTATTAGTATCACATGCTTGTTGAACACATACACATCTTTGTAAAGTATGTAAAAGAAAATTGAATATAAAATCTATTTTATGAGACTTTCATAAATGTGAAATTTTATGCAATTTTGTATTTGATTTTTGTATAGGCAGAAATACTCAGCGTCCTCAGTCACAGAAACATCATCCAGTTTTATGGAGTAATTCTCGAACCTCCCAACTATGGTATTGTCACAGGTAGGAACTCCATTTGACTTTTTTCTTTCCCCATTTACCTGGCTGTAGATTCTTTAATATGCTCAAATGCTAATATTACCTTCTGACATGAATTGTGTGCGACTGTCAGATGTCACTTTTGTTGCTATAAAGCATTAATAAAACTGATTATATCAATATAATTAAGAATGGTGTTTCCACTTCTACCCATGTTTAATTGTGCTAATTATATCTGTGTAAATGCTATTTAAATGCACTCACAGCTGCAATACCAATATTTAAAGGTGCCGTTTAACTAAAATTTCATTTAATTAGTTGAAATGAGCGATGTTTTTTGTAACTCTGTGACCTTTTACAAATTAAGATTTCTTGAGCTACTCACGTTGTAATTCTTCACAAGGCATTTTAATTCCATTAGAGCATTCTTTCTTCAAGGTCTCTGATGTGAGAATAATATTTTTCAGGTTTGGTCATCTGGGTTAGTAATGACCTTGATCTAAATTATCGCATAATATGGAACAGCCATTTATAACTGATGGAAATACCCTTTCCAAAATCGAGCACACAGAAAATTTTGCCATATAAAAATACAGAAAGGCACCTATTTATATTACTTTATACTTCGGCCACCTCATGCGAAGAGTTGACTCACTGGAAAAGACTCTGATGCTGGGAGGGATTGGGGGCAGGAGGAGAAGGGGATGACAGAGGATGAGATGGCTGGATGGCATCACCGACTCGATGGACGTGAGTTTGAGTGAACTCCGGGAGTTGGTGATGGACCGGGAGACCTGGCGTGCTGCGGTTCAGGGGTTCGCAAAGAGTCAGACACGACTGCTGAACTGAACTGAACTGATACTCATAGTTATATAATCCAATAAACAGCTTCAGGTCTATGATAAGTATAGTGTTCAATTTTACAGTACATAACTTTGACTCAAGTTCTTTATCATGGCAGTTCTTTGACCAAAATAAAACAAACATGAAAACCTTAAAAGATCAGCCAGCCCTCTTTTCTTCTACTGTAGTGGTAAGAACTTGGATTGTCTTTATATATTGTCTTAAAATAACAACAAAATACCCCCAATAAAAAGGAGTGGATTAGGTACTTCCTTATAAATTATGTTATCTAATACTTAGAATAACCTATTTCACATAAGAAACTGAAACTCTAACTTAGGTACTTTTCCAAGATTACCCAACTAAATGGTAGAACCACAGTGGTGTAAATTTCTCAATTGATTTTATACAGAATCTCCTCTTCTTGTACGTAAGCTAGGTTCTGGAAGGCTATGAACACACTTTAGATCCAATAGATGTGGAAGATTGAATGTACTGCTCCGTTTTACATAAGAGACTTGAGTATCCTCAACCAACCCCCCGCAGATAACTGAAGGATGGTAGTACATATGCGACTGAGTCAAGTGTGGAAGGTCAAATGGGTTGGGAATGATAGCACTTGCCTTGCCTCTTGAAATGAACACTAGTGTGGCAGACTTGTAAGTAAGGCAGGCACGAAAACTTGATCACCCAGTCCAGCTAGCTCCCTCTTTTTAGAACCTCATTGTCTTTCTCAGATGTTGGAGTCCTGACGGGGAAACCTTGAATAGCTTGTACCTATTCAAATCATCTTGAGTGTACTTGTTAATAAAAAAGGTTGTTGCATCAGGCAGCTGTTGTCACTCATACTGAGGACTTAAAAGAATAATTTAGCAGAGTGATGGAATGGAATGGGCACCAGAATAGGAATTGAGAGATGAAGTCTTGTCTTGATTCTGCCAAAACTCCATAGATAGATTCTGCCAAAACCCATCCATAGATGGGTTCCTGATGATCTATGTCTCAGTTTTCTCTTCGTGAGTGAAGGGACTAGAATTGATTATTTCTGGGTGAGAGTGTGTATACGTGCACCTGTGCATGTGTGTTTGCCGAAACTCAACCATAGAGACGATTTTCTAAAACCTACTTGTAAGACTTAGCACAGAGTCCAAGAGGTAGCTGCCATTTTATTTCCCTTGGAAGGGAAGTGAACATCTTTTTCCCAGATCTACAAAATAATGGGATGACTAGAATCTCCAGAGTCAAAAGAAAAGGTACAATAGAGGATCATCTTTGATCATTCTTTGATTTTTGGAAACGTCTTAATTCTGTACTACCGATCAAGCAATAAGCATGAACTGGAGTAACTATAGTAATTTCAAACAAAATAAACTTAAGAAATATTACTAGAAATAAATTGAGTCATTCATAATGATAAAAAGAATCAATACATCAGGAAGATATAGCAATTGTAAATGTATACACAGTTAACAATAGGTCCTCAAAGTACATGAAGCAAAAACTGACTGTAAAAGAGAACCAGTCAGTTCAAAAAAGGGGTTTCAGTATCCCCATTCTCAGTAATTGATAGAACAACTAGATAGAAAATCAGCAAGGATATAGAAGACTTGAAAAACACTCTCAACCAGCTCTACACACCACCCAACAAAGAATGCATATTCTTCTCAAGGGCATATTCTTTAGTATGCATGATAAGTTAAATCATGAAATAAATCTTAATACATCAAAAAGAATTGAATAAAATGGAAGCCCAGTTCAAGTTCAGTGCGTGAAGCAGGGCACCCAATGCCAGTGCTTTGTGACAACCTGGGGGGTTGGGGTGGGGACGGAGGTGGGAGGCGGGTTCAGGATAGGGGGACACACGTATACCTATGGCCGATTCATGTTAATGCATGGCAAAAGCCATCACAATATTGTAAAGTAATTATCCTCCAATTATAATAAAGGATTGAAGAGTTCTTTAATCACAATAGAATTAAAAAATCAATGCAAGAAAGAAACCTGGAAAATTCCCAAATGTTTGGAAATTACACAACATGTTTCTAAACAGTCAATGAGTCAAGAAACCACAATGGATTTTTAAATATTTTCGACAGAGAGGAAATGAAAATGCAGCATATCAATATTATAGGTGGAAGACAAAGTAATACTTAGGAGGGAATTTATAAGCATATTAAAAAGCAGAGACATCACTTTGCTGACAAAGGTCTGTATAGTCAAAGCTGTGGTTTTTCCAGCAGTCACATATGGATATGAGAGTTGGACCATAAAGAAGACTGAGCACCGAAGAATTGATGCTTTTGAACTGTGGTGTTGGAGAAGACTCTTGAGAGTCCCTCGGATAACAAGGAGATCAAACCAGTACCCTAAAGGAAATCAGCCCTGAATATTCATTGGAAAGACTGATGCTGAAGCTGGGTCTCCAGTACTTTGGCCGCCTGATGCGAAGAGCTGACTCACTAAAGACCGTGATGCTGAGGAAGATCGAGAGCAGGAGGAAAAGGGGACGACAGAGGATGAGATGGTTGGATGGCATCATTGACTCAATGGACATGAGTTTGAGCAAACTCCGGGCAATGATGAAGGCCAGGGAAGCCTGGCGTGCTCTAGTCCGTGGAGTTGCAAAGAGTTGGACACAACTGAGCGACTAAACAACACATCTATGTTTCATTTAAAAAGAAGGTCTGAAATTGATCATTAAGCTTTAACCTTAACAAACTACAAAAAGAACAAAATTAGCCCAAAGCAAGGCAATGAAAGGAAATAATAAGGATTAGAGCAGAATAGAACAACATAGAAAACAGAAAAATAATAGAGAGAATCCATGAAACTAAAATCTTGGTCTTTGTAAAGCTCAGTAAAACTGACAAACCTTTAGCTGGACTGACCAACAAAAAAGAAAATACAAATTGGCAAACTCAGAAATGAAGATAGCATTATGGTCCCTACAGAAATTTAAAAGGATTATAAGGGAATATTATGACCAACTTTATGGTGACAATTTAGATGCAATGAAAAAATCTTTAAAAATATATAAATTTTCAAAACTGACTCAAGAAGAAACAAAAAATCTGACCAAAACTATAAGTAAAGAAATTTGAATTCATAATTTAAAATATTTCCATAATGAATTTCCAAAACCAGGTGATCTCACTGATGAAGTCTATATGAAATGTAACACCAGTCCTTCCTATACTGTTTCTGAAAATAGAAGGAACACTTGCCAGTTCATTCTATACAGCCAGCATTATCCTAATAGCAAAGCCAGACAGAACCATAATAAGAAAACTACAGACCACCATCCCTCCTGAATATAGATGCAAAAATCCTTGACTAAAAAAAAAAAATCCTTCACTGCATATTAGCAAACTGAATCCATCTGCCAATAAAAAGGATTATACATTACAACCAGATGGGATCTATCCCAGAAATGCAAGGTTGATTTAACATCTGAAATCAATTAATGTAAAACACCATAATAGAATAAAAAACAAAAACCAATTTGACATTCTACAACACCCATTTATAATAAGAAATCTCAGCAGGCTAAAAATAGAAGGGAATTTTCTCCACCTGATAAATAACATCTAGAAAAGGAACCATGCAAATATCTATCAACCCAGTGAATGAAAAAAGTGAATGTGATAGATCAATGCAATGAAATACTATTCAGGAATAAAAAGGAGTGAAGTACTGACACACGCTGCAACACAAGAGAGTCTTGCAAACATATGAAGAGAAAGAAGTCAGACATAAAGGCCATATATTGTTTCATTCCATTATGTGGAATGTCTAGAAAAGGCACATTTGAGAGTGAGAAAAGATAAATCACAGGGCTGGGGCTGACAGTGGTGAGTAACTAAGTGAGCAGAAGGGACTTGTTTGGGATGGTGAAAAGGTTAAAACTGGGTTGTGGTGGTTATTGCACAAATCTGTAAGTTTCCCAGAAATCAAATTGTACACATGGTGGGTGAATTTTATGATATGTAATTTATATCTCAAAACCATTTTTAAAGGAATTTTCTCACTTTCTTGGTCTTTTGTAAAGCTTAAAATTTGAGGACTCATCTAAATCCTGATGCAACAAATATTGATTTTTTTACATTGTCACATAAACACTCTGACTTATGTGTTTAACCTTATTTATCTCCTAAGAATCACAATTTTTTGGAATACCTATATTCATGCCTGCCTTTGTTTCAAACGCATTCTTGCAACACCTTCGTGTTTCTGAATTCCATCCAAATGGCTTTAGATTTCATCACCAGCTGAAGATATTATCCATTCTATCCATTCTGTTAGTGGTCTTGTCTTTGACAGATTTCTTTCCAGGATGACATTAATTTTGAGAAACCACAGCATAGAACAGTTTTTTTCTTATAAGTTTTAATGTCTTTTGTTAAATTCTTTAACACATTTTCTCAATGAAACCATGCAGTCTTATTTGTGAATTGTGTCTTGGTTTTAATTCTATGCTTATCTTTCCTTTGAAAACAGAATATGCTTCTCTGGGATCACTCTATGATTACATTAACAGTAACAGAAGTGAAGAAATGGATATGGATCACATTATGACCTGGGCCACTGATGTAGCCAAAGGTAATGTTTCATGTATTCTACAGCATAGTTGGAGAGATCCTGACATGGTGACTTAAGTCAGAAGATTTCTTATTCTGTCTTAAGATTTTTTTTTTTTTCAGACAAAAGTAGCAAGAATTCTGCAGCTTACTGTACACATAATATTTTAGGCCATTGCCTTTCCACTGCTGCATTGCTTTTTTCTCTTTCCTTTCTTTACTTCTTTACCAAAAACCAAGTTTCAACAAAATCAGTGGCTCCAAGGCAGATACTTTTGTCCCATTTTCTGACCAGCTTGCTCAATACATTAAATGGAAAGATCATATTTCTGTTATTGTTCTTTAAGTCTCAGACTGCAGTATCCAGAAAACGTGACTTATTGTAGGATTAGTTCTACTTCTTTTGTATATATAATAATATGCTAAAAATAGTAACCACTTGCAAAAAAGTTTTATTTGGCCTTCAGTGCAAAAGCAATTCAGATTTTATTTTATATTTAATGTAAACTTGAAAATCACCCTTGGAAATGGAATATTTTTTAATACACAAAATCCCTAAACAAGGTGCCTAGTTCTTTTTCCCTCATAAATTCCTTCATAGACAAATGCTCTCTAAAGCAATTTAAACTCCATTTATTTTTATCTTTTTTCCATTTTCCTAACTGAATGTTTCTGAGTTTTATTTATAACTGTCAAAGTTGCTTTGGAAACAACTTAATCTAAATAATGAATGCTGATGGTTACATTTGTATTCTAGCAACCCCTGGAAAGCAAGTGTGTCCAAATTTTACTGGGGCAATTAGCTCCTTTGCATTTTGCTAATCCAATCTCTACAAGTATCTCTTTACAAAGCAAATAAAAGGATATTTAGTACTCAATGAGGAAAGCAACTCATACTTTGCTTTCACTGGAAAGTCACACAGAGACTTCCAAAAATAATAGTCTTTCCTTTGGGGAATTATCCTATCTGTTTTAAGTTTCATCAACACCTGCCAAATTCTTCAAATAGAGAAAGTGGAAATTAAAAAAAAAAGTTTCATGCAAAATGCTGCAGCTTGAGTGATACTTCATTACCTTATAAGAATAATAAGCTCTATGTTTAGGATGGTGTACTTAAGGCTTTGGCTGTGTTAATTAACTTAATTGTGTATTCATGCATGAGACATCTCAAATCAGTCTTAAAATTTCTCATTCTTCAAGACATTTTCATGGAACATCATAGCCACTTCTCTGCATATCAGGGGCCACCTGTTTGTAAGCTGGGTAATGTGCTGTTATTGAAAACCGCCTGAAGCATTGTGGAAATACTCTTAGAGGAAAGTAAATACATATACAAGCAGCCCTTGACTTAAAGCACTTCACCTTACAGACATTTGCATTTAGGGTGCTCAGCCAATTACACCCGTCTTATTACTTAATGGCACTTAGGATGGATAGCAAACAAATCAACTGACACCATCGCTTGGCTTCTTGCTGTGCACACTGTTTAGCTTCCCTGGCCCCTAGCCTGTAAACCTCATCCCTCCTGATCCCTTCCCCTGCAACAGTCCCTGTCTGTGGGGCAAGTCCTTTGGCTCCAGATCAGCTCAGTCATTCCTGGGGTTTCTCAAGAGTCCCGGCTGTATCAGGAAGAAAAGGAAGAGAAGGAATAGGACTAAACAGCAAGCTGGAACTAGGGGTGAAAAACTGGGATGAAGAAGATGGGAGTGTCCAAAACTACACAGTAATAGAAATCACTTTTTGGTGGCTGATGAATTAATTTGAAAGGCAAGTTCTAATGTGTTCAGCCTCAGGAGAGAAGTGTGAAGCAGAGAAGACAGTTGTTTACAACTATACAGGTAGTTCTTAATATTTAAAATGGCCTACAAAAAGAAGAAGAAATTAATGCTTTCAGAATGACTTCAACCCTGTCTGATAAAGCTATGTGTGGAACTTGGAGAGGGAAGCCTTGATTTTTGTTGATTCAGTTTTGAATTCAGCTGTGCCCTTCAGTTTGACCATGATTGAAGCCACTGAAGCAACAAGATGTTGAGAAATCAGAGGATGAATAATTCATTTCAAATAAGAGTTGATTCATGCAGTTTTGAAATAGGCATTGCTTAACATCACTGGAAAGAGAAAACCTTCTCAAAGGCAAAACAGACTCTCTTCTTTCTGGGTGGGAAGAGGGAAGGAGGGCAGACCAGTATATCTAAAATTGCTGCAAGTCAGCGAGCAATGGGTAAAAGGAACAATTAAAGCTAACAAGCCTGGATCCAGTCTCCAAATGATCGTCATTGATTCCAAATCTTCCCAAAGTGACACCTGTGAAATCTTTTTTAGGAAACCCTGAATTTTAAAATTGATAGAGATATTTTTCAGGCCTCCTGTTTTCTTGCAATAAAAATATGGCAGAATTATAGATAGCACTATCAAAACACACTAAATAGAATTCTATATGATTGTGATTACAACTGTTCATGTACACTAAATATTCTATAAATGTATACTATATGTTATACACAGATAAGAGCTTGCTCAATACAATATGGTACTTCTTTTCACAATATCTACAGTGAGGAAGAAAAGTCCCTATATTCTAAGCCTTTGTGCTTGAGTGTTTTTTTAAGTTCTTTATTGTCAGCAAATGTAGAAATGATGTAGCTCTACCTCTAGTAGTAATTAAACAGTTTCTACCTGAAAAATTATTCAGGAATTGGATTCTTAAAGCAAGAGAGAAATAACTATGAAATTCTGTCATAAAAATTATTAAAAGTACCCAAGTTGTAGCTATTGAATTTTCACAGCTTGGAATATGTAGAACTTAATATTAGAAGAAAGATTTCCTTTATTCCAGTTACATTTTATTTAAGATATTTGAATTGCTAATACTTTTGTTGACTCTTCAGTAATAACTTTAAATGGCAAGAGTTTAAATTTTTTGAAATTTTTCTTTGTTCTTTCATGATTCTTCAATATATAATAACTAGAAAGTAGAAAATAACAGATTTTATATACTGAAAAAAGAACCAAGGCCTCATTATTAAACTGTGTTCAGCAGATAGTTCATTAGCCAAAGGAATGGTTTTGATTGAGGTGAGAGAGCTATTGCTTTGATTGTTTAGAAAAGACAAGAAATAGAGAGGAAATATTTCAGTAGAAAATGTTTTTGTTCTTTATTCTAGATAGACTATATATAAATACAGGGAAGGAACCAAATATTACTAAAGGAGTAACTGTGAAATATGTCTCTTTTAAAATATAATGTTTTATTCAAAATAAGAAAACTGCTTAATTTATGTACATACAATTTACTGAAGTAACTTGATTTCCAATATGTTGTAAAGAATTTTAGAGTACATTGAAATATAGATTATCTCAAAGATTTGTCTTTGTAAGAAGAATAAAATATTTTATAACTACTGTGTATTTTTCTGTCTGAGGATTACAAAATTCTTTACCAACCATAACTAATGAATTCAAGCAGTCTCCCCATCCGCACCCCACCTCCACTCCCAGGGTCTTACCGGAGTGAATACTGAGAAAATGAATGAGGCTGCCCTGGGTAACTTCAGACATGCAAATGAAAACTGAAATTTGTGGTCAGAACTGTGGCTGATTAAGGAGGCAGCTGGTGGTGGAATACCTTAGTCACTTTCACCTTATCATTTCTTTCAGTGGGATCTGTTTTATTTTTGTGCAGACTCCAGAAAATCAAGGTGTCCTATTGGATACTGTGAGAAGCTAACTTTATTCACAAATTCCGACTTATATGACATTAAAGCACATACACTTTCCATACTATTTGAATTTTCCTAGTGTAGGCATGTCTTGTCCCTGTTTTATCTATCATGGAAGAATAGAGCACATGGATTAAGTTTTTGCTATTAAATCCCTTGTAAAAATATGGAAATTAATACTGATGTTTAAAATAGAGGTAATACTGATGTAATGTTGAAAATTATATTACCTATATTTCTATTATAATTATATTCATTATATTTCTTTTTGTATGAAAAGGAATGCACTATTTACATATGGAGGCTCCTGTCAAGGTGATTCACAGAGATCTCAAGTCAAGAAATGGTAAAGTAGTCATATGTTTTTATCTCACCTATTAAAAATAACACGCACCTTTGTATAGAAATAAGCATCATGCTTTCCATATCTTTTGTAACCTGCTGTTTGACTCACAGCTAATACCATGAAAATCTTTCCATTATTAATAAATTCAAAATCCTCCCCATTATTTCAAGGGGCTGCATAGAATTCCACTATATAAGTAGCACAGAATGTGGACATTTGGGTTTACATTTTTGTTTATGATAAAAAAAAATGTTAAGCTTAATAGTTTTCAGCAAAAATTTTCAACACATCCCTAATTATTTATCTAGAATATTCTCTAGAAGAGGTACTGCTGTATCCAAGCACAGAGTGGTAGTGTATTTCTAACTTCTATTTTTGGATGACTCTCTGTACTAGCAGTTTTGAGTTTCGTTCTTGTTACTCTTGAATTATTTGGTGTAAATTTTTTATGTCACTCATATTACCTGGAGGAGTGCCCAAAAATGATCAGCAGGGCTTGGAAAGTAAAAGCTTTCTTTTTCTTCTTTCTCTTCTTCTCTGCTTCTTAAAGTTTATTTATGATCCTATATTTTATAATTTGTAGAGTGAGCACTTTTAAATGACTTTCAGGATTAGATGTTACCTTCAAGTAGGAGTGGTAATTGAATGCTTCTTCCATTGCGTCACTTGAAAATTAATGGAGAAAGGCAGTGGTGTTATTTAACTAGCCAGCACTGAAAGCTTGAATCAGAGTTTGCTACTTCAAAAAAAAAAAAAAAAACTTGGTATCGATTCATTTGCATGCTTTAATTATTTATTTGTTTTCTAAGCGATTTGTCGTGTTTTCTACGTGATTCTTCTAAAAACAATTTATTTTTAGAAAATCTTTCAATCATTGCAGTTAAAATGGGTAAATACTAATAGTGTGATCCTTGGAATGAGTAGTCATGGTCAGTAGAGAAAGAGAACTCAGGAGTTTGACCAGCTGCGCAGGACCGTGATGCTTGTGGGGGGTGGAGGTGGGGAAGTTGTTGGCAGCTGCCAGTCCTCAGCAGTTCAGGTTGGACCACCACCCCAACCCTGAAGTTGACTCTGGCTCACCGTTCTTGCCCTTTTCTAGATTTCGTCTCTTATCCTTTAGCTTTCCTTAGACATAAGTTTCTTAGAGCTAAAAACTTTTAACATACATGGGTTAACAGGAAGTTGTTGGGCTTCCCAAGTGGCTCAGTGATTAAAAAAACAAAAATCTGCCTGCCATTATGGGAGACACAAGAGACGTGGGTTTGATCCCTGCATTGGGAATGTCCCCGGGAGGAGGAAATGGCAACCCACTCTAGTATTCTTGCCTGGATAATCCCATGGACTGAGGAGCCTGGTGGGCGACAGTCCATGGGATTGCAAAGAGTCAGATACAACTGAGTCACTGAGCATGCATCCACAACAGGAAGTCATTGGGAAAAAAATCTAGAATCTAGTAGGAGGTATCAGAGTTTATAACTTCGTATACTTTCAATTCTTGCTCAGAATTTCAATCTAAATAAGTGTTTGATGTCTCTCCTTTTAATATAGTTTATTAGTATATCTTAAACATCCCATGAGATAATGGTTAAATTATTCAAACTGTCTTTATGAAACTAACAATGGAGAATGTTTGCATTTTTTGAAATTATAGTGTGTAGTTACTTGATGATAAAACACATACACATTGAAACAATATAGAGCTAACTTTTAACAATTTTGGGAGGCAAGAGAGAGCAGTAGGACTTTCGTTTTCTAAGTTATATAGTTTTATGATGTTAGATTTTTAAATAAACGCTGATCTTATGAAAAGATAGAAGTATTTTTAAAATAACTGAATATAATACTAACAAATATTTGAAAAATGTATAGCTTATTATATATAGTATTAGATTTAACCTCAGGCTATTTCTGTGTAGTGGATCATGAAGAGATTATTTTCCCTACTTGTCAAGGTCATTAGTAACACCTAATAAGTACTGATAATATACCGTGTTCAAGGCATTGTGTGGCTTACCAAGGAAATGCTAGAAACATTCCTTTAGGATTCTGTCCTTGACCTTCTCCCTTCTTACATTTGATTCACCCACTCCCATAAAAGCCCTAACTGATCTTCGCGTTGGCAAATAGATCTCAACTTCAAAACTGTGCATCTGCTTATTGAACATACTCACATAGGTATTTTGTATGACCCTAAAATGTGCTGTGTCCAAGTTGATCTTTTCATCTTCTCCCTATCCCCTAACAAATTATTCCTGCATTCCCCTTCTCAGTGAGTGACAATACCAGTTGCCTAATCCATAATCAAATTTTAAAAGGAGTTACAGTTTGATTGCTGAGTTCCTGTTATAACCATTATGCCACATTGCCTCTATTTTATTTCCTCTTTGAGTCCTCTTCCTCCCCCATAGCCAATCCTCCAAGCCCAGTTGATTCTGCTTCCAGCCTGTTTCTTGACTTGGTCCGCTTCTCTCCTGTCCTTGTCATAGACCCAGTGCAGGCATCATCGTCTCTCTTGGACTTCACCCTGCCTGCACAGTGATCTCCTTCCTCGCGTTCTGTCCCCCTGGGCACATTTGACCATTTCATTCCTCTGCTTAACATTGTTCACTGGCTTTCCATTTCTCACAAAGGCTCTTCCGGACCTGGACCTTTCCAAAACTGCATACCTCTTCCTCTGCTCCTGACCTTTTTCACAAGCTCACTCTTCTGCTTGGAAAACAAGCATTCCTCCCCCACTTCTCTTTCTGGTTAGCTCTGATTTGTTCTTCAGGTCTCAGCATAGCATCATTTCTTCCAGGGAACTTTGACCTCCTTACAATTTGACTTCTTAGACTGCTGTTTGGTCCTATGGCAATCTCCATCCCTCTCATCACAGAACTTATCTCACTTTATTATAGGTGTTTGCTTAACTCTGTTTACCACTAGACTGTAAGCTCCACCAGAGCAGAGACAATGCCAGTCTTGCTCACCTTCCTCTGCTAGAACGTAGTAAATGGCTTTGCCCACAGCGTATGCTCAACAAATATTTGTTAAATGAATGAATGTATAATGCAAATAGATGAGCATTATCTCCGCCTTCAAGAAAATTACTCTTCAACCAGAGGGAAAAACCATATTTACCATGAAGCAATAATGCTAATGACTTGCTCAGTAGAATGTAGACAGTCTAGTGTCAGAATCCAAGTGAAAATTTGGTTCCCTTGACTGCAACTGATCTATGCCTTTTTTATTAGACAATGCTACACTTAATTTAAAACGGGGTCTTAAAGCCCTTTTAATCAGCACCTCATAGAATTAGTTTTGTATTTTTATTTTAATGTCAGCTCCTTTTTCTAAAATCTTCAATGTGGTAAATACTTTGATTTTACTGTTCAGAATGCCACATAGAAGATAAAAATAGAAGTTTATGATTTTTTTCAGGATAACTCACACTGGATGATTTTCATAATTTATCTTTTTTTTCCCTTTTAGTTGTTATAGCTGCTGATGGGGTATTGAAGGTAGGACTATTAATTTTTTAATTTTAAGAAATTTGGTTAATTTCAGATGTAGGTTTTATGACTGATGCTTGTTTTATTAGTAAAAAGAAAGTTGATACTCCTTTCTCTTTTCTCAGATCTGCGATTTTGGCGCCTCACGGTTCCACAACCATACAACACATATGTCCTTGGTTGGAACTTTCCCGTGGATGGCTCCTGAAGTTATCCAGAGTCTCCCTGTGTCTGAAACTTGTGACACATATTCCTATGGTGTGGTGAGTTCATTTCTCATTTCTTGTTGCCAAAGGGCATTAAAAAGCAAACAATGTATCGAAGCAGGGTATAACAGTTTAACATGGTTTTAGAGCAATGATACTGTTCCTGGTAGAGCATCCACAGCAGTGGCAACAGAGAGAATATTTTCTATTAGAAGGTTTACTCTAATCATTTTTGAGTTATTTCATCCTGTGTTGAGAAGAAACCGGTGCCATTTGCAAGGAGCAAATTAGATGGATCCTCAAATAGTATTAGAACTGATGCCCTTCTGCTTTCCTGGGTGGACATATGACTGTAGAATATCCCTATAAGTCAGTGAGAATGTAGATCCTTTAGAATGGGACTTCACTGTAGTGTGCTGCTCAACAACCACCCATAGATATGCTAAATGAGTTAATTAACAGGAGATTTTTGAGCGTCAGCCATTAAAGTGATGAGTGAGTTTCCGGAGAATGCAGAAGAAAATGCACTTTTTGGTATATGGCCTTGCCCATGTCTGCTGCAGGTCTCATAGAGTGGCTGGCTGAAACCTGAATCTAAGGTGTCACAGAAGAAGCCTGGCCGAGCAACTTAGTTATAAGAATAGAATACTGTGGGGGTTGGGGGTGGGAGGCTCAAGGAATAGAGACCACAGGAACCAATCAGTGAAGAAGCAGAAGGAGGAGTTGCTAGAGGAGGAGTCTTGAGACGGATCATTCTTGAGGAATAAGTTGTGTCTGAATTAGCAGAGAGGAAGAAGTGGGACAACAGGGGAGTGGAGGGGTGGGAGGGGAGAGTGGGCAGGGCAGCTCTTCGTGGAGGAAAGAATTCATTGGAGCCTTTTTTTGAGGATAAGTTTTTTATCCCTAAAAACGCTGTATATATATATCCTTTACAAAAAGCCCAAAATAGCATTTGGGGGGAATTCCCAGGGAGTTCAGTGGTTAAGATTCTGCACTCCCAATGCAAGGGGCACAGCTTCCATCCCTGGTCATGGAACTAAGATCCCACATGCCTGTCGCAGCCAGCAAGGCTTAAAAAAAAGAAAAAAAATTAGTATTTGGAAACCCAGTCTTCACCGCTCATCTCTCAATCATACTGCCTCTCTATATTGTTACTTCTTTGAAGGACATTTTCATAGTAATGGGGGAGAAAGCTGTCTAACTTTAGACCAGATCAACATGCTTCTTCCTCCTGACTTTCTGTGTTTTCAACTAAGGTGGTAGCTGATGGTACAGGAGGATACCAACATCGTCCAACCCATCCCTGTTTCTGTAGAGTCAGTCAGGCTCTAGGTACTTCCTGCTGGCCTCACTGAGTTCTGGGCCGATTTCAGTTCACTAGCTTTTTCTGTCATACTACATCTTATGTATACCAAAAATATCAATTTGATTGGCTATTGAAAAAAATCATGTCATAAATGAAATACATGTTTTTGGTGAAAGGCTGGAATTATAAAGTTTGGAAGACAGTAGTAGCATCAGGCTAAATATCTAATTTTCCTTAATTCTGTATGTCTCTAAGAATGAAGGCTATAACTTCTTTAAAAAATTAATATCCTTTTCTTTTAAAATTATTATTATTTTATATTGGGGTATAGTTATAACCTATTTTAGACAGTGATCAAATAGTTCTTATCAAAAGAAGAGGAAAAGCCCAGAAGTTCCTGAAGAAATATATTCTAAAGCTGGTCCTGTATGTCAAAAGTTACTACATTCTGGGCTTCCCTGGTGGATCGTTCAGAGGTTAAAAATCTGCTAGCCAAAGCAGGGGACACAGGTTCAATCCCGCTCTGGGAGGATTCCACATACAACTAATTCTATGGGGACCTAAGCTCATACATCACAACTACTGAGCCCACACACAGCAACTACTGAAGCCTGAGCACCTAGAGTCCAGGCTCCACAACAAGGGAAGCCTGTGTTCAGCAAAAAAGACCCAGCTCGGCCAAAAATAAATAAATAAATATATTTTTTAAATTACTACATTCTAACCATCCTGCAAATCAACTGCTGGGGAGTATGAAAATGGAGAAATAATTTAAGACTTTTTGTGAGATTATTTCCTCCTAATGAAGTTATGTTCCTTCATTTTAAAGTAAAAACCTATTTATTGTGTCAGGCACTGTGCTAGACACCAACTTGCTGCTGCTCCTGCTGCTGCTGCTAAGTCGCTTCAGTCGTGTCCGACTCTGTGCGACCCCATAGACGGCAGCCCATGAGGCTCCCCCATCCCTGGGATTCTCCAGGCAAGAACGCTAGAGTGGGTTGCCATTTCCTTCTCCAGTGCATGAAAGTGAAAAGTGAAAGTGAAGTCGCCAACTTAGGGCAATTTAAATTTTACTTTGCCTGCTTCTTGGGCCCAGCATTTCATTTTATCCTGTGGAATCAGGAACCGTCAAACTTTTTCTATAAAGGACCAGATAGTAAGGGTCACTTACAGTGTCTCTGCTGCATATTCTTTTGTTTTATACAACCATTTAAAACTGTTAAAAGCACTCAGCTATCTGTAGGGACCATAGTTCTCATTCTTTCCCCTTGCCTATGGATGTAAACATGTATAAATATATTTAGATGGTTAGAGTTTTTAAGTTACATTGCACATTTATGTGAATGAGACTTCTAAGGCTCATTTTAGTACTCTACAAGTTCTCATGCGGTGCTTTTACTTTTAAAAGTCTCCCCACGTCTTAGAATTTTCCTCCCTCTGAAATCTTTGACTGGAAAGACACAACTGTGAGTTCTGTATAGAGTGAACTTTGGGGTTCAGTATTACTTCATTTATGAAAGCACACTTCACACTGCCTTTTCCCAAAGCTTTACAATTGCCCGTGCCTTTGTTTAAATGTACCCACCTGCTTCTCCTTAGCTGAAATGGAGTTTTGGTTCCAGTGACCAGGAACAAATTCCCTTCCACACAGAAATTACAAAAGATGTGAAGAGATGACTTTGTGGAGCTTAGGGTCTTCGCTGTATCTTTTTATAATCCATTTCACTCATTCCACATTAAATGCCCCCACCACCACCACATTAAATGTAGTTTAAATCAAGACTTCTGAACCTGCAAATGTACAGCTTATTTTATTAAAAAGCTTTCCTTTCAAGGAACTGCTCACCACTACTCAGTAGATGGGCCTTGAACCCTTCTCTTTATAAATTAGGTTTTCAGTCTGCTTATTTACTGATTCTACTTTTGTTTTGAGAGATTAAAAAGTGAAAGTGTTAGTTGCTCATTTGTATCCGACTCTTTGCAACCCCATGGACTGCAGCCCATCAGGCTCCTCTGTCCATGGGATTCTCCAGGCCAGAATACTGGAGTCGGTTGCCATTTCCTTGTCCAGGGGATCTTCCTGATCCAGGGATCAAACCCGGGTCTCTTGCATTGCAGGCTGATTCCTTACTGTCTGAGCTACCAGGGAAGCCTTGCTGCTGCTGCTAAGTTGCTTCAGTCGTGTCCGACTCTGTGTGACCCCATAGACGGCAGCCTACCAGGCTCCCCCGTCCCATCAAATGCTTAACAACTTTTTCTACCAAGTCATCAATCTTACAGCAAACCTGTAAGCAAACCAGTCACTGAACCTTTCCAGGGTTGCTGTATATTCACAGATCTGGTGTTGCTCTTCAGAACTTGTTTGCTTCAGTCACGTGCTTTTGAATATCAATTCTATATTCCTGTTAGAGTCTTCTTTTAACTGGGTGGGGCGGGGGAGGGTAAGTCTTTTCAGTAAATCTGTTAGTTTTTAAATAGTGGCTGCTCTTTTACTCTCTGAAAGAGAGAGGTTTACTCAGAATGCTGGTTATTCTTACCCCGTGGCTGCATCAGCCGAATTCCATTCAGAAAAGTACACATATGCTAATTTAGTTATAAACAACAAATCAGGATTTTATTTAATCATGACTCCTTCCCATTTTACTCTCGACAACATTAGTGAAAGGAAAAGTACAGAGCGTGCTTTACGGATCCTGTTTGTTTAAACAATCACAAATTTTTTTAAAGTCAAGAAAGCATCACATGCCCAAGGTAGTAGTCCGGGAGAGGATAGTTGTTAAGGTAGGGACCATGTTAGTTTTAGAAGTTTATAGTCCATAAACTTTGAAAATGATATCTGTCTAAGGAAGCAATGCAGATATTAAGAGTTTTTCATGTCCTTTCAAAACAGGTGAGTAAGCAGGTCTTCTTTGTTAATAGGTATATTTGCTTGCATAAGACATCCCATAGTTCATTAGAAGTCTGTTCCATTCATTGAGCCCCCCTACTCACATAGCAGTCACATGCAGATGAATAAGACCATAAAAAACAGTTGTCGTTTTTGAAACCCACCCATAAAACCCCAGTGTATTTTTGCTTTTTATTTTTCTTTCTCAGACTTGCTGTAAGAATTTAGCCCTTCGTAGTCTTAAAGTCCCTGGCCCTCTGCAGCTTAATTAACCTTTGTCTCTTCTTAACACATTGTGAGTCTAGCCAGCCTTGTACAGCCTTAAAATAAACATGCTGGTGAAATGCCAGAAATAGATCTTGTGATCCTTGCTTCTACGCTGGTAAACTTCACTAGGCAGGCCATTGTTTGTATTTTATAAGGAAGTAGATTTTTTTCTGTCCTCTTCTGATGACTTCTCTTGAAGGAGTGTTTAGGATATTATCCACACACACACAAAAAAGAGTTCAGGAAAGCCAGAATCATTGAAGAATAAGCGTTCTGAGAACCCAAGGCCTAACCACTCTTTAAAAACAAAGCTCTCCTAATGGCAATGCAGAAAGGATTACCTGCTCCAAAGCTTCTCAGCCAAAACCAGTTTTGAAAATAGAGCAGCTTCAGAGTGAGCATCACTGCTTCGCTTGTCTGTGAGTTCTGTTCCAGAACCACCCAGCTCAGGTAATGGCTTTCCATTGTTTGTAAAAGAAAAGGCAGGAAAAGTACACAGCTTTGTCCAAGTTTCTTTTCTGTAAGCTGAAAATAGAAATTTTCCTTGCAAGCACAGTTTAAATGTAGGGATGTCTCAATATAACATGAGTTGGAAAATATTTTTAAGGTGAAAGATCATAATAATGTTTGGCCTGCATCCCCATAACTGATATTTTCAGGCATAGTTTAATATATTTTTAGACCTCCAAGTGACTTCCTCAACTAAGTTACTTTTTTTGTGCCAAATGTGATTTTGCTCAGTAGAAAAAGCAGTTGTCCTATCTCACATCACCTACTTTTTGATACATTTCTGAAGCTGGCAAATAAATAATAGGGAATCATGAGATGTGCTGACCCTGGAATTAAACTCAAGATCTCATCTGGGCTTCAGGATCCAGCAGTTCAGGACGCCACTCTTGCTGGTTTCACATCTATCAGGTGGCTACTCCCTGTGGTAGGTCTTCAGAGACACAGGAGGGAATAGAATGAAACTATCTTATTTTTTCCAGGGTTGGAACCCTTAGAGAAATATAACTCTGATCCTATTAGATTTTTGGACACTTTCCAGTGGAATATTTTGGGATAAAGAATGGCATAAATCTTTTTCTGGTGTCATTCCCCAGGCTCTTAGTTCTGCATCTTACCCTACAAAAAACCCAAGCAGCTTGTGTGTGTGTGTGTGTGTGTGTGTGTGTGTGTGTGGTGTGTATTGTGCAGACAGGTCAGAAGGCCAGACTCTGAAAGGAGGGGCACAAGGCTGCTCATCTAAACATTCTGGTGTCCTGGGCATTTGAGGCAGAGTCATTCTTTCCAAAGAATGCCAAACCCCTTCATTTCCTTGCTCTTTATACCCCTTCCCCTCCCAACCCCAACACCAGGAAGTAGTGA
>NW_011494762.1:2519937-2592977 GCF_000754665.1 Bison bison bison
GTAGTGATTGCAGTAAATTGAGGGGCTTCATTTCCTGCTCAGACCTCTTGCTGCCGCCATCTCTCCACGCCTCCTCCACCACCACCATCCCCGCCCACTGCCCAGTGTCAGGTGACCACGTACCTGTTCTGTTCCCACCCTCCCTGTACTTCCAGCACTTGATTGAATCAGCCCCTTCTGGGGTGCCCCTTACCTTTTCCTAATCACTTCTGTGACTAGAATAGAATTATTCAGTAGCTCTTCTAAAGAAGTACCTTACACACTTGATTAAAAGCCCAAAGAAGCTTCAGGGAATTATTTTTCTCCTGCTTGAGCAGCATCTGCCAGTTTCCCTGATTTTCCTGTAATTATCTTAGTATATTAGCCAGAACTCATTTAACATGTTACGGCTCAAGTAAGACTGAGCACTGGCTAAGGAAATAGTGGTTATCGGATTTGCTTGAATAGAGTGTATATTCTCAGTCTGCATTCTTATTTAGAAATGAGTTTTTGTTTTTAGAACAACAGAAATGTCAAGCAGAGGTGCTGCGTGTCTTTGCTTCTGCCTTGGCTCCAAACCTCCCTAAACTAGGGCCTGTTGAACTCTCTCTTTTCCATCTCTATAGTTACCTACTGTTGAGACCTTGACTTTCAGGGTGAGACAGCAAGTTCACATTCTAGCTCTGTCACCTGATAACTGAATGCCTTTGGGCAAGTTTATTTAACTTCCTTAAGCTTTAGTTTCCTCATCTATTCAATATCTATCTGATGGGACTGAGATTAATCATGATAGCATACCTAAAGGCTTAACAGAGTACCTGGAACATAATCACTCAGTAAATGATAGTGGCTGTTATTATTATGCTATTATTGATAAAATTGTAATTGTTTTTGCACTTCACAAAAGTATGGGTAGACTCAAATCTGGATACTCATTTGTATAAATAAAGTGACTGAATGTAAAACTCCCCATTGTGGTGGTTCTTTGCTTGCTAACTTGTGTCTGACTCTTTGACCCCATGGACTAGCTGGCCAGGCTTCTCTGTCCATGGGTTTTTCCAGGAAAGAATACTGGAATGGGTCGCCATTTTCTGCTGCTGGGGATCTTCCCAACCCAGGGATTGAACCCACTTCTTCTGCATTGACAGGCAGATTCTTTACCATTGACCTACCTTGGCAGCAAAAATCTCCATGACTCAGAGTTTAAAGAGAATACAAAATCATTAGCTGTTTTCGGCATTTCCCACATCAGTTTGCTTTGTTTCAGCATTCCAGTGCAGATTTATTAATCATGCTAATCTCAAGGATTGCAGAGAGATAACATATACATACATTTGCACACACGTGCACATGCATACAGCCTATATGTGTACATAGGTGTTTATTACACTTTAGAATACAATATAATAAATTATATCATAGGTGGGTGAAAATAAGTCCCTTAGACTGACTCATTTTGAGAAAGATTTCTCCAAAACAGAAAATCTAAATGTTAGTTTTGCAAGTATCTACCATTTTGGAGTAAGTGGCTTAGCCAGTAGTTTGGATTTGGAGCTCAGTTTTTTTTTTATTTTATGAGACTGTTATTGAAGCTTTGAAAATATGTTTGAATTCCCAATTATTTTCATATAGAGATATTTATCAGAGATTGAAGGTACAAAGAGTTTTGACTAACAAAGTGTAAAATCTAGTTTATGGTGATTCATAGGAATTCTGTTAATTTACAAAATACGGTAAAATCACTTAGGTGCATTGGTTTCATAAAATTTTAAGCCTGGATCTAGATATTGTACTTCCTAAAGTGGATTTTTTTAAATAAAAGAGAACAGCAGCAACAACAAAATATATGTATATGTATAAAATATATGGAAGAAGCCCTATGCATGAATATATATGTTTTGCCCAAGTTTCTACAGATGGAGTTGGTTGTGTCTGGTAATTGGATACAGTTAAATGTTAAAGTTTCAGTAATATACCAAAAATATAAAGTACAAGAATAAAAATTCCATTTCCTTTTTGTTCCAGGTTCTCTGGGAGATGCTAACAAGGGAGGTCCCCTTTAAAGGTTTGGAAGGATTACAAGTAGCTTGGCTCGTAGTGGAAAAAAACGAGGTAAGACTACGATCCCCCATTCAGGTACATAGATCAGAAAACAGTATTGGGGTTTTGCAAAAGACTTTTTCATCTTCTTCAAATTGAAAGTAAGTTCACGCTTATGGAAAGATTAGCAGTAGGAGCTAACACAAAGGGTCAAAGTGATGTTATTCCTCATGAATGGACCCTTTACATCTAATTGTTGCAGCTTCACGTCGTGATGCTGTAGATCAAAAATTGTACAAGTACTGTACTAGTTTCTCAGTCTCAATTGTAAAACCTAGGGGTTTGTTCTTAGTGATGAAAGAGGCCGTTGCGTCCAAGGTAGGGGAACAGTTTAACTCCATCTCCTGCGTTTAGGACATCTTTTTTACTGTCCGGGAGTTGATATATCTGTAAGAGACCTTCAGCTACTTCAACTTACCTCTCCCAGCAGGAGTCACTATAGTACAAGAAACTGTCGCTTAGATGAGAATTTCAAAAATAAAAGAAGAAAAAATAGTTTCAAAAAAGGGAAAAATTACAGTTTTGCCACCTACGTTGAACACTACATTGAAGATGAGCTCCTCGCTGGAATTGGCGAGGCAGTGGCGTAACTGCTCCCTTCTTCATGCAGAGCCTTTCCATTTCAAAAGAACTTCAGTGGCGTAAACAGCGTTTGTGCTGTGTCCCCAGCCTCGCTTTTCTTCTTCCCACAAATTGAGGCTTTCAGTTAGTTGGACCTATGAGCCTACATCAGAGAACATGGTACATTCATATCAAAGAGAGCAACTACATTTTGAAAGGTTTAAAATTGTGACTGAAACGCACAGCCATGGAGATTCTCAGCATAAAGATGAAGCATCCAATATCAAGGTATTATGAGAACTTAGATCAAGTGATGGAAGCACGCAGTTGTCTTTGCAACACTGCAGAACAACTTTATTTCACAAAACTTCTTCATTTCCACGTCTTATCTGTGCCCTCCACAAAAGGGAAGGGTGCAGCCTTAGGATAAAATAATTTGCCAAAAGGCGAATATGTAGTAATATTCCCTTTTTAATGCCTTAAAAGAATTAGATTGATCTGCTCTCCATGGTGAGTGCAGAAACAAACTAGATCAATCAAAAAGCTGCTATTGACTGAGAGAAGCCAAGTTTTCATATTTAGATCACATAATCCACAGTTACCTTATTAATTTGTCCTCCTGAGCCATTGAGATTGGATGAAATGTTCATGATAGCTGAAGTTGATGGGAGAGAGCTGCCAATTTAAAGAAAAATGAAAAGGTGTAATATTTAAGAATGTGTCTTACTCATTGTTTCACAGAGGCTGTTCTGTTTTAATTAAATGTGGTAGTTCTTCCTGGTGTGCTATTCAATCAGACCTCACACACAGTATAACTGATTATTTTCATGGTATGAGAACCCACTTCTTTCTGTTCGGTTTCTTTTGCCAGTGAGATGATTAGACATTTAGTTCTGGGTTGACAAATAGAGTAAAGAAGGTTATTGACCTTCTGTTGACTTTGGAGCAGAATATTCAATGTCATTTTTTTTCTCTGTATCATTTTAAAATAAAGTAGGAGGAAATTTTATTTTAAAGCTGACTGAACTCTCCAAATATGTATAAGACAGAGTAATTAATATTCTAAAATAATATTTCATTTAAAGGAGGGCAGAATAGCTGTGAATCTAAAGCCCTTTGAAAATATTGGAGTATCCATCAAGGATTTTTAAAGCTGATGAAAAAAATGAATTTAGAAGCTGCCTTTGAGTAGTTGACTTGAGGCTTGAGAATCCCCCATAAATAGCTTTCAGGACCTCCTCAGTGGATACAAGAGGAGGCCATCTCCCTGTTTGTCTCTAGGGAATCCCCTAGACTGTACTGTTTTATCCATGGGGTGATCTGATGATCAGCTAATAACAGATGGAGACTATTCAAATGCCTCCCCTATTGTATTTATTAAATATAATAGTCAGTTGAAAGAAACCCACATGGTGAAATATATTTTCTCAACTTTCTAGTGAACCAAATGCAGATTGGGTGCTACAGGGGTATTTATCCATTCTCATTCTGCACACTTCATTTATCAGAAATAGGGAAATTAAGTTCAAATGTAGTTTCCATTATCATCATTCAAGAAGATGTCTTCATTTCACCTCATAAATAGTGGCCCTTATTATCAAAACAAATTCTGTTGAGATAGCAATTAAAATAATTCCCAAGGATTTATTTTATAATAAAATTGAGACTTTGACTTAAATATAATTTCTAAAAATCCCTTCAATTTCTAATTATTTTATTTATTTTTGCTCTGAAATACCTTGGGTTATTGAGTTGAAAAGAGAAAGCTGTAATTGTTTTTCAAAGGCCTCATTTAAATAAAGAATGACACGTTTAAACTTTTAGGGAGATATTTTAAATGTAAGCTAGTCATTCTAGACTCATTGGAAGTTGCAAAAATATTACAAAGAATTCTGTGTACCCTTCACTCTGCTTCTCCCACTCGTGAGACATAGATATATATATATATAATATCAGAATATATAATATCAGTATATATAATATCAGAACCAGAAACTTGACACTGATACATTACTCTTAACTAGACTCTAGAGCTTATTTGTTTTCACCATTTAGGATTGCTTTTTGCATCTATAGGAAGATCAATACTTTCTAAAAAATATATCTGAAGGCCTTTGATTCCAAACCCCTAATAATGAAATAAGGTCTTCAAACAATAACTTTTTCTATTATTAAATTCTACTGAAGCTATAATCCACAAAATGCTGTTAAACTTTACAAAGCAAACAATGAACCATTATAGAAGACATGAAGTTAAGAGAGTATTACTAATTTTTAAATCTTACAGGTATGTCTGTATGCCATTGGACTTTCCATAAAACTCAATTAGTAGTCATTCAGAATGTCCTAGCAATATAACTCCATCTTTTCAAGTACATAAATGTGTTTTATTCTAAGTAGCAAAACAGCTATTCTTTATTAACATGGAAATCCTCAAAAACTTAATCCATTTTTCTTGACTACACTTTAGAAAAAGGTAATAAACTTGACTTAAAAAATAATTATTGTATCTTATGTAGAAAATAGTGCAAAAAAGAAGAATATAATCTTTAATAAAAATGTCATGCCTAATTTAGTGATTGGGAATTATTTTCAGTTTGAAACTTTTATTTTTCAATATTTAAGTTTTAAGTAGTCTTGCAAACCTGGTGTTAATATCTGGTTGTTTCAGGATGTTTTAACAGAATACCCACAGTTATGTAATCACACTTAAATATTTTAGATTCTCTTTTAAAGTACTTTTTAGTGCACCAAAATAATCCCTTACATAGTGTCTGAGTCTCGATCTAACTGATATTTGACCATGTCAGATAATTTTAAATAATTATTTCTCCTTTTGTAATGTCTCACATATGGCATCTAAAAAGTTTGTCAGTGTGAGAAGATCAACACCTATATTCAGCCAGTTCACATTTCAGTTCTTGGAAAATGTGCTGAAGTTACGTTGAAAATGTTACCTGTTAGGAAAACTTGTTTTTCATTACACATGATGTGTGTTCAGTCACATAATTGCAGTCACTGTCTGTTTATATTAGTTGCTACCCCAACGATCTTACCTTTTTTTTTAGTAAACTCTTGATTTTCTTTACTTTCATGAAAAGGTTTCCAGTTCTCATTACAGTAAAATAATAGTGTCGTTTACAACATCTTACTCTAGTCTATGAAAGCACAAAACCAGAGGTTTAAAAATGCTTAGTGTAGTCTCTAACTTGCAGAGTTCCTTTTTTTTTTTTTAGCTTTGCTTTAAAGTTTTATTTATTTTGGTTCTCTGATTTTAATTCCAGATTGTCTGTTTTCTTGGCAAGACAACTATTTTTCTAGTTTTATATGTAGCCTCCTCCAAATCTGATGAAATTGTTTTAAGTTTTTTATCTGCAAAACTTCTTGGCAAACATTGCAGAAAAAATCTTCCTACTACAGAGGTTCTCAGCTCTGTCACACCCGTGAGTGCATGCTCAGTCACTCAGTTGTGTTCAACTCGTTGTGAGCCCATGACTGTAGCCCACCAGGCTCCTTCATCCATGGGATTCTCCAAGCAAGAATACTAGAGTGAGTTGCCATTTCCTCCTCCAGGAGTTCTTCCCGACCCAGGGATCGAACCCCAGTCTCATGTCTCCTGCATTGGCAGGCAGATTCTTTACCACTGAGTGATCTGAGAAGTCCCCTTCATACTCAATACTCTGTTTATAACAATTATTTAATGCTCCCTCTTTATCCCTGAAAGGAAATTCAGTGGTAATACAGCCTACTAAACACATTGTATTTTAAGTCAACATAATACTCTAAATGTAATATAAGGAAGAAATACATATGTATTGCAGTGTATAAATGCTCAGGCATGATGACAGTGGAGGTGATAACGGAACACTTTTAGATGCCTGCACCTACAAATAAATAGAATTCAGCAGCTACAAATGCAGAATAAAGATGGGTTATTGTGAGTATTAATGATGCCAGTACCATGAGCAGCACTATATTGTAGGCAAGATTTTCCCAATATTATGCTAAGGTTATAAATAATGCAAAAATCAATCTACCCTTGATTTATTTCATTTAGTAGTTGCATTCAAAGAAAGTTCAGAGTATTTTTAAAATATTCAAAAAATACTCTACTTAGAAATCAAAGGTAGAGTCTAAGCTCAGAAAAGTATAAAGCTCATCGTTTTCTTGTCTTACATGAATGCACATGGGGCATTTGAAGTTTGGTGGAATGCAGGAGAATTTTTAATCAGGCTTTATGATATATTGAAAGATGGTCAGCATTCTTGACCTGCTCTAGGTACAACCCTCCAGACTTTAAAACAAAAATGTCTCTGTAGATTTGTAAACTGCCTCTGGGAGAATTACATGTTCTATGAGAACCACTGCTCTAGAATGTTAGAAAAAGACTAGTCTTCACATTATATTCTTTGTTCTATCAAGTCCTTATATTTTATGAGTTTGGCCAAAACTAAGACATGATGAATCATCCATTCAGAGTGTCTCATTTGCCACTGAGAAAATACTTCTATAAAATTATCTCTGTGCTCACGTTTTCAGAAGTTGTACACCTATTGCCAAAGCTGAACTGGTTTCCTAGTTACCTGGCCTATTTGCAATTTTCATAGTCACCTATAAAAATACAGTGATAGGTTCATGGTTTAGGTTTATGTAAGTTAGCATATTGAAAAGCAGAGACATTACTTTGCCAACAAAGGTCCGTCTAGTCAAGGCTATGGTTTTTCCAGCAGTCATGTATGGACGCGAGAGTTGGACTGTGAAGAAGGCTGAGCGCCGAAGAATTGATGCTTTTGAACTGTGCTGTTGGAGAAGACTTGAGAATCCCTTGGACTGCAAGGAGATCCAACCAGTCCATTCTGAAGGAGATCAGCCCTGGGATTTCTTTGGAAGGAATGATGCTAAAGCTGAAACTCCAGTACTTTGGCCACCTCATGCGAAGAGTTGACTCATTGGAAAAGACTGATGCTGGGAGGGATTGAGGGCAGGAGGAAAAGGGGACGACAGAGGATGAGATGGCTGGATGGCATCACTGACTCGATGGACATGAGTCTGGGTGAGCTCCAAGAGATGATGATGGACAGGGAGGCCTGGCGTGCTGCGATTCATGGAGTCACAAAGAGTCGGACACAACTGAGCGACTGAACTGAACTGAACTGAAGTTCCAACTTGCTCCTCTCTTACTGTAGTTTCTTTTGACCAGATTCTATATTTTGCTGCATTTGTTGTTCTGAGCCTGATTTCTTCATCCACTATGATTCCTCTTTGGAGGAAAAGGTAAAGTGTCATTAGAGATTAGATACTATGAATCTAAACATAAGTTCTCTCCAGTCACATATTAATCAACGGACGTTTTAAATTTCATGTCTTGTTTATGCTATTAAATTAATTCTTTCATATCTTCCAATTAGTATTTCCTTCCTTTAATGAGCAAATGCCTGTATTTTGTTTTGTTTTGGCTTATTTTTTCTTTCTCTCTTATAGAGATTAACCATTCCAAGCAGTTGCCCCAGGAGTTTTGCTGAACTGTTACATCAGTGTTGGGAAGCTGATGCCAAGGTATATATATATATATTTGTTGTTATTGTTGTTCTGAAATCTCTCTTGTTTGTCCGGCTTTGAGCTTTTAAAACATGGGATAATCAAATTCATTACAGAGCAAAACAAGGTTGCTGCTCCTTTGAGCCCCAGATTGACTGTGAAGGCTTTCTGCTGACATTTGCTTGGCATGAAACCTAAAATCTCATTACTGGCTCTTTCTTACAGCACTCCAGCATTCTTGAGTCAGTAAAAAAGAATTTTGTTCCTTGTTTTTAATCTTCAGTAATAAGTCTTGCACCTTCACATCATATAAATACTAGCACACCATGCTTATTATAAGCCAGGCACTGTTCTGAACACTCTATCAACTGCTTTATTTCTCAGAATATCTCTGTGAACTGGGTATTGTTATTGTCCTCATTTTACACATGAAGAACCAAGGCACGGTTAAGAGGTGAGGTCAAGGCCACCCAGCCTGTAAGTGCTGGAGCTGGAGGCTGCGCCCAAGCTGACTGACGCGAGTCCCTGCACTTAACCCCCCCACCACATTGCCTCTACTAGAAGTCCAATGCACCATCCATTGCGCTGCAGAGCCTGACCACCACACTGCCTTTCTAACCAAAGACCAGGCAGAAGTAGCGCTTCTAGAGAAGCTCCATACACTCTCCCTGTGGAGTTTCAGTGATTTTTTTTAAGCTGTCACAATAGAGTTGGAGAAATTCCAAAATTGAGGCTTTCATGTGGTTATCACATTCAAGCACAAATGGCCCATTTCCCTTCCCCGCAAAGACTGGTTTAAAAGACTGTCACATACATACGGAAGTGTTTATAGATAAAATGATAGGCGAGTCTTGGATTTGCTTCAAAATACAGGGAAGGGAAATGAATGATGGTATAGATTAAATAGGATGGGCCGTGATGATTTTTGGAGTGATAAGTATATGGAGGGTGTTCTTTCTACTTTGGTGTATGTTTGGAATTTGCTGTAATAAAAAATTCTAAAATAAAAAAAGATCCTCACAGATGAAATATTAGAATAAGAGAGAGAGACTCGAGAAAAGAACTACAATTTTAAAGTTCAAATTTCTGCAGTCCTTCATGGAAATAAGTGTATCACAAACTGACCTTTTAAAGATAGATCTAGAAAGGAAAAAAAAAAAAGACAAGAATGGAATTTCTTCCTTAATTTAAACCCAGTCCCTATATGACTTTCAAGAAGAATGAATAATGTACACAGCCATTCCCTTCATCTCCTCAGGGGAGGTTTCAGGACCCCCCTAGAATCCATGGATGCTCAAGTCCCTTATATATCAGGGGTGATTCAGTCGCGACCCTTCCCTTTACCCCAACTGTGGTTACACTTCCTCACATTCAACAACCAACTTGAACTCTGGCTGATTGAATCCATGGATACGGAAAGCTGTGGTTTGTCTAGGCAAAATAACTCAGAAACACTTGGTGAGTATGGGAATCGTGTTAGTATCACACAATTCAGGGTGAACCATAAGTAAAGCACACTGTTCCATTCCACAAGTGAGAACAACTGAACTCCGAGCACATCAGTGAGGCCAGTAGCGCAGCAACGGACACAGAACCAAGACACCCCTTCTGCCCAGCCTGTGCAAATTCACCTTTGCCCTGGTAAACCAGCAGGCTCAATCGGCTTTCACTCCTGTTCATTGAACGACCTTCACCCTTTTTAGAGTCCTGTATTTACTTAGTTTTTTTTTTTTTTTTAACTAAAAAAATTTTTAAACTGTTTAGTACTTTTGTTTAGGATTACTATTGTTTTATGAATTTTTTTGACAAAGTTGATAGGTTTTGAATGGTCTGTCTTGCCCTCTGTGGGCCCTACTTTAGTGTATGATTTTGCAGAATGTGGGGCTTTTTAAACATGAAGAGAAATGCCTGCACTTTGCAACTAATCTGGTGGAAATTATAATTGGCTATTTGCAAGATTTCTGTAGAATATTTTATATGATTAAAATACAATCTTTTCATATGCTACCACTTATATATCCATTGTGGCATATTTAGTCATTTTGGTAGTATTTTTCTCTCTAATGCGAAAATGGAAGTCGCTCAGTTGTACCTGACTCTTTGCAACCCCATGGACTATACTATACAGTCCATGGAATTCTCCAGGCCAGAATACTGGAGTGGGCAGCCTTTTCCTTCTCCAGGGGATCTTCCCAACCCAGGGATCAAACACAGGTCTCCCGCATCACAGGTGGATTCTTTACCAGCTGAGCCACCAGGAAAGCCCAAGAATACTGGAATAGGTAGCTTATCTCTTCTCCAGGGGATCTTCCTGACCCAGGAATCGATCTGGGGTCTCCTGCATTGCAGGTGGATTCTTTAGCAACTTAGCTATCAGGAAAGCCCTTTCTCTCTGATACTCAAATAGAAATTTCACTCGAAATTATTAGTGCTAAATTAGATGAATCCAACTAGATCACTGTAACTGTAATTATATTTCAGTATACAAAGCAGGTTTTTAATTTCTTAATCTGTGACTCTGTACTATATTAATTAAAATTCTAAGAATATACATTTATGGTATATTAATTAAATGATAGTGTAAACACCTACACAATAAGGACATTAGGTCCAGAGTTGATGCCATGAAGCTGGCATATCTTTTTATTTTTTTTTTTTCTTTTTTCTTCTTTTTTTTTTGGCATATCTTTTTAACAGGTAGTAAGCTGACGCTTCAGAGAAGGCAATGGCACCCCACTGCAGTACTCTTGATTGGAAAATCCCGTAGACGGAGGAGCCTGGTGGGCTGCCGTCCATGGGGTCGCTAAGAGTCGGACACGACTGAGCGACTTCACTTTCACTTTTCACTTTCATACATTGGAGAAGGAAATGGCAACCCACTCCAGTGTTCTTGCCTGGAGAATCCCAGGGATGGGGGAGCCTGGTGGGCTGCCATCTATGGGGTTGCACAGAGTCGGACACGACTGAAGCGACTTAGCAGCAGCAGCAGCAAGCTGACACTTCTTTAATATCAGAGGAGTCTTGTCTTCTAGCACTGTGAAGTATGAATAAAGTTTAGATCAGTTTTTTTTTGTTTCCTAAATTCATGGCATTTTATTCTAATACAACTAACATATATGCCCTCTATATTTGATTTGATTATGCCTCCAGCTCACATTTCTAAGTCATTGCTCTCTCCTCTAGACATACCTTACATACCTTCTTTATTCCTGAAACATGTTCTTTTCCTTCTTTTCTTTCCCCTCCTGATTACTTCATCATCAAGCCTTCCCCAGTTATTGTTTCCCCTGCCCATACTAAGTACTCCTTTTCCTGAACCACAGTCTGGGCTACTGCCTCATTTTGTGCTGTTGCATTTTAAAAAGCATCTTGTCTTCCTAAATGGATTGAAGGCTCCACGAGGAAATAGAGTTACTTTTTCTTTGTCTCCCTATAGCATCTCCTGTAAATTTAGCAAGTAGATGTACAATTTGTTGTTGACTAAAACAGCCAGACCAAGGTTTATTTCCTGAGAGGCCATGTTTTAGTTTTCTGGCTAGAAGGAAGGAAGGATTAGTCGTTCAATCGTGTCTGACTCTTTGCGACCCCATGAACTGGGGCTTGCCAGGCTCTTCCGTCCATGAAATTCTCCAGGCAAGAATACTGGAGTGGGTTGCAATTTCCTTTTCCAGGAGATCTTCCCAACCCAGAGATTGAACTCAGGTCTCCTGCACTTCAGGCAGACTCTACCATCTGAGCCACCAGGGGAGCTCTTCTCTGGCTAGAAGTATATAGCAATTCAAACAGAAGTTGGTCCCAGTCCTATGCACATAGATACAGCAGTAGTTGGTAAAAATATATTTTAATTATTTTTATTTTCAGTCCTTAGATTCTAGAGTATTAAGACAGATTAAAATGTTCAGTTCACCTGTAGAAATATGTTCTTTTGCAACAAGGAGGTAGACGTGTACAAGAGAAAAAACTGCTCCTGTATTAGATAAATGTTGGGTCATTCCAATGGCTTTGATCAGATGCTCAAAAAAAACCTTTTTTTTTTTTTTAAGAAAAGAAGGAAGTAAAGGTGGATATTAGTTCAAGTTCTAAAATGACATTTCTAAAAAAGGACAAAGCAATAGTTAAAGCTCCAAGTTTGATAGGAAGTAATATCTTACTCTCATGTGATAAAATATTTTGAAGGATTTAAGAGAATAGACCCTGGTTCTGTAACTTGCTACCTGTGTGATACTGGGAAATTCATATTTTTCTGAGACTGATCTTCCTTATCTATAATATGAAGATAACAAATAATGTATACAGATGCTTAATAAATGGTTCTGGTTGTGCCTTTTTAAGTAGGCAGAGCCTACATAATACATAAAAGGAAGCTAAGCCCCTTTGGAGGAAGATCCTAGACCACATGTTGTATTCTGTGATCAAAATACTCATGAAATATTAACATATGATTCTACATTGCTGCTATGTTCTGAATGTTCACTTTGATAATTTCCATCTGGGAGCATATTCTAAATATGAAATAAAGATTTTTCCAGGGTTACTTGCCATCCAATTACAAAAAATGTTTTACCTTGTCTCAAGAATGATTAAGTGTAGGGAAAAATATTATTCTTTGAAAATTTGTCAGCTCCTCCTGCTTCTTTTCCATGAAAAATGAAAATCCTATATGTATTATATAATTAGCTCCTGTACAAACAAAACATTTTTCCTGTTGCTACCTGACACATGGATGGAGAAATTAAAATGGAAACACATTCAAAGAAGACAAATGTAATTTTTTCAAATTTCCAACTTAAGGCACTTTTTGCTTATTACAAGGCTTAATGTACCATCAGTGACATTAGGCTACCTACACCCTTTTTTTAAACACACACACACACACACACACACACACCCTTGAAAGAGGACAATAACGGCAGAACTCAGAATAAATATTCCAGTTTTATATTCCTAAGAAAAAATTACCTTGCTTAATGTAGGAAACACTCAAGTCCTAAGAGCAAGCCACCTCAACATTCTTTCTTCTTGTTTTTGTGCTCCTAAATTAAAATGCATGTTTTAATTGCTGCAACTGTAATTTGTTCAGAAATGGTATAATTATGAGGCGTGATGAAGAGAGAATGTGCATCACCCTTTTATTATCTTTCCCCGCTTTTGCTTTAACCTTTTGTCTCCACCTTGGCTAGAGTCTAAAGAGATAGACTAGGGTAGTTTTTGCTAGCTAAAGAAATACACCTAACCACTGCTTTTTCAATTTCTGGTAAACAGTACCTGAGAGTTTCCCAGCACCAAAGCTAGTTATATTGTGGAATAACCATTGAGAACAGTGAAGTTATGATGGCTTTAAAATTGGGGAGTTTTTTCTCTGAGCAACTGGTTTAGGAAATTGTATAAGTTCTGCTAGATTGATAAGTAATTTTCCTCCAACAGTTTATTATAAAATGTTTCAAACATACGGAAAAGTTGAAAGAATTTTGCAGTGAGCACTGGTATACCCATCACCCTGTGTGCATGCGTGCATGCCAAGTCGTTTCATTCGTGTCCGACTCTGCGACAGTATGGACTGTAGCCCACCAGGCTCCTCTGTCCATGGGATTCTCCAGGCAAGAATACTGGAGTGGGGTCCCATGCCCTCCTCCAGGGGATCTTCCTGACCCAGGGATCAAACCCATGTTTCTATGTCTCCTGCATTGGCAGACATGTTCTTTACCACCAGCGCCACCTAGGAAGACCCCTATCACCCAGACCCTACCATTAACTTTTACTATGCTTGCTTTATCACGTAGATGATTTTTTAAAAGACTTAACTGTTTCCTTTCAGGAGTCTTTAAACATACCCCAAAGAGAACTAATTCGTACTTTCCTTACCTGGAAAAATAATGTAATCATTCCAATCTTAGACAACACAATAGAAAAATGACATCTGAGCCTATTATGAATAATTGATTGAAAATAAGTATGGTTCCTATGCAGTCTGACAGTTGTGAAAGAACAAAATCAGGATATTACATCGTATCTTATTTTGTTATGGTGATTTGACCTTATTACTATGCTTGTGGATATTTCTCTTAAAGATCTACTTTCCTAAGTCCCAACAAGTGATTATTTTTTTCTTCTTCAGAAACGGCCTTCTTTCAAGCAAATCATTTCAATCCTGGAGTCCATGTCACTCGATTCGAAGCTTTCTGACCAGTGTAATTCATTCCTGCACAACAAAGCAGAATGGAGGTAGGTGCCTCCCACCCCAGTTTACATCATCTGGCTTCAAGGGATTGTGGGTGACTAGCTTCGGACACGAAGAGAACCTGGGAACTTGATGACAGTCCCAATCTCTTAGAAATTGGGGCTTTTTTGTGTGTTTTTTTCTGTTAAAAAATTTTGGAGATTGAATAAGCTCTCCCTCTCATATGTAAGCAGTGTTCCTCTAAGCATGTTGCTTTATCATATATCTAAGTATTTAGGAAGAATATTGAAGCAGTATCTTCTGAGACAAAAGGCAGTTAGCAGACATTCCTTCTGTATACACTCCCTGTTAGGAAACTGTGGCCTCTGTCCAGTGAGAAATAAAAATACTGTCTGCTTGGAAATAGGCAGAGTACTTTTTCTGTTGATGGGAGAGGTAGGGAGACTGTAAAAACACTTATAAAATAAAACTTTCAATGTTATAAATCCTATTACATTTTGTCAAATGTAAACAAACTTAGTAATGGGAGAACTGTATTGTGTGAGGGGAAGAACTAAGCCAGAGATGAGACATTTGAGCCAGGTCACATGATGTACAAATATAAATAGCACGTTTGGGCTCTGACATTATTTCTCCCTGACTCAGCAGAGATTTCAGTAACTCACCCCTGCTCTTGATAGCTATGGGTAGTAACATGACGCCTCACGCCACCTGCCGGTAGCAAATGAATACTACAGGCACTTTAAAATGACGGAGTTGTTTAGACCTGTGATCGCACATTTCTTTGGGCTTTCTGTTTGGTGTTTTACAATAACCTTCTTTATTTTTTATTCTTGAAGAATCTCTAGGATCGGCGAGTTAAAATGAATTTTTACTTAGTAGTACAAAAGTAATACTGTTTGCTAGAGTCTAGGTATGACGGACTTTGTTCTGGGCTCAAAAAATTAACAAAACATGTTAGTAATATTTGTTTCCTACAGTAAGAGATCAGCACACATCTAATCAGATCACTTTCCTTAAATCAGTATAAGGAGCTCCCATAACTCTAGGACAAAGGCCAAAAAACAAGATTCACGACACCCTCTGTGCTCTTGCTTTATCTTGAGTATCATTCTATCCTTTAATTTTTGGCTTTGGTCCTTCAACACGTGTCTATTTCTCCCTCATACAGAATCCTTTCAAATGCCGTTTCTTCTGTATAAAATTTGTCCCATTTCAGCAGCATACCAGCCCTGATGCCCAAACCCAACTTGGCTCTGATTCATATTGCTTCAGATAGTAGATGAAAACAGCTGTCCTTCAAGCAAGTGTGTCCTGACCCCAGACCCACTGAGGTTCCACTTTATGTGCCCTGAGAGTGTCTCCTTCATACCCTCTATTGAAATTAATAAGTAGTTCTGCAGTCTGTTGTTTAATAATGGCGTGTCTTGCTGGCTAACATGTAAGAGGGTCAGATCATCTCTTCTGTTCATCTCTGTAACTGCAGTATCTAGAACATGTCTTGAACACTGCGGTTGCTCAACAAATACTTGGAGAAGGAAATACCATAGTTCAGTTCAGTTTAGTCGCTCAGTCGTGTCCGACTCTTTGCAACCCCATGAATCGCAGCACGCCAGGCCTCCCTGTCCATCACCAACTCCCGGAGTTCACTCAAACATTGTAGTAATAATATTAAAAGACATCGCCATATTACACAAGAGGATAGAAACATGTAAGTTGATTTGTTTGCTTTGATAGATGTGCTTCTTACATTCATTCATTCAGATACTCATTAAACCTTTGCTGGGAAAAGATGTTCTTTAGGTATGGGCTCTGGTGATGAGCAGAAGAGTAACAGCGCACTTGGAATTTAATATTAGATTACTAAATACGAATATACAAATAACTTTTTCATTACTATTTTGATAAATATTATGACAGGACAGTGCTGGATGTCTGAGACTATAAAACCGTGAAATCTAATCTGGTCTGAGGGTTTAATAAAGGTATTCCCTGAGGAACTGCTGTTTGATCTGTTAGCCAAAGGATTAGTAGGATTTTAATACTACTATTAATATCCATGAGCTAGGGAGCCTTTAAAGTATGTCAACACAACCAGAAAATAGGGGAGAAGTTGGTAAGTTTTCTGTATTAAAATGCAAAACCTCCATAAGACCAAAAGCAATACCCACCATCAATAAATTTCCTAGACAAATGCCATACTGTTACAGCTTTTTTTCCTAGTTGATATATCAGTTGTTCTAAAAGTTTCTAGTCTCAGGACTCCATTACACTCTGAAAAAATCATTGAGGACTCCAAAGGGCTTTTGTTTGAATGAGTTACATCTGTCAGTATTTACCACATTCAAAATCAAAACTGAGAAAAAAAGCAATAATTAATCCTGCTTCTGCATTCAGCTTCTGGTGCTGCCCCATGTCAGGAAGCATGTGGAAAAGTCAATACACTTGTGAGAATGAGAGTGGAAGGGTAGATCATGCCTTAATGTTATTCTGAAAATGAGTCTAACTTTTGAAAAGCTCTCATAAGTCCCCAGATTACACTTGGAAAACTACCACTTCTGTCTTTAAAATAACATTTTAATTAAAATATCACACTAAAGGACCTGAAATGGCATTTCGCAAAAAAAGAAGTAAAAGGGTCGATAAACATGTGAAAAGTATTCAACCTCATGTAGCAGCCAAATAAAAGGGAACACAATTTATTCATCAGATTGGCAAAAATTCATATCAAGGAAATACCTGGTGTTGTAAACTTCCTCACTCTTTGCTGGGGGAGAAATACCTTTCTGGAAGAGTTTGACTGCATAGATCAGACACCTCTCCTAAGAAAATAAGTGAGAATGTGTGGACATGGGTTTATCACAGCCTTTAGAACTGTAAAACTGGAAGTGAGCTTCGAGTGAAACAAGATTGATTTGGGTTTTTGTGTGTGTGGTTTTTATGACTTAAAAAATTATGATAGCTCCATACATAAAACAGTGTTGAGTTTTATATACAGGTCTGATAAATGATTTTTTTTTTTTTTGCTAGGGAAGTGATTTTTATTTTTATTATTTTTATTTTATTTTATTTTATTTTAAAACTTTACATAATTGTATTAGTTTTGCCAAATATCAAAATGAATCGGCCACAGGTATACATGTGTTCCCCATCCTGAACCCTCCTCCCTCCTGCCTCCCCACACCATCCCTCTGGGTCGTCCCAGTGCACTAGCCCCAAGCATCCAGTATCGTGCATCGAACCTGGACTGGCAACTCGTTTCTTACATGATATTTTACATGTTTCAATGTCATTCTCCCAAATCTTCCCACCCTCTCCCTCTCCCACAGAGTCCATAAGACTGTTCTGATAAATGATTTTAAAATCAATGCTATAGTCCAGTATGTTCAGAATGATTTCATTTATTCTAAAATAAAAAACATATTTACATGTACATATATGTGCACATGGAAAAAAGTAGAAAAAGTTCAATATTATCTTTTTTTCTACAATTACCCTAGATTAGTTGAATAAGAAATATTTTTTAATGCTTCAAGCTAAAAATATGAGAGAAATAAAATTGGTAATATATTAATGTATTTTAATAAAAGGCAAACAGTTGCCCAGAGGGCTTCCTCATTGACTCTCTTTCAGGAGCTCGTTAATCCTGAGAGCTGGAGAAGGGATATATATCTTTACCAGAAACACAAAACTACACTTTAAGAGGCAGCAGAGCTATTTTCATTGAATTTGGCAATTGATTAAAACCGTGGGGAATAATAATACTAATGAGTAACAATAATGAACACGGCTATTGTTATTACATTCTTAACCCGATGCTTGTACTTCATTTGGATTATCTTTTTAAATCCACACAGCAACCCTAACTTACATCACAGGTGCAAGAACCAAGACATGGACAGGTGGGGCAACCCGCCTGAGGTCACGCATGTGAGACAGGACCAGTGCTGGATACCAGGGGGCCGGGCCCCAGGGGCCTGCATGGTCACACTGTGTGGTGCCGGGGGGCCAGGCCCCAGGGGCCTGCATGGTCACACTGTGTGGTGCCGGGGGGCCGGGCCCCAGGGGCCTCCATGGTCACACTGTGTGGTGCTGTCCCCGCCCTTGTGGCCATTGTCAGGCCACCAGCTCGTTAGCGTGCAGCGTCCACTTGACTGATTCCCGTTTAACGACGAGAAGCATCACAGGGCATGATGGGCTTAGGTGATGACTGAGGGGAAACAACGACCCCCCTCAGTGTGCCAAGGGTTGAAAAGAAGAAAATGTTTCTTCAGGTCACCTGGACATTTCAACGGACTGCTCCTCTCCTTCCTCTGACTTCTATTCGGTGCCTGAAACCGTGCGTCTGGGGTCCAAAGTATGTGTAGGAAGTTATGAGTCTCAGTGAAGTTGGACTCCTGTCCTGCTCTGGTGTTTCTGGCAAATGCTTGTTTGCTAATGGAGCTTCCTCTACGCCTAAACCAGTTGAAACATTGAGTCTTAGAAAATTAAATGATTATTCTGAAAATTCTTTTTAAGACTAGGTTATTAAAAACCACATCAACTATGCCCTTTCCTTTAACCTAATACATGATAGGAAAGAAATCTAGTGTCTAGTGAGCCTTTCCTGTTCATCACATGTTCCTCTTGTTTCTCCTCCTATGATTAGCAACAGTGGCCACCAACATAAGGACAGAAAGCGTGGTCCTCTTAGTCACGTTTTCAGTTCTCATTGCCCCGTGTGATTGTCTGCACGCCTGTGGTCACCTGCACTGAATGAGCTCCGTGGTGCTTGGTAGACAGTTCAGGTCCCTGTCTCTTAGCAAAACACTCTGGTGGCTGCACTCTTCCTCAGTGATCAAAATACTCACTCTAGCACACATTCATAAAAACAAAATGCAGGGATTTCCTTGGTGGTCCAATTGCTAAGACTCCGAGCTCCCAATGCAGGGGGCCTGGGTTCCATCCCTGGTGAGGGAACTAGATCCCACATGCCCCAACTAAGATCTGGCACAGCCAAATATTTTCTTAAAAAACACAAAGATTTTAATCATTTAATATATAACACTAAACGTAATTCAGTTCAGTTCAGTCGCTCAGTCATGTCCGTCTCTTTGCGACCCCATGAATCGCAGCATGTATCTATTTATCTTGTAATGTATATAATATAGCTGCTTTTATAAATTGATCTTTTATTTCAAAGTAAGTTTCTATTAAAAGAAGATAATTATAGTTCATTGCCTGTTTCTGACAGAGGGAAAACTGATACTGGTTGAAGTCAACCTTAGTTGGATTCGGTTTAAGAGAAAAACCATAATTTCCATCAACTTGAAACATACAAACTTTATTTTCAGAACAGAGAGATTATATAAGTGCATCAACCAAAGCATTTGATGCAAAACAATACATCAAGAAAAACAGAGGGGACAGCCAGAGGAGCAGCTGTCTTGTGTTGCCCTCCGGATTGGGGTTACATCTCTTATGCCATAAGATCGTTGCTGTCAGGATCCTGGGGTTTCTGGGAAAGCCGTGTATGGGAGCTGACCCTGAAGACACAGACTGAGGAGGCCTACTTATTCGGTGTTTTTCTGCAGCAGCTGTCAGCTTACCTAGCTTACTTAACTGTTGATCTGTTTTCCAGAAGGGCTCAAAATCAGAGTGGGCTCCCAGAGCTGTAACTTGAGATGAATCCTAGGCTTAACTTACAAGTGAAATCAAATGTGCTGGCCATTTTACCCTCTTTAGAAAGGACATCAGTGAGCTCAGCCCTCCTGGCAGCAGCCAGGCCCCTGCCATCTCCCAGAGCCCCATGTGCCCAGCTCTGCGCCGCCTTTCTCATCCTCTCATTTACTGAAGATGGCTCATTCTTTCTTTCCTTTTTGTTGCTTAAGTTTAACCTAAGATCTTCTACACTGAGTTTGTTTTTTTTTTTTTTTCTCAGTCCTCCATTTGAAAAATAAAAACATTTATGAATGGGCGTAATATTATGTCTGAAATACAAAATAAAATTTGGATTTTATGATACAGTCATAATTCTGAAAGACTGTCGATTTGCTGCCTTTCTTTAGGGACTCTAATGTGACTTACATGGTTTTATAACTTTCAGATGGCACCACTAAAAGGGACAGAGGGTTGACAACAGATGCTTTTACACTTACTTTCCCGGTGTCCCTTGCTCTGCAGACAGCCTGGAAAGTAAAATGTGTGACCCAAGTCCAGATCCACTTCAGCAGCTGTTCCCTGAGTTGGATTTGGTCAATTGATAGCCACACCTTTTTGTTTTCATGTATTTACTTCTCATCTATTCTGATTCTCCCTGGACATAAAAAGGCAGACTTGGGCTGCATACATCTTATTAACTTTGATCTGGGAGCTTCAGACTTCTGTAGTCAAGACCTCAATTGTCAGACCAAATCCCACAGTCTGACATAAAGGTGTGTCTCAGGGCACCTAGAAGCAGCTTTTGGCCCAGCAGCTCCCTCTTCCCAGTCCCTTCCTCATTCTGCGTCCCCCTCTCCCCTTTCCTCCCTCTCCCTGTCTCTCCTTGCTCTCAGTCTCTCATTACTGCTGCTTTTCTCACAAGGTCTGCAGAAACTCATGGGGAAGACCTTCCATAAGTTTAGACCTAAGCACGACAGTAGCCCTGAAGGAGAAAAAACTTACACTGGGCCATCTTACCAGCTTTAACTTGTGTCAAGGACAGGTTTCTATAACTGGACATATTGTTCCAGGTGGTGAGGCGGGTCAGCCCATAGAGTCTGGGAGGGAACTAACTTGCTTTTAAAATTATTAGAGTTAAAATGAACCTTAGAGTCATCTGATCCAGGATTTCTCACACTTGCCTGATTGTAAAAACACACTCATATCAAATAATGGCAATTCCTAGGCCCTACCCAGCCCTACTCAGTCATGAGCTCTGAGGAAGGGTCTTAGGAATCTATGTTATGTGGTACGTTTTGCTCAGACAATTATTAGGATCAGGCAGGTTGGGGAGTCCCGATAAAAGGTAACCACCACCCCATACAGCTGACGAAACTGAGTCAGGTTAATCTGTAGATTGCTGGCATTACTCAGCCAGTGAATAGGCTAAGGTGAATTTACTAGTGAGGTGACAGTGATCATCTAACCAGAGTGTCATTTTCCCATCTCTCTCTATGCAAAATTAATACCTGTTCCTTGGGGCTGTAATGAATATAAGATGAGCTGATATACAGTAGAGCCAGAGGACCATGAGCATTTATTAAATGGCCAAACCAGGACACCAGTTCCATGGCTCAGGCCCCAGACAGTGGTTCTTCACTGCTTTGAGAAAATATTCCAAACTTATGTTTCCCAGCTAGTTTATATGTTGATTTTGAAGGATATGAAAGATGTCCTATTCTTTGCTAGTGTGTTGTTGTTTAGTCACTAAGTCGTGTTCAACTCTTTGTGACCCGTGAACTTCAGCGCTCTAGGCTTCCTTGTCCTTCACTGTTTCCCAGAGTTTGCTCAAACTCATGTCCATTGAGTCAGTCATGCCATCCAACCATCTCCTCCTCTGCCATCCCCTTCTCCTCTTGCCCTCAGTCTTTCCCAGCATCAGGGTCTTTTCCAATGAGTTGGCTTTTTGCATCAGCTGGCCCAAGTATTGGAACTCAGCTTCAGCATCAGTCCTTCCCATGAACATTCAGGGTTGATTTCCTTTAGGATGAACTGGTTGGATCTCCTCGCTGTTTACTGTTTGGTTTCACAGCACAGGTTTTAGCCTTTTCCTTTGATTAAGCATTGTGATGGACCCCTCAGCACATAACACCTCTTGAGCAAAGTTGAGATTTAAACCAGTCATGTCCTCCTGCAGGTGTGAAATTGAAGCAACTCTTGAGAGACTGAAGAAACTAGAACGTGACCTCAGCTTTAAAGAGCAGGAGCTCAAAGAACGAGAAAGACGGCTAAAGATGTGGGAGCAAAAGCTGACAGAGCAGTCCAACACCCCGGTGAGTGCTCCCTGCAGGGCTCGCTGACACCTCCCCCCTCCCCCGCTCAGGAGATGGCTGAGCATGGCAGCATGGCGCCACCTCCCCTGCCGCCGCCTCACTTGCTGCCTCATGCCTGTAATGGAAGGACCTGCATTTATACTTGAGCGGTGCTTCTTGTCTCTTTTCCATTAACAAAATTCCAGACATTTAGAAGAAAAGCTTATCCTGTTTCTGGCTCTTTCCCTGAGAACTGTTACTCTGTCAGTGTGTTTGTATGTTAGAATTACAAAAATAAAATTCAGTGTATTTTTGCACCATCTGCAGTGTATTTTGCACCATCAGGTCCCCAGAGCCTGGGCCTCGAGGCATTAACTCTTTAGAGTGAGTCTATCAGTAATTCATAAACATTACACCAAGGCAGTTAGCTGTCCGAGAAAGTCATTGATATGTCAGAACTTAACCAGTTTTCCTTCTAAAAGCTAACTTAATGATCTATAAATGACGAGTATTAATATTCCTTACTCAATGTAGGGTCATGATCATGGGCAGCAAAAAAGTGGGAAAATAGTTCTCTCAGGACAAGCTTCAAGTATTTACTCTGCCAAGAAATATCTTGGTTTTTTCCAAATCTTGTATTTGGATTAAGATAAAAATTCTTAAGAACTTCATTGTTTATACACTTAACTTGAGCTTATTTGTTGACATGATATATTAAAGTCTAGTCAAATTTCACCATTCTTTCCTGTTTTATTTTTTCATTACTAAAAAATAAAAATTCTGTATTGCAAAAATATGACATTCAAATAAAAACAAACTACAAATTCGTAAAATTAAATATTTAAGAAAGAAATATAGAGAGCTCACAGAAATAACTTAAAAAAAAAAACCTAGGAGACCAACAGAAGCATGGGGAAAGACTGTAGGTACATAATTCACAAAAGAAGAGGTACATCTAGCTAATAAACATAAGAAAAGTCACTCTAGAAAACAAGGAGAACATGCATCCCTATTTTAAATAATTTATTATTTAAAGAATTAAGTATAAATTTATCATTGGCTTTTCCAAGGTTTTAAATGGGCGATATATGTCCACCTTAAGATCACAAGAAATAATGATTAAAAGTACACTTGTTATATATTTTAAATTCATGTTTGATAGTTACTTTGGCAATTATACCCCCCAAATACTTAAATGTCCTTCGATTTGTGATCTTCAAAAAACTTTCCTATTTTTAAAAGTCTTAATCTCCATTAAGCAGCCAGTGCCCAACTGCAAAGTATTTAACAGTGTCTAAAGAATAAAATAGTTTGCCTCTTTTTCCGATTTATGTGGAGAAAGAACCTGATATCCAAAAAAGGAAACTACAGTGAAATTAAATGTTTATTATCAGATTTAGCTTTTTAAAAAATGACTTTGGTTATCCAGGGAATCCCAAAGTAAGGAACTGTGTAACGAGTAAACTTACTTGTCATGCGTAACTGTCTTGTGGTATTAAAACAGTACCACATTTTGTAAATTCAGTGAATTTTATCTTGGCTTTCAAGAAAGAAATTAAGGAAAGCTTCCTGTTAGGGTTGAACTGGCAGACTCAGAAAGCATTGTGCTAAGGATCTGCAAGGGAACATTACTTCTCCCAGAACTGATGAGAAGCAAAAATTATGGCCACCTTCTGAAGAGAGTTGTGGGGGCTTTTAAGTACATTGAAATCTTAAGCTATAAAGCGCTGCATGGCTTGACTCTTTCTAAATATAGCATTGTAAGAAAAAAAAAAAACTTTAAAGGACCGCTTAAAGTATGCGTTAGAATCTCTCTTTGGTTTACGGGCATTAGTTTTGCTAAGAAATTATGGGCTGCCTTGCACACATTATTGCTATTAGTAATGCCGCTGTGTAATAAATCACGAAGCACTGAGTGCACAGTAGGCTGCATGCTTGTTTTACCTGCAGACAACTTTCCGTGAAGGAGCAGCTCTGAGGGCTGCCGTCTAACAATGGGCAGCGTGCAGCACAATCTCAATGAGAGTTCCTCCCTTTTTTTTTTTTTAACCTATGAGGCTAAGTTTTCTTTCTGTACAACACTTGCTTTTAATGTCTCTTTTGCTTGGAGCTGGTATTTCTGAAGGAAAGAAGGTTTGTGCTCACGTATTTTATAAGTAGGTTTTTTCTTTTATCCTCACATCAGTTTCTAGTTGACTTTAAATGAGGTTTCTGAGAGATGGATAAAATAAACCTTTTTAAAAGGAAGTGGCTGGAGACTCAGTAGCTAAGACTGTGTAGCCTCATTTTATAACTTGATATTTAAGTAACATCATTAAAAATGTATTATTATATTTATTTCAAGGAAGAACAGTCTTTTCTTTCCTGAAATTAAAACATTAGTTAAAGATATTTGGGAAGATGGATTCTCCATACACAGATATAAACAATGTTTATTTTTAGCAATTCTTGTAGCTTGGTATAGAAATTGTACTTCTTTTAAAAATAAAACTTATTTGAGAGGCATTTTTTGAGATCTTAACATAATGTGAGGAAGGACCTATGAAATAATAAAGTAGATAAGCAACAAAGAAATCCTGAGAGCATGTAACAATTGAAAAAAATTTGAGAGGCTGGGAAATTTGACTGCAAGGAAAGGAATAGCCTGTTTCTGGTCTTAAAGGATTTAAAACAATTTATTCTATGTAGCTGCTGATTTTTAGCTGAATTATGTGAAGTTCTTATTGAACTAATAACTATTGAGGTCTTTTCCTAATGATGTTAAGATAATTTTTTAATAGAATTCAATTCCAACTTTAATTTAAAAATTAGGAAATTGGCCCTAAAAAGTACCTTTACTTACAGCATGTTAAGATCATCCCAGAGTTAGATTATTTGTACTTTATCATAAATTTACCCTTATTTACACAGCATCAAAAATATGTCTTAATTTGCTTCTTTCTCAAAAGAAGAGGCAGTCACTCTTTCTGAGCCTAACAGTTCTACCCCTGGAATGTGTATGAATGACATTTATGGAAGTATGTTGGCTGTTTAAAATAATTATGTACGATTGAAAATGTCTGTGTCCATTATGAGAAGAATTCCTAGAAAAAAATTCTGCTAAAAGAAGGAAACTTGTAGAGACAGAGACCAAGGTGACAATCTCAATTAATACTAGTTTCCTGGCCTCCCAATTTTCAGATATTTACACACTTGTTTATACTTAGATGTCATAGATTATCTAAAATTTGTTTATAAGTGAATTATTTCATAAATTGGATAACTAGTATTATATATCTGCCTGTATTAAATAATAGAGAAAAGAGAATTCTAGACTGCTTTCTAGTACATAGACACTTAATCAAGCTAAAAAGATAGCTAATGACCCAAATCCCCCTAGAACTGTATTGACTACTGAACTGTTTTTATGCTTCCTCTAAGCTTTTCTTCTTTGGTACAGAGTTTCTTGTTTGTTTTGTTTTTTATTACTCAAGATTAATCTCTACTTAATTTCTTCATTAATATAATAGTTAACTTTTTCCATATGAATTTGGGAAAAATTAAGAGAAATTCTAAAAACTACTTCGTTTTTGCAAAATGAGGGTTTAAAACTTACACGTTCCTCCCTATTTGAAAATTTGGCTTGCTGTAGTGCTTTGCAAACTTTGATGTGATCTACTCTGTCATTTATAAATCATGATAAACACGCCGCAGCCAAACCTGCCATTAATAAATCCTCAAATAATCCCCTACATTCATTTCACTAATCATTTACTTTCTGTGCAGCACCCATTAATTTTGTGGTATCTGTTCCCTTGATATAAATTGGTCCTAATTTCTCTTTTTACTTCTGTCCTTTCTTCCCTCGTGATAGCTTCTCTTGCCTCTTGCTGCAAGAATGTCTGAGGAGTCTTACTTTGAATCTAAGACAGAGGAGTCAAACAGTGCAGAGATGTCATGTCAGATCACAGCAGCAAGTAACGGGGAGGGCCATGGCATGAACCAAAGTCTGCAGGCCATGATGCTGATGGGCTTTGGGGATATCTTCTCAATGAACAAAGCAGGAGCTGTGCTGCATTCTGGGATGCAGATAAACATGCAAGCCAAGCAGAATTCTTCCAAAACCACATCTAAGAGAAGGGGGAAGAAGGTCAACATGGCCCTGGGGTTCAGTGATTTTGACTTGTCAGAAGGTGACGATGATGATGATGATGACGGTGATGAGGAGGATAATGACATGGATAATAATAGTGAATGAAAGCAGAAAGCAAAGTAATGAAACGGAAAATGTCGGGAAAACAAAAGAAACGTGTTATCTCAGTCTGTACAAAACCCAGTAAGGAGGTAGAAAACCAAACACTGCGTTTTTAGGCCAATCACATTTAGGTAACTGTCATTTCTTTACAATTTTACTTTTGACTTGTCTTTGCTTACAGGAAAAGGGGGTGGGGAATTAAGCCAAAAAGGTCTGTTCAATGAATCAGCATATGCGGTGCCTGATTATAGAAACTTGTGATTTTATATGCAATATAGCATTTTTTTAACTAATGACATTCTGGCTTTTTTTTTAATGAATACTTTATAATTTCATTTGATTTATTCAATTGCTTCAAAAAACTTACATTTTGGACAATCACTCTTAACTCCTAATCCTCCTCTGACACTTGATTTTCTTGTGGCATACTACATTTTTTTCCCTTATGGAAATACACAGTACTGTCAGAAATAATTGATAGTGACTGCAAAATCCAACAGTAAAAAAATTGAGATGAAAGGAAGTTGTAACAAGTACTTCTACAGAAATACCTAAGTGCTAAGAATACTGAGAGTGAAACCCAAGAGATGTTCTCAATAGTATGTTTGCAGGAGAAGTACTCTAATTTGAAACCAACATCAGATGTGGTACTTTCATACCGGTACTTGCCCTAGAAGCTTCTTAACAACACACTGTCATCTAAGGCTTAGCTTACACTTTATACAAAGAGAAAGAGAGGATAAGGGATACTTCCAGACAGTGTGAGTGTTACTATGGTGCCATAGGGGGTGTATACATGTGTCTGTTTTCCAGAGGGGTATGAGAATCCTGGATTCTAAATGCATGTAGAGATATTTTAAAGAGGGAACTAAATATTATAAAAAGCTCTCCTTACTTAGTCAAAAGTGCAGAATGAAGGATCCTTTTATAGCAGATATAACCTTCCGGATCTGTCTTTAAAAAAAAAACCAAAAAACAAAACCCTGACTCAGCTATGCTGGTTTTAAAGAGAAGTAAATGTTGATGCTCCTCTGAAAACCTAGCTAGCCAGAGAGATATTTTCAAAATGTTATCACAGATTTGTCAAAGCTTGTTTAAACTATGAAACACTTTTAAAAAAAAACTAAAAAAAATTTGTAGTTATATATATATATACACACACACACACACACACACACACATATACAGAAAGGCAAAAGAACAAAGACTTTTCTTCAGTCTAAATTTGAAAGTAGTGCCATTCATTTGACTACCAAACCAAGGAACTTTGCATCGTTCTTTTTATAGGAGATTTAAGAAAGGATATTATCATAGATATTATCTAACACTATTTCTAAGTATATTTGATCATAAAAAGCCTCCTGAAATTTGAAGCATGACATGTTTCTAATCCCCATTAAGGGTAGGAAAATGTCATAAAATGATCAATATGCTAGGCTTGCTTTATTTGGAGAAGAATTACTAATACACTGTTCTGGGTATGAAATGTGGACCACTCAGTACAGAATAGTGATACAGAGAAGGATCTAGAATCAGCTTGTGATTCAAAAATTACAGTGCAATCTTGGGCAAATTATTTAACTTGTGTGTCCGTTTGCCTATCTTTAACATGAGAATGATAATAACACCTACTTCAAAGGATTGTTGTGAGGGTTAAATGAAATGGTAGACATAAAGCACTTACCAAGCCCGTGGTAAGTGGTCGGCTAATGTTAGCTACTGTTAGCTGTGTCAGTGAAGAGACACTGGAAAATAAGTGGTCTCTGTAACCTGGAAAATGAAACTATCAGTTTCAAGTAATGTTTGTTAAGTAGGATAAGATGAAAGTTAAAGTGAACAACTTTCAGGAAAGATAAAGCAAACAGCTTTAGAATGTAAGCTATGTGAGCGATCCACTCCGACGCCCTTTGAAGACCATGCACGTGGCAAGGTTTCCCTAGTCTGAGGTGTTTTTAGGCCCTGCTACCACCCATAGACCAGGCAAACACAGAAAGAAGCCATAAATGTTTTTCCTAGAAGATGGGGTCCCACACAGCCAATCTGATACACTTCCTGTGTCTATGCAAACTTAGACCCATATACCCACACAGCACAATATAGTGTTGGTGACGAACAGGTGCAAACATAAATAGACGTCCTGTCTGCACTCAGACATAGAGGAGTCCTCCCGGATTCAAGCCAAGCCACTCAAGCAGAAGATCCTGGAGTGGAGCAGAGGGGATGGTTTTCAGCTCTTGCCTTCCCAGCATGCCCTGGGGCTCTGTGACCATGTAATCTGAAGGACAGCCAGAGACCAGGTAGTTCAAAGCCTCTTGTTGCACATCTTCCAGGCCAAGGTAAAGTCATCCATCCCACCAATAGTCTTGAGCCCCTCCTCTGTGCCCCGTGCCATTCTAGGGAACGGCTTGATGAAAATCTTTGCCCTCATACAGCTTACATGCTGGTGAGTGCAGACTGACAACAAACAGAACAAATGCATCGTATAGTAAACATTTAAGTGGACACGGACATGCAGCAGACAAGGAGGAGGCGACTCATAGGGGAGTTTTCCGGACTTGCAAGTGGGTCAGGAAGGGCCTCACTGATTATGGAATCTCTGTGGGTGGATTTGGGGATCTCTGTACCTCTGTAGGAATGTAGACCTTGCCTCTCATTTGAGACTAACCAGCAACTAATGTAGAATGTATGAAATGAATGGGATGGACTTTTTAAATTTACACTTTTAAAAGGTATAGCAATTAGATCTATTGTGATTATACATAAGATTTTCTTGCATTAATAAAAGCAGCCAAATAGGGCCAAAAGAGAAGGATAATCACTCAGCCATAGGTTTACCATCAATCAGGAAATATTTCTCTAATCTCTCAACTGTGCCATTTCCCTCATCAATATTCCAGAGATGGTCATAGCTCAATAATCTACCATCAAGAAACTACAAAGATTCCAGATATAGAAGAATTGATACCCTCAGGGATAAGCTTGAAATCTTCTAACCTAACACTGAACTATAGATAATTACTGTATAGCACTGGCTACTTTACTTTTTGTTCCAAATCAGTGTCCTTTCTAGGGTTTTGAACATTCCTTCAATCTGTATCATATAAACAGAATCTTAAAGTGACCTCATTCAATCTATGAAGATGATTTAGAAGACTTTAAACTCTATTATTGGCCCTATTAATTTTAAAAAGAAATGTTTATTAGTCATTAGTCATCTTCATTTCGAATGAAGATGTTAATTATACAGCTTTTAATTTACCTTTCAGATCAGTTTTTTAAATGGTAAATTATTGGTGTTAGAATTATTTCCAAATACTTGACTTACAAAAATGTACATTTATAAAGAGAATCTGAGTTAAAGAAACAGAATATAAAATAGGTAACTAATAAAAACCTACTGTATAGCACTGGGAACTCTGCTCAACACTCTATAATGACCTATATACAAGGAAAGACTCTAGAAAAAGAATGGATACATGTATAACTGATTCACTTTACTGTAGAGCAGAAACTAACACAGCATTATAAATCAACTATACTCCAATAGAAATCAACTGGAAAAAAAAAAAAAGAGAGAGAAATATGAAGATTCACAATTAGAGTTGAAACTCCAAATTGTGATAGTAATTATCAGAGCCATACCACTGAAAAATGTAACTACTCTTTTATCTTTTTTTCTTTACTCATAAAGCTAATCATGTAGGATTTGATGACACCATCTCAGTGGTTCTCAACCACGACAGCACTGTCAGCAAATGGTGTTTGGTGATGCTGGGGTATATTTTTGGTTGTCTGGGAGTATATTTAGTGCCCAATGCCCCAATCCTATGTGCCAGGCCCACCCAATAAAACAATTAAATACAAAAAGCCCATGGCATTGTCCCTTCCTTCACCAAGAAACTTAGCTAAACCTGGCAGTTGTAGAGTTCCACATCTCATTTTTTTTCCCATAAACATAATTACCCAAGTCAAAAGATGCATTTTCAGAATTACAACTACTTATGCAATCTGAATTTTGTCAATTCATGTCATTTATCTTAAATCCTTTCTTGTGGAAATTGTTTCTTTCCCCTGAAGAATGCTGGTAGAAAATTTTTATGAAACAGCTAAATTTACTAAGAGAGAGGGGCAAGGTGTTAGTCTCCTGTTACACTGATTTCACAATAAATAAAAAAGAAAAATATCACAGTTCTGCGAAGTAGCCAGGTTAACTTAAAAGGACATGTTTCTTTAACGTTTTTTTTTTTTTTTTAAAGAAAAATCACATTTTAATATTTTACATAAATACCCAATGGGAAGAGGTTGAAGACACACTTGTTTCTGATGCTCTGGAAATGTTGAGGGCCATTTTATAGCCAGTGATTTTTAATATGCAGTAGATTTGTTAGACTTAAACACCAGCTGGGGAAAATCAAGGAATTGGGGGCGGGGGGAAGGTTTGGGAGAGATCTAAAATGATTTCTCATGGCACTATGATGTACACGACGTTGTTTTTCAGAGGTTCCACTGGAGTGGGAAGAATCCCATGAAAGATCATTTTAAAACTTATTTTGAGTTAAACCTTGATCCTTTTTTTTTTCCAATATACTAGACTTTGACACACTGCCTCTTGAGACTAGCAGAATCTACTATTCCATATACATAATAGAGCATACTTTTTCTATAATCAGGTACCTTTTGCTGCTTTGGGATAAGACTGTTTTCCTGTTTAGATTTTAAGCATTGCCAGAGAGAAGAAGCTGTTCTGTTCTTTTGATTGTGGCACAGCCTGATAGCTCTAGCTGCAGCCCCTCTGATGAGGAATGAGTGCCTACCAGGACATCTGGGCAACTAGCTATGTTTCCTCGGACTCCAGCTTAGTTGGCACTCCATTGCCTGTGAGGAGCTTTCTGGCATGTGATTATTTACTTCAGAATTAGAGTTTCAGGCACCTACATTGACTGTTTTATATCGTGTGCAGAATAATAGATCTTTTAATGTCAGATACAATACACTGCACATATTGCTTTTGCACTGTTTTAAAATTTTTGTACTAAATGATAGAAAATATTTATATTCTTTGAGTGTGAGCTTTGAATAGATGGTATGATCACTTTATTGTTTTTTTTTTTTTTTTAACAAAACGTTTTTCTCAAATATTCTATCGCAATGTTATTCTGAGCAAGTCGTATGCCAAAATCTTGTATCATGTTTGTATGGAAGATTAAATTTTACTCTTGTGTGGTAAGACTACTCAGTTATTGAGTTCATTGTTGGAATTTGATATTCCAACACAAAGCCCACTATGTATTCAGAAATCCAAGTTGGTGTCATACATTTCATTTTGATGTGAACTTTTCTTTGCTTTCCTTTGTTTCAAGACTCCATTTTGCAATAAACGTTTTGACAGTAAATCCCTTTGTTATGTGTGGCTGTGTATATCAGAGATTTGTTAGACTGGATTCCCAACATCCTTTGAACGAATCATTGTCACACACATGCCCATGAGTGTGAGCTCTTATCTCCTGAAATCAATTGGAGTGTAAATAATGAAACTGTAAAGTGATGGGGCAGTCACGAGGTAAATGTTTTTTGGGTTTTTTTTTTTATCCCCAAAGAGAGACAGAAAGACTTAGAACTCACCCTACAGCAGAAACACTGATATGTTAACAAGGTACAGCAGACATAAAGGAAACGGGAAGCCACTCTGTGGATGGACATCATTAACTCTTCTTCCCTATCCTGCCAAATTCAAACCATCTTGAAACTGTGCCTGGCTCCACAGCCTTCCTCTCACTGATCTTTGCAAGCAGCGTGCAAGAATCCTACCAGAGCAAGGTCTCACCCTGCATCCAGTGTGTTTCCCTTGGCATCATTTTGATAAGCCTTTCTCAGAGCTCAAGAGAACTCTTCCCCTCTCCTTCTGACATGAAAACCAGAAATGTTGGTTTTGATTAGGTGTTTCACTTACAACCTTTATTCAAGAAATATTTATCAGTTTTGTTCAGCACAACATTTGGGGATTGTATAAAATCAAAACATTGTATACACACCCACTCCCTGTAAAGCCAGCCTTGACGCAAGGACCATCTCTGAGACGCAGTCCATTGTTTCTTGAACTGATCAAAGAATTTCCTTGTTTCCCATTTGATCCCGTGATGGGAACAGGGAATGACATGTTTCTGCAGCTATATACAGCTGCCCCGTGAAGAAATAAAACTTGTCATGTGTTTTCTTTGATCGAGTTCTGTTTTCGATCCTATTTCTCAAGTCACTCTCCTTCCTGCATTATTCAAGCAGATGAGCGCATGTGACTACAAACACGAAGTATTTCAGAGGAGGACGGGGCAGCCCTGTAGGAACTGCAGCACATAGGGGTAGTGGAATACATCTGGGGTGGTAGCGCTCTGTACCCTTGCAACTTATCTCTACATCTCTAACTCTATGCATTCAGATTCACTGTAACTAGTGGGCTTTTCAAGTAATTCTGCATAGCCCCCTAGAGTTGGCTGCATTTCCCCTTTATCTTGAGACGTGCACACACTGTGCCTGGAGCTCCAGTCAGGCAAATGTGACATGCCTATCCTTCCTTCCTTCTTCCGCCCCCACTGCAGTGTCCTGCCTCGTTGCTTCTCCTTTCCAGGAGTCACCTCTCTTCTCCTCACCCTGCTGTGCCAGCTCAAGCCACTGTCCCTTCCATCCCCATGTTAGTCTATGAAACATCCTTTTTCCATGGTAGAGTCATAGACCTTGAAGTCTATACCAGAGAATTTAGCTTTGTCGTAAATGCAGCCTTCGATTTTACTCATTCAACAAATTGTTCAACAAAGATTTATCAGGTATTATGTGCCTGGCATTCTGCTGGGCACTGAAGAAACAAAAATGAAGGTGAATTCCTCCAAAAGTAAAATCCATACCTACTTCACCCCCTTAAATTAAAAGCTCCCTGAAAGCCGGGGTATGACTTCCCTAGCAAGGTTTTGAGCATGTGAGTTAAAAATACCTGCAGATTAGAAGCGTTAGTCACCCACCCTCTGATTTTTACATAATCATAAAAGTAACCAAATCCAACTTTTTTTTTCAACTCACCCACACACACAAAATATATTATTTGTAACAGGGGTTGAAAGACACTTTGCCACATTATCTCATGAGCAGTCCAACCCTTCTGACAAGTTAGAGTTAGTTACAAGTAATGGCTGTTGTTGTTCAGTTGCTAAGTTGTGTACAACTCTTTTGTGACCCCATGAACTGTAGCCTGCCAGGCTCCTTTGTCTATGGGATTTACCAGGCAAGAATACTGGAGTGGGTTGCCATTTCCTTCTCCAAGGATCTTCCCAACCCAGAGATTGAATCCACATCTCCTCCACTGGCAGGCGAATTCTTTACCACTGAGCCTCCAGGGATGATAATGGTTAAAGCAAACTAATTCAGGTCACGAGACACAGATTTTTTTCCCCCATTATGTAGGTATTGGGTTAGTCAAAATGTTTATAAGAAGTTATGGAAAAACCCAAACAAACTTTTTGGCCACCTTAATATTTACTACTTAGTCTGTGGCCATGGAACATATATTGAAGCAAGTAGCCCTTTGGCTCTGAAAATGGCCAGGTGGGAGTCCTCCTGAAAAGTTGTCTTTTGTGTTTGTACACTTGCCAGAGAGGGTGGTTACTTTAATTTTAGTTAGAGCAACTCCGCAACCTGAGTTCCTTCGGACAGCTCCGATTTCACATGTCCTAATATTTGGTTTTAAAAATATAGTGCAAGTAAGACATTTAGTTCAAACTTTGAAATTCCCCTCTAAAAATAAGCATCTACGACATCTAGTTACCAAGTGGTTGCTTTGGAATTTTCATTAATAAAATCAAATGATCTCCATGTTGACTGAGAATCCCAAAGAAGGCTCTGGTGTTTGACAAACATCAGAAATTCCTCGACTTCCAAGGCCTTCTTGTGGGAGGTAAAACTGCTCAGTGTGCCAACTACCAAGAGAGGAAAATCCCATGATGTGCAGTTCCCCTGTAACAGTTCACCAAGCGCAGTGAATTGTTACTGAGAGGTTGATGCACTCGACTGGCTTCTGTGGGCACCATCCTTAGAACCCTGAGAAGTTCCTCTTAACAGGCAGGAAAATTGGTTTCCATTCAACATAACCTACAGAGAGAACCAAGCCAGAGCATCAGCCCAGAGCTAAAATATTGAAAAGAGGGGATAAGCCAAAAAGACAATGATAATATTCCTTTTTTTTTTCCCATTTCATTCATATTTCCCATGCAGCTGCTGCCTTCCTTTGAGATTGGTGCTTGGACAGAAGATGACGTGGTAAGCTGCTTCTGTTAATGCCTCCTTCAACCTGTGCAGGGAGTTCATGACTAGGTCCGCAAGTTAAAAATGCAGGTAGAGGGGTCTGGGCCTTAGGAAAGTCTAAATAGGAGAAGTTGACAAATTCCATGTTTTTCTATTTTTAAGGCAGTAGTGATTTAAAGTAAGGCCTTGAGCAAAGCAAGTATCTCATCAAATCTTACAAGAGGATTCCACCTCCCTATTTGCTCTGAAAGGTATTCCAGAATGCAGTAATGAATCCCAGTTAAAGGGGCTTCCCAGGATACCAAAGGAACATACCAGGAAACAAAGTGATCTTAAGTTTTCCCAGAAGATCAGGGTTGGACTTGATTTGGAAAGATTTGGTAAAGGCAGTGCCTTAGCCCTGTTCATTTTGCCATCTTTACTCTGACCTTCCCAAGAAGGAACAGACCTGAGTTCACAGATATTTCTCCACAGCTGGAGCCAGACAAGCCCCGTGTTTGGCAGAGAATGTGGAGAGACTGTTTAAATCCAAAGGAAATCCCTACACCCTACACTCTGAGTAGACACCCTGAGGATCAAGCCTCCTTAGCCTGTTGTATCTCTGCAGCTTGTTTCCTTGGTGAAAAACAGGGCTAAGAACTCTTGGTCAGAGACCTCAGGGGTTTATGTCTGTCCAGGTTCAACTTATAAGTTCAGGGTTTTGTTAAATGAAAAGTGGGGAAAAACCTTGTATGCCAACCTTAGCAGGCCCACACCCCAGGAAACAGACTTGGTACCCCAAGATTAACTTGTTACTAGAAACTCTTGGGAAGGTCTCTGGAAGGTTTACCAGACAGTCTGGTTTTGGGGCTGGGCACATCCCTTCCTGCCCTTGGTCTTCTGCTGAAGTGATGCTACTTTCAGATGAGCTCATCTCTGTGGCTTCCATGGGGAGAAGACGCTGGCACCCGCTGCCTCTACTTCCCGTTCCCTGAGCCCCCAGGGATTCTAAATTACCTGCCAGCCCTGTTTAACGAGAGAGGACTTAGGATCTCCTCTGTTCACAGACCTGGATATAATGCCTTCATCCCCTGCTGCCAAGTTGGCCCGTCTCATTTGATAAGAAATGTTTTCAAAGGCACTGAACTCCAACAGCTATTTTTAGTCTTTGCTCTGAGGTCGAGTGGTTTTCAAACCATTTAAATAAAATTCCAGGGTCAAGGGCTCCCTAGAGAACTGGGTCTGGCCCCACCATTCTGTCTGCCTTTGCCCGGGTAGGGTGAGGGGCTACGCGTGCCAAGTGAACCTCATTCTGTGTAGAAAGCTCCATGCTTTAACGTGTCTTGGGCCACAAAGCTACTTCATGACCAGGCCTAGAACAGAGGATGCATATTATCCATTTTTCTGTCCACTGCCACGTGGTCCCTGTTTTTCTTATAATTCCTGGGTAAACCAGTGACCTTGAACACCCCAGTGGACCACTGGCACATGAATGGAAAAGGCATTATAAGTAAGAATCTTCTCAAAAGGATTTTTAAATGTGTTTCAAATAAGTAGTAAAACCAGTAGTCCTCCAAGGGCCCAAGATCCCCAAAGGGAGGGATATCTCCAGTTTGAAAACGTGAAGCTTTAAAACAATGAAGAGCAAGTCTTCAGTTTTCCCTTTGTGGCTGAGCAAGAATTAAACATATTTTACCCATTGAACAACTGTGTGTCTTACTGTTAAGTCTGGCCACTGACCATGAATGAATCTGCAAAACCGTGTGTGTCTTCTCTTCCACAGTATTTTTGGGTTCAGCAGCTCGTCAGAAAAGGCAAGTGGAATAACTTACCTTCTTAATTCATGGAGTTAACTTTGCTGGGGACGTGATTGAGTCTAATTTTATTCTGTCTTCTAATCGCTCCCTTCAGGTGACTCTTCAGCAGAGATGAGTGTGTATGCAAGCTTGTTTAAGGAAAACAACATTACAGGAAAGCGACTGCTGCTTCTCGAGGAAGAAGACTTGAAAGACATGGGCATCATCTCCAAGGGGCACATCATCCATTTAAAGGTACCTCAGAAAGGAAGGCTGTTCCGTCAGCAAATGTCTACTGAGCGCTTACTATGGGGCGGGTCATGTGTCGTGTTAGGGGCTGAGCTGATGCTCACAGCGCCGTACTTCATACTGTTGAGCATTAGCTGCTGCCCCCTGGGACCCCTACTTCCTCCACATAATTCCCACACGAAAGGGTTGGACTTTGGGTCCAGCAGAAGTCACCTGGATACACCTGCATAGCTCCCCATGTCCTCAGGATGTCCTTGGTCTAGTGGAGAAGACAGGTATTGATCGTGCAAAAATGATTAACATGACAGCTTTAAGAAAGGCCACAAAGGAGAGGTGAGGCTGGGCTGAGGAATGGCTTCTGTGAAGGAGTTACGAAGGAATTGAGAGCTGAAGAACCAGGAGGTGTTGAGCAGGTGAAGGACACGGGGAGGAGGTGTTCTGGGAACAAGGCACCGCCTGTGGAGAGACCTCGGTGTGGGAGGAAGCGTCATGCACACTACGGCCGTGTGCGCAGGCAGAGCTGCCAGCCCCAGGCAGTAGTAGGAGGCGACTTCCTTCGAGGCCAGACTGGATATCCATTAGGGACCCCAACAATGCCAGAGCATGCCTGTAGACTGAGTGAAGCTTGAACCACCACAGCATCTAAAGCCATGGGAATTGTGTGTTCAGTCTGCAATCTCCCAAATTTTGACCAAACAGACACCACTATATGTATATTCTTATCCCTTATTTTCTCGGGAAATCCTAACATTTCCCCCAAAAACTTCAGTTTTGAACCCTTTCAAGGCTAAACCTCTGTTTTTGTTTTGCTTTTTTTTTTTTTGTAGTTTAACAACCAGATCTGGTTTTTTGTTTCTTTGTTATGTTTTGCTTTTTAGTTACTCAAACCAAACCACACTTGCTTGCATCTGTGTGCACCTTGTTATTAATCAGAAGTGTGTTTCAAGAGAGATCTTATGAGGAAATCAAATTTGCTCTCCAGACCACCTCAACCCCAGTGTCAGTGGGTGGAGGGGTAGGCACGAGTTAGAAAGAAGAGAGATAGAATAAAGAAGGAAATGTTGAAAAAGCAACTTCTTATCCAAATCCACATAGTGACAAAGGCTCTACCAACATGCCAACAACCATTCCCTTTTCCTCAATTGGGGCTACTGATACCGGGCTTTCCAGGGAAATCTTCCCTGAGGTCCAAAGAGAACACATCCACTCCTATCCTATGGGCCCTGGATCCATATAAAGATATCCTTACAGCCCCTCAGCACCCTTTGGATGAGGGCTTAGCCTTAACCTATCATCTGCTCCCTCTGAGAAGATGGACAGGAAACCTCATACACACACATACACCTCAAATGCTGGTAAATAATTTAATCTCAACCTATGACTGTGGGCAAATCCATCCTGAAAAGCAACGCTGGCTTAGATGGCCCACAGTAGGAAATATTCTTTTCACTCATACAGAAAGAGGAGTTTCAGGGTTCAAAGAGAGAGATCTGGTCAATCTTGTCCTATTTAGCAGATGCCAAAAAGAAGCTCCCAACTCCCCTTTGCCTCTCTTGCAGCCACAGTGATTTCAATATTCCTAGACCCAGCCTAGGACAGTCTAAGTTTCTCTCCATGCTGGTTGGTATCATTAAAGCAAGCAATGTCCAGACTTACTAATTATTGTTCAACAAATACAGTGGATACCTGCTAATCAGAGTCCTGGGCCTGTGAATAAACAAAGAATCCTGCCCTTAAGCAATTTACATCCCAGAAACGAGATAAAACATGTACATACAGCTTCTTTTAATTCGGAGTCTTGGCAGTTGGGAGTAGAGTGTCTGTCCTGAGTTTCAAAGGAAGGGTGTGACCAGCATCTGCGGGGACTGGAGACACCCCTCAAGCTCCTGGAAGAGTCTGCTTGTGCATAGAAAGACAGTCAGTCCCCAGAGGTGGGGGTCTCAAAAGTCAGGTTTGCAGACCCTCCACCTCTGCCAAAGCCAGGGCCATGTTAACAGTGGCTGTCCCAGGGGTGGGGAAGGGTTGGGGGTGCTCAGCCCACAGATGATACTCTCTTAATCTCAGCTGGGGTCCCAGGCACTTCTGACAAATAAGCTTATATGAGAGGGAAAGAATAAGGGGAAAGGATCATGGAAACAGACCTTTCCATGGGAGGTCTGGGAGCATCCTGCATATATTCTTTTTAAAAAAAGAAAAAAAAAAGATTATTTTCCATTACGGTTTATCTTAGGATATTGAATACAGTTCTCTGTGCTATACAGTCAGACCTTGTTGTTTATCCATTCTACGTACAATAGCTTACATCTGCTAACTCCAACCTCCCACCCAACCTCCACCCCCTTGGCAACCACCAGTCTGTTCCCTATGTCTGTGATTCTGCTTCTGTTTTCATAGAGAGGTTCATTGGTATCATATTTTAGATTCCATGTATATTGGGTTGACCAAAAATTTAGTTTGGTTAGCGAATACATTGTTCAATAAAGTCTTGGTGAAAATGAAAAGTCTTTTATTTTTACTTAAAACTGAATGAACTTTTTGGCCAAGCCAATGCAGAAAGGGATATATTGCCTATACTCTTGAGGCAATGAAGATAAAGAAAGGATCCTTCAAGTTGGGCCATTCGGGATGGGATACCACAAAGGGACCTCCAGCCTGGAGGAGCCCACCTACTCCTTGTCAGAGCGCTCTACACACACACACACACACACACACACACACACACACACCACCCCACGCCTCCGATCCTGAGGGTGAGAAAGTGCCCTCCATGCTCCGCTCTCCCACTGAGGCAGGCAGGGCATTTGGTAAACCTTCTAGGTGAATGAGCCTCTCAGCCCACAGATGGTAGATCATAAAACTGGAAAGTGGACGGTCTGCCCACTACCCTTTCGCTATTTGATTGTCCTGTTCAGCATGTCTTGGCTCCCACCTCATTGAGCCTGGAAGCCTGTGTAGAAAGAATAAAGCCAAACATCCAATAAGTGCTGATTACATTGTCAGGTGTAAACGGCTTTCATTTCACTTTAAAAAATGCATCTCATTTTTCTCACATTGGTACTTTTTTTACTCTCTATGTGATATGTTTGGTTCACAGAAAAGCTGGATTATACCTGATGAGTATGAAAAAGAATCATAATTTAAATTGTCCTCCTTTCCTTTAAGAGTTCTTTGTGCTCCATTGGGGGACAGAGCTTTGGACACAAATCCATAGAAAAGCCCACACAGGGCAGTAAACCCTTCAGTGATGTTTCAGCCCTAAAGGGAGCCTCTGGTGATATATTCGTGTTCTTTGTTGTTTTTCCCACAGTTACTTGGGGTGATGACTGCATTCTGTACCCTAGAATATTAACTTGTTACTACTGTACTCTACCAGTGTTTGAAGAAAGCTTTTACTTATTTTTCTACTCTGAGATTTAACATCTTTAAAATATCTTCCTGTTCCATTCAATAATTATAAAACTACCTATAATACTTTGAACAATCAGGTTTATTCTCAATAGATGTTGGATATTAACATCCCCAAGGCATTTTGTGGAATACATAAATAAAGAATGCCTTTATATGTGCACAATAATTTTAATCCTTTCTTGGCATTATCAGATCATTAATAATTTTTTTTTGTTTTACAGTCAGCCATTGAGAAATTAACCCACGATTACCTAAACTTGTTTCACTTCCCACCACTGATTAAGGTAAGTACGGTTTTTCTTACTGAGAATATGCAACTTTTATTGACATACGCACCTGCCACATCCACACCTAAATTTGCCAACGTCGGGAACTGCTGTTTGAAGTGAAATTTAATCATATCTGTCCAACAAAAGGCCCTTTGAGCAAAGCTTAGGATGTGCATATATTGAATACCCTTGTTCCCTGCAAGTTGAAATATTAACAATATAGTCATGATAAGAACAACACATGTCACCTTAGTAGCTTGGGGACATAAGGGCTAACATTGCAGGTGAGGCCTTCTGGCCTCCCACCTGGCTCTGCAGAACTTTGTCCAACATGGAAGCTGCTGAAGGAATTCACATGCTAAGCTCTGGATGACTACTTGCATTGAGGGGTAGGAGTTTTATTGTTTGAATAACATATTAGTGTTAATATATTTAACATTCATGCGTGCTAAGTCACTTCAGTTGTATCTGATTCTTTGTGACCCCATGGACTGTATCCCACCAGGCTCCTCTGTTCTTGGGATTCTCCAGACAAGAATACTGGAGTAGGTTGCCATGCCCTCTTCCAGGGGATCTTCCCAACCCAGGAATCGAAACTGCATCTCTTTTTTTTTTTTTTTTGAAACTGCATCTCTTATGTCTCCTTCCTTAGTAGGTGGGTTCTTTACCACTAGTATCACCTGGGAAGCCACATATTTAACATATTATATTTTAAATATTGTCTAAAGGTATTGGCATAGTTTGTTATAAAATTAGTAGATACTTGCAGGAAGTACACAGAACTCTTCTCATTGACTAACCATTCCAGTTTTCCATCTCTGAGCCCTCAAATGTTCATTTTGTTCCTCTGCTTGCCCTCCATCTGCAGATACTCTAGGAACTGCATTCTTCTTTGGGAATAGGGTGTAAATATCTTGAGTGTTGTGAAACTTTCAAGGTGAAGGGACAAAGTACGTTTCTAGGCAAAAACTGCAAGATAGAAACAAGATGCATTATGAAAAATGTAAGATGCTGGCATTCAGTTTGTAGTACATGAGACAAATCATTTGACAAAGTTCTCAAAGGCTTAATATGTCGTTTCTCTTGCTTTAAGCAGTTGGAATGTGTGGCATAATCAAAAAAAAAAAAAAGAAATTAAACAGTAGATTAGAATGGAAAAAGAAGTGCTGGGAAATCATCTCCTTTACATGAGAAGTAAAAGTAAAAACACTATACGAAATAAACAGTGCTTGGTTTTCTGTTTCAGGGCTCAGTAGGTGAACCAGAAGAAAATGAGGAAAAAATAGTGAATCTTGAACTTGTTTTTGGTTTTCACTTGAAACCAGGGACTGGCCTACAGGTAAATCACATTTTAAATCCTTTGGATAAATTTCAGTCTAATTTACTCTTTTTCTCTCCTGGAACTCAGTGGTTTTATATACCCCCTACCAGCTGGTAACATGATTCTGAGTAAATTTATAGACTTTATAAAATAGAATTTAGTTGAAAGGCTGCCAACTGCCTCTGTAAGCCAATCTAGGAATCTTTCTCATCTAGCTGAAGAGTCCTGGGTGAGCCACCCAAACCCTCAAGGAAACTCATTGCAAACCATGGAGGATGAAGGGAGGGGGTTAAGGTTGGGGGCACAGACAGTAGAGTAATTGTTTGTGCTTCCTGGTATCACAAAGAAATTGATTCCAGTTTCTTTGGGGTTTTGTTGTTGTTTAATTTTATTTTTTGGCCATGCCCCATGACATGTGAGGTCTTAGCTCCCTGACCGGGGTCAAACCCGGGGCCCCTACCTTTCAATCATGGAATCTTCACCACTGGACTGCCAGGAAAGTCCTGCCAGTTTCTTTGTTTTTTAAGGGAAATCACTTTTATCATATTGAGAGTAGAACACCACCGAGAATGGAACTATAGGCAAAATGGAAACCTAAACTATCAGCTCTAAATGGGGTGGCAGGACTTTTGACCAATTCTCATTCACTTGGAGTGCTACTCGATGTTATTTTTAGAATCTGGGCAAATGGTGTGGGCTAGATGGCATGTGAATTGCAATCATAATAGGTTTCTATTACTTTACTATGAATAGCTATAATAGTGATCACGTCTACTAATAGGGACCACTCATTGTGTTCCAGGCGTGCAGGACTCAGGTGTAGTGCTACTTCTCCTCGTTTTACAAATAAGGAGAGTAAGGATCTGAAAAGCTAAATAATTTATCCGAGGGTTACATGGCTAGCAAGTAGCAGAAGAAGGATCTGAACGCAAGCCTCTCCGACCCCAGAACCAAGCTCTTAACTACTACACTATTGGTACCTTTCCTTTGATGCCACAAAGAGACCTTGTAAATACAACTCCTCACTACCTGAGCCCGTTGCTTTGGGAGAGCTGGTGGGGCTCAGCTGGCCCACTGGCCCTCACTAATTAAACCTTGCTTACCCCAGGCCATTCCTGGAACCAGCGCTTGGGAATGATAGGAAATTGTTGCAAGGGGTTAGTTTCACCTGGGGCTTCAAAAGATACTCTTTCTAGACTCCTGACAGAGTGTTTTACCTGCACCACTGCAGGTATATTGATGCTCTTGCTGAATGGAAATCTTAGGCTCCTTGTTTGGGCCACAGAACTTGGATGAGTGAAAGCTGCTCTGACTCCAGGTGTCTGGTGTAGGAACGCTTTTCTTCTTCCTCTGTGATCGGATCACTGTCTATTCATTCCTGTGGATAGAAACAGCTTAAAAAGGGGCATAGGAGAGTAAGCTCCTCTCCAGCAATAACCAAGGGCCCTTCCAATCCTGAGAGTCTGCCTGTGGATACCCCAGGTCCATCTGGTGATAAATAAGTTGCACATTGTAATTTGCCTTCTTTGGCATCTACAGCTCTATGGGACTTAATTTATGAGTATTCTGTGTTTAAACATTTTTATGGCTTGTAGGAGGTAAAAGAAGGGGCAAGAATTTTCTTGAAAAAGACTTGTCAAGAGTAGTTTCAGCCAATAAAATTATTTTCAATTCACAAAGAAATGACTTGTTAATACACACATAGTAAAAATCAGAAGCTATAAATAATATTGGAGACCAAATACAGTAGTCTGGTTTTGACCATGATAGTATAGACTTGTTGAGTCATTGCTTATCCACAAGGCCTCAGGTCACTGGAACTTTTGATTATTTGCTGATCCTTGGTCACCCATGCAGAATAATAATTTCATTCATCCACTCAGCAGAAATTTACCTAGGACCTACTGTGTGCCTGGCTCTCTGCTAGATGCTCAGAATGCAAAGTTTAAAAGTATAGCACTGCCTTGCAAGAAAGCCATAGTCTACGGGAAAAAATAGACAAGATCAATGAATGGTTTTAATACAGAATGATGCATTTTTACAATATCATGCACATCATTCAGTGAAAGCACAGTGGATGAGACTGAAAGGGGTGCAGAAAGGAGTCAAAGGAGGATCTTGACATCTTCATGGTAGAGTTTATGCTTGAACTAAAATTTGAAATCTATCAAGAACTGTTAGGTTAGGGAGAAGACATTGAAGGCAAAAGGGACAGCATGTACAAAAGTTTAGAAGCTGGGAGAATACAGGCAGCTCTTCTTTGGGCTAATTTCTATGAGAGCTCACAACTCAAACCTCGCTCTCTCTGGGACAACTTAGCATAGTGTGGGTAGAATAGAATGGTGAGAGTTTAAGTCACAAGGGTGACTGGGGAACAGGAAAAGAACTGTCTCGTGTGCTAAGCTAAGGAGTTTGAAGAATGCTAAGCATGGCGTAGAGAATCTTCCCTGGTAGCTCAGTGGTAAAGAATCCTCCTGCAATGTAGGAGACGCAGGTTCAACCCTTGGGTCAGGAAAATCCCCTGGAGAAGTAAATGGCAACCCACTCCAGTAATTCTTGCTTGGGAAATCATCCATGGCGTCACAAAAGAGTCTGACATGACAGCGACTGAACAAAAGAGATTCTATTTATGTTTTAAATGATCCCTCAAAAGCACAGATGAGCCAGATGAATTAGAAAGCACTCAGGATAGAGTGAGAAAGGCCTGTGTGTAGCAGAGAGACAACCAGGTGAAAAGGGACAGGAGCTGAGGCTATGACAGTGCCATGGAAGTGCGTGCATCCAAAGAACTGATCAGACTGGAGCTGAGGTCTGAGGGAGGAGCCAGGATGGTGCCCAGGTTTCTAGGGTGAGCAGCTGGCTAGATGACATTATAATGCAATAGATGAAAAGTGAAATATACAGTGCAAATGTAACACCAAGGCGCTAAAAGTATAAAGCAGTAACTGGAATGGGTGAGGTTAATTAAGAAAAGAAAAGCTTCCCCCTCCCCGCCGCCCCAGTTTTTGGCTGTACCTGTGGCTTGCAGGATCTTAGTTCCCAGACCAGGGGTTCAATCAGCAGTGAAAGCGTGGAGCCCTGACCTCCAGGGAATTTCCAGGAAAAGCTTTTTTGGAAGGGATGTTTTGAATATGAGCTCGAAGAGGCTCATGGTCCTTTGCAAATAATTTTCTGAATATAATGTTTAAAACTTAGGCTTAGAGAGTCCTTCTTTCTGAAGAGCTCAAGTTATTTCATCCTTGTCACCTCATTTACCCCCCTTGGCATTTCTGTGAGATGCATAGGCACATGGTATTGTCATTTTTGATTAGAGAAAGTGTGTTACCAGCTTAGGGTGAGGAGAGGATAGAGCTGAAACAAGAAATTACATCTTCATCATAACCTTTATATTAAACATGTACTTGCTCTCATTCCTGGCCCAAGATATTTAAGCCATCTGGAGACATTCACAAAATAATCCTCGAGTAAATTAGTGTCCAGATCTGAATTACCCAATTATGTGCTAGGCTATATCCTAACATTATGAAATATCTTATCACAAATGTGCTTTAAATTGCTATTTCAATTCCCCACATGAAAACCTTGTTACATTGACCCTTCAAGGTGGAACCCAAGAGAAAAAGACATCCTCAAAATTCCAATTAACTGAGTTCCCATAAGCCCATCTTTATGGAAAAGGTGCAGCCTTTACCCCCATCTCCATGACTGGAATAAGTTAAATGAGAACATTGAGGCTTTGGAAGTTCTCTCCAAACAGTTAAAATGAAAGATGTGTTCTAAAGGCAGCTATTGGGAATAATGTATGACAATGACTTTATCATGAAAATAGTAGCTGTGTTTTCCCACTGCCTCTGAAAAGGACCACCAGCTAGCTACCACTTAAAATTGGTTTGTTGTGCAGTAACTGGCCTACTGAGAGGAAACAATGGAAATATGGCCTTATCCACCAATATACAAATATATGTAGGAAACAAAGGCTTTCCTTGTAAGACCTGTCAGTCTTTGCTGGTCAGAGCCCCTGACTGTGACCTCAGTCTTTGCTAGTCAGAGCCCCTGACTGTGACCCCACCTCTCGAGATGACCAGGCCCTCATCAGACTCCAGCACCGTAAGTGATTCAAGAATTTGTCCACCAATGAAACCAACATCCTTTTTCCTTTCCTTTTCTCCGACAGCCTGGCAGGGGAAATAATTGGACCAAAGGCTTTCCTGACAATTTAAATTAATAAGAAGTTGAGAATGAGTTTCACCCATTTACCCATTTCTACAGAGTAAAATTAATTATCAATTTAAATAACATTGTGCATTGAGGCAGCCTCGAAGTTGACAGTGGTATTGGCAGAAATTGGGTCTTTCTCAGCTCAGGTTTCCTGGGCGAGGTGCTTAAAATGCTTATGATAATTATTATTATTTCATACCTCTCCCAGACACTGTGGCAAGTACTCTGCAAACATTTTTCTGGTGTAATCATTATAACTCACCCTCACAGGGAGCAGTATCCCTGTATTAGACCAGGAGGAAATGAAGGAGGGGAGAGGAAGAGCTCCTCCCCCAGAGCCCCTACCTAGTCAGGGGCAGGTCCAGCCCAAGGCCTCAGCCGCCATGTCTTACTGCTTCTTTTTGAAAAGTATCATGCGTGCATGCATGCTAAGTCACTTTAGTCATGTCCAACTCTTTGGGACCCCCACCAGGGTCCTTTGTCCCTGGAATTCTCCAGGCAAGAATACTGGAGTGGGGTGCCATGCCCTCCTCCAGGGGATCTTCCCGACTAAGGGATTGAACCCAGGTCTCCTGCAGCTCCTGCACTGCAGGCAGATTCTTTACCACTGAGCCACCAGGAAAGCCCTTGAAAAGTATCAGATTCAGTCCCCAAAATAGGTGCATTGGCAGTAAAAAGGCAAACATTTTTTTGGTCGTTTGATACTAAACCACCACTATTTTTGTTTCATGTGGAAGGTGCCTTGTGTTTGTAACCTAAGGCCTTTGACTTGCTACAGAAGGAAAGCAGCTTACAGAATCTCAGGCAGCTTCATGCACTCCCCAGGGTGGCAACCACCCTTTTTATTGGAATATTCAGGTGCATAGAGTTTCTTATTATATCTCTTATCAACTTGCCAGTCAGGAGCATTGATTCTCAAATTGCCAAGGAATAAACTATCAAATTACCCAGCAGTTTTCTCACCGAGCTCCTTTTGAGACTCTGTGTCATAAAAATTCAAAAGCAGAGTTAGGAGGGGACTCTCCGAGGAGCCATCCATTCCTGTGAGTGCTGGACAGTCATAGACTTTGCTCCTGAGTCCTTAGTCCGTTTTCTCCCCCATGGGGCGAGGAAACCTGATTGAAGCTGGGATTCCATGAGTCTAAGTGGATCCCTGCGGTAGAGAAGAGATGGGCTTAGGGGAGAAGCCTGGGGAAGGACACCTTGGCTCCAGCGGACCCTTAATTAAACAGGCTTCCAGCAGCATTTGAAGAGGCAAGCAAACCAGAAAGAGAAAACAAGAGGGACATTTGGAAAAGGTGGAAGCGGCACTAACGGCCCCTTCAGAGTAGAAGACATTCGCGTCCCCTCCCCCTCCCCCCTTCCACCCGTCCCTGTAAGCACCTGGCCCCTTTCTCCCACTCCCCAACCCAGGAAATTCAGTCAACGGTTTCGCTTCTCTGGTTGTTTCATCTGTAGGTTAAAAATGCTGCTTTTTACAAATACTTCCCACTCACTATTGTGCTTCTACATCTTTATTAGATTGCTTATAAAATGTGGCATTTAATAAACTTAATTGAATCTCCAGGCCCTTTCTCAAAGCACTATAAATATCAAAAACTGTGTCAAATAGGGCTCCCCCCCCATTATAGAGTTTTTATAAATGGATAGATAAACATGAATAAAATAGAGCACAAAGAAAAGGATTTTGTAAGGAAGTAAAAAGCCAACACCTTTTGTAATTTCAGAAGAACTGAAAGGCAGCGCTTTGCCTTCCTTTGATATGTCTAGCATTTATGAAAAATTCAGTGTATGAAAGTTGATTTTCCATGACCAACTGTTTTTGAGGATAAAATACATGTACACAAGTACGTGTTTGTACTCCTCAGTATATAAGCTTGCAGTGGTAGGGTTCTGTAAGAAATACAAGTTTTAATTGACAGCAAAGGAACAAGTACAGTTCAGAATTTGACCACATGACTTGCTGCTGATTTCTAATTAGCATTGGTTATATGCTTTGTCAAACAGGCCAGGCAGCCTCCTACAGAACTAAGACAAAACTGGAGAGGTATCCAGGACATCATTGCTGATGGATTGATAGTCATGTGTAGAAATGGCGTGCCAGAATATGTCTAGTAAATGGAGAAAACAGCCCTGACTTGTAGTGTTTGCAGTTTTCCATGGTGTCAATACTCCTACCATAGCCAAATTCAAATTGCCAATCTGACATCACCGAACTCAAAGTTGGAAAGAGATGAAAGTAATCAGCTCATGAGGCCTGGCCCCAGCACAGACTGGGTCACTCTTAGTCTTCTTGATCAAGATTATGTGGTCCTTTCAAAATCATGAGTAGCAAGGAAGCATGCATGATGAAACATAGGTTTAAATAAATCACAAACATATTACTGCTGGTTTCCAGCTATATTAAAACGTGTAGTTAGCTCAGAGAGCTCCAAGCTCCCCATGAACCCAACTGTTGGCTTAGATCCCCTTGGGTGGCTGTTGGCTCGTACAGCTACACTGACCATAGTGTATGAATCATACCTTAGGATTTGAGTTTGTAAAAAGTAAGAATATAATTATAGAAACAGAAAAACAAAACTTAAATTTGTGACTGCCTTTTAAAATGGCTCTAACAGCCACTATTGGCAACTCCATGATGACAGGCACAGTTGTTGATAATAACAGAGATCTTTGCTTTTAGAAGCAGGTTTGGAAAAGTCTCTGTGGATCTGCAGAGAGAAGGCCTCCATAACTCACAGTGACTTGTGTATCCTGAACCAAAATTTAGATCTTGGAAATAATCAACTGTAAAAGGACAGATTATTTGAAGTCAAATTAAAAGAACTATGTTGGAAAATCAAAGATCTATGACAACCACATCAACATTAAGATGTGAACTGAGAATAAGTAATGCCTACTAACTGGGACAATCTTGTTATTTCTTTTTTCAAAAAATTGTATTTATAAAAGAAAAAAGAAAAAAAATGTATTTCTTGGAGTCATCTCTGGAGACATGGGAGGAGGCAGGAGAAGTAAGTAGGTAAAAGAGCTGTTTTGGTATTTTGAGTAAAAGTTTCTTGTATTTTGAGTAAAATACTTTTGTATTTTGAGTAAAAGTCCTGGGTAAAAGTTTATTTGCAGCCCATTCTGTAGTATTAACAATTTAAGCAGTAATTAGGTAAGTCAGACCACTTTCTGTATTGGTTAAGAAACTCAGTTGGAGACAGAATAGATTCTTAATTATTAAAAAATCAATAAGAAGATTTACCATTCTTTTTTTCCAAGATGAATACTTAGTACCTTCCAATTTCAAATACAGTTTAAAAATAAGTAAATAAAAAAGCCTTTTCCAAATATGTCAGCTAACATCTGAGCCATTTTAGGTAGTCAAGTATATAGTGCATCATACTAAAGTATACCTCACTTGACTTCTCACTTTATTTTAGCACCATCCCTAAAGTCTTTTTTCCACCCATAACTCAAATAAAAACCCCCCAAAAGGCAATAGAACAACCTTATCTCCAGTGGTGTCTAGTTGGCACTGGTCTGCCCTGACCTTAGACACAAGCCATTGTTAAGGGTATAACGCATTTACATATTTTGCAATAAAACATCAGTTATTTGCATTACTGTGTCAAGTTTTATTTGATTCTTTCACCTAAAAATGACTCATTTTCCTTTCTTGTATTTTAAAAACCAACTACTCTAAGCTTGTTTGAGAATAATCAAAAATTGCCCATTTAGCTAGAAGTCATTTTCTTTTCAAAAGGCAAATGTTATTTAATCTTTCAGCTGTTCATTGTGCCATCATAAATACTTTCTTTTCAGCACAGTTGTGGGGACTGAAATGAGCCCACTAATTGCCTCCCATTTCGACTGACATGTGGTGGTTTAGTGGAAAGAGAACACAGCAGGGAGAAGGAAATAGGAGGCTGAGAAAATGAGAGCTAATTATTTTCACTGCCTCATGTCAGGCTCTGTGTCAGCCTTGTTTTTACAAACTGGAAGGTTTAGCACTAAATAAAACAAACTGGCGTCATGTTTTTATATACTGGCAGTGTCATGGAAGCAGCTGCACATCTCAAAGACAATATAATGCCTGCGTTCGCATGGACACCATCTGACAGACACTGTGAGCCACGGCTAATGAGGACATCACAGTGGTGCCAAGTGAAAGGTGCTGAATTATGTATGATTCTTCATCAGTACAGCAATAGTCCTGTACATCATTATGAGACATTGTTTTGCTGGAGAGATTAAAACATTCTTAGTTCCAGACCCTGCAACCTATATGCGCTGAAAGAGGTTATTAATGGAATTTTTAGGGAGAGTTTCTTGTGGATTTCTTTGGGGTTGAAAAACAAATCTCGTGGGACAAAGCTGTGATGGGTCACGACACTGTATAGATAAAGAAGAGAGGCAAATTAACCATACTTGCATTATCTTCCTTTTAAAGGCAGCATAATAAAATAGAGTGTAGCAGGGTTATACATAATGATAAATAACCCAGGTGCTATCATGGGATGTTCTTCTCTCCTGCCTTTAAAACAGCAGGTTCCAGCAGCTGAGCGAGATAATAGCAATGCATGTAAAGGAGCCTTTGGAGGCCTAACTCATCAACATCTTACTACTTTAATACCAGCATGACCAACATTTCTATCGTGTTTTTATTTCATCTTGTATGACTTCTTACATTTCAAAATAGTCAGTCGCCTGCTATGAAACTCTTTCCCTTTTTCCCCCATCTTGAATCTTAAAAAGTTTATTTCGACCTCTGTATTTTAGATTCTAAAATATGTCGTCAGTAGAAGCTTTTTTTTTTTTTTAAGGTGGAAGGGCCTCTTTGCTAGAATCTTGAGCATTCTCCAGTGGGATTTTACTTTTTCTCTGGTCATGGGGAAGGGGGCAGGGAGGACATGGGGATTTTAAAAACCTGTATCTCCTCCATTTGACTGGGCATGCCAAGTGTAGCTAAGTGAACTTGCTACAAATCTCCACGCTATAAAATCCCAATTTTGTGAAGTTCTATAGCAGGCAAAATTAATCTATGGTGGTAGAAATTGGGACAGTGAGTGCCTCTGGTTGTGGAGGAGATGTCAGCTGGGAAAGGGCATGAGAGAATTTTCTATGGCAGTGGAATATCTTACCTGTTTAGATAATTTGTTATCGTTTAGTCTCTAAGCCATGTCCGGCTCTTGCAACCCCATGGACTGTAGCCCGCCAGGCTCCTCTGTCCATGGGATTTCTGAGGCAAGAATACTGGAGTGAGTTGCCATTTCCTTCTCCAGGGGATCTTCCCAACCCAGGAATGGAATCCAAGTCTCCTGGATTGGCAGGCAGATTCTTTACCACTGAGTCACTTGGGAAGCCCATTTGCGTAATTACATGGGTGTATACAATTGTTAAAATGCATTGAACTGTACACTTAAAAACCTGTACACTTTACTGTATGCAAATTATGTTGTTCAGTCACCCAGCTGTGTCTGACTCTCTGCGACCCCATGGACTGCAGCATGCCAGGCCTCCCTGTCCCTCACCATCTCCCAAAGTTTGCCCAAGTTCATGTCCATTGCATCGGTGATGCCATCCAGCCATCTCATCCTCTGATACCTCAATAAAAAATACATTAAAAAAAATTTTTTTATGTCTGTAACCTTCAGATAAAGATCATTTTTGGAGCCTGAAAGCTCAATGTGGAGGTCTATTTTTTCCTCAAATGTCCTGAATAATCTTGCTCCTAGATTTTTAAAGATTTACCTATAATGTTCGTGTTTGTGATAAGATTTTGGTAGGAAAAAAAAGAGAGATTGTTGTTTCTGAATTGCCCAGAACTTAATATAATATTTATGTATAACTTTTGTGCTAACTTCAATCACTTTTTCTATTTAGAAACTTTACCTCTATCCTGATGAGTTCTTTTTCTTTCCTTCCTTCTTTCTTTTTTTTTTTTTTTTTTTGTGAGAGGGAGAAGGGATGTCTATGTTTAGAATCACATGTATTAGCCTAGGACTCCAAAGAATTTTAAACAGCTTGCAGAGAATGTAATAGTGATTTCTCACAAAGAGATACTTAATTTAGCATTAACTGAGTGTTGTTTAGAATGTTATCTTCACAGTGTAAGAGTTTCTGTTTTACTTGGCCAGTAATCTTAATTCAGAAAAATTTTTCATATAATTGGCAATGCAGAAGCAGTTCAAATGGAATGCTTTCTCATCCTCCATTAACCACATACTTGCTCCTAAAATTATCCAGGTATTTCAGCAGCTGCTGAGATAAATGGTACATATCCTGGGAGCTCAACAGAATTCTTTTTTTCATCAGTTTCCAATGCAAAACTCCCCTCTCCCCAACAGAATGTCACCCACGTCTTGTAGGTTTGCCCTGAGGGGCAGACTGTCTAGCTAGTAGAGAGGTTTTGCTCTTCAGCCCCCAGGGAGGAATTCGCAGGCTTTTGCTCCTACTCCATTGCCTTCCCCCTATGGATTAGTAATTAGCACTCCCCAGAGATGTCCAGGGCACAAATTCGAACAGTGGGGATCTTCTTGGGTGGGAATCTAGTTGTGAAATGAAACTCTGTGGTAGTTAGGTCCTGCTTGTGCAAACAGAAGGGAGAAGGTTGTTTCTGCTTTGGAAAGTGGCAGTCCTCCCTAGTCATGAAGCCTAAGCCACGGCTGGAGGGAAGTGGTTGTGATTCCGGATTCTGGCCCAATCAGTCAAGAAAAGGAGCTTACAGACAGTGAAATGGCACCATATTCACATTTAACAATGGTCTTTTTCAACAAAGGAGAGGGAAACTGGCTCTGTTGGACTTATTGGAGACTCAGTATTTCTGTCTCTGCCAGGGAGTCCTACAAAAGAACCCACAAGATAATTTGGACTGCTTGTTGACTTTGGAAGGTGGAACTCCTCTGGACTGTAATTCTTACTTTTGTTAACCCATAACAAGGAAAGTTCAGGATTCAGACAAGTCTGAGGGGAAAGCTACTCTTCATAGCACAATAGGTCTACTTGGTTTAGTTCTGAACTCCACTTCTTGCTCTCTGTGTGATCTTGGTAGAGTTAACTTATCCTTCTGTACTTCAGCTTCCTCGTCCAAGATAAGGCTCTCTGGCTGTCCATCACATTTCATAGCCACTGTCCCTGCGGTAATCTGCTGGTTTCTATTAGGAGGGCCACATCAGATCTGTTGAAACTGGAAAGGGCAGAATTGGTGCTATCTAATCCATCTATGTGAGAAGATGTGAGGGTTTTTTTACTTCTATTTACTTCATAAAAGCAGTTGTGGTTATGTTGCCACTTGGCTACACCTTCTTTTTTCCAACAAAGTCCCTGGCACCAGAGTTAGTCAGTGTCCTCTGGGTCAAACTCCTGCCCAAGGAAGCTGCTTTGACACAGCCTGTCCACTCTGGCCAAGTCTCTATTCTAGACAATCTTTGGACCTTCCTGCCTCACTTACCTTCTGGCCCACTCCCTTAGATGGCTGCTAGATGACAGGTTGGCTAATGTAATAACAAATGGGAGCTCTGTTGGTGACCAATATTGGCAACAATAGTAATTATTTCTTTTTTTATATTAAATTTTTTTTTATTGAAGTATAGTTGATTTATAATGTTGTATTAATTTCTACCATACAGGAAACACATATGTTTGTGTGTTCAGACACTTCAGTAGTGTCTGGCTCTGTGCAACCCTATGGACTGTAGCCTTCCAGGCTCCTCTGTCCCTGGGATTCTCCAGACAAGAATACTGAAGTGGGTTGCCATGCCCTCCTTCAGGAAGTCTTCCCAACCAGGGATCAAACCCGCAATCCACATCTCTTACGTCTCCTGCATTGGCAAGTGGGTTCTTTACCACTAGCACCACCTGTAAAGTCCTATATGTAGATATACATATATATGCATGTATATTCTTTTTCATATTTTTCCATTATGGTTTATTATAGGATATTGAATATAGTTCTCTGTGCTATATAGCCAACCCTGTTTATTCAATCTATACATAGTACTTTGCATCTGCTAATCCAAAATTCCCAAGCCATCCCTTCCCCAAGTAATTACGTCTTTGGGAACTCCTAATTTGGCTCTGGCACAGCGCTGAGTACTTTGTTTACATTATCTCATTTAGTCAAAATACAACAACCCACTCGTAAAGAACACTAAGATCCAGACGGGTTACATAATCTGGCTGAGGCTGGGGGCAAAGTGGCAGAACTGGGATTCCAGCTCAGGTAGATGGACTTTAAACTTGTGATCTTTCACCTCCCCTAGAAGGCAATGGCACCCCACTCCAGTACTTTGCCTGGAAAATCCCATGGATGGAGGAGCCTGGTAGGCTGCAGTCCGTGGGGTCTCGAAGAGTCGGACACCACTGAGCGACTTCACTTTCACTTTTCACTTTCATGCATTGGAGAAGGAAATGGCAACCCACTCCAGTGTTCTTGCCTGGAGAATCCCAGGGACAGGGGAGGCTGGTGGCTGCCGTCTCTGGGGTCGCACAGAGTCGGACACGACTGAAGCGACTTAGCAGCAGCAGCAGCAGTGATGGCTCAGTGTATGACCCTTTTCTATACTGTTTCCATTTTAATAGGATTCCTCAACACCTTAAACCAGATGAGTGAACAATAGAACAATTGCAGATGGCCAGAGGTGAAATGAGTTTCAAAAAGGAGTCCTTCGAGCCCCCATGGGCTCTCAGAGAATAGAGTTGTCTGCTTTTGATTTCTGCTTGTCAGGATGGAGAGTTGTTCACTGACATCCAAAATGACTCTTGAATGTTTCCGATTCAAATATCAATACCCACATTTCTGTCATTCACATCAAACCAAAATCAATAGCTCTCCCTAGCAAATTGAGTGGGTTTTAAACCAGAGCCAATATTCCCACTATCTGGTTCCTATCACTAGCAAGAAACTGAAAAGCTAGCAACTGTGCCTTTAAAATTCTATGTTAGGCTCATAAATATGTAGAATTTTTATTTTTAGTGATACTGTTGATGATTTAATTCACCTCATCCATATGAGGTCCTTTCCAGTGACCTATTGGTTAAGAATTTCTTCTCCAGCATCCCATCCATGGCTGGGTCCTGTGGAATTCAATAACTTGTTTAAATCCTGGGAGTCGTGGAGAATGCTCTTGGACACCTCTGGCTCACCAAATGACAAAAATGCCAGGAACACCTTCATTTTTAAAATTTAAAATGAGTAGATTTTAATTTTTAAAAATTAAAATGGGTAATTTAAAACAGTAAAATTTAAAGGATTTCATTACTTCATTTGTAGATTGCTATTCTTAACTAAGGAACAATGAAATCACTGATACCCTGAAGATACCTAGGAGTTATATCAGGTGGCTCGGTGGTAAAGAATCCTTCTGCCAGCGCAGGAGATGCAGGTTCTATCCCTGGGTTGGGAAGATCCCCTGGAGAAGGAAATGACAAGCCACTCCATTCTTGCCTGGGAAATCCCATGGGCAGAGGAGCCTTGTGGGCTACAGTCCATGGAGTCACAAGAATTGCACACGACTCAGCAACTAAACCACCACGGCCTTGACACATTAAGTTAATCATCTGGGTGAACACTTCATATTTCCTTTCTTTCTCTCCCAGCTTTGTAACCACGAGTACCTACTTTTTAATGAATGGATAATGCCCCTCTTGTCTTATAACTTCTCTGATTATAGTTTTATTACTTCTCTCGCTATCTTCTTTTATGGTTCAGGAAAAAGGCTTGCTTTAAGATAAGAGAAAAAGAAATTAAAAAATTAAAGGTCTATAACCCTACATGTAGATCCTGTTTCTCCACATTGGATTTTGGGGAACAAGCAGCTAGGGCTGCAGAGGAGGACCTGTGACCACTTGTTATTTTGGTTGTATTGGCAAAGTCTTCACTGGCCCTGCTCCTTCTGGCCTGTGGTCAGTAGCTGGTCCCACTCTGGAGCTCTGACAACCAGCCAGAGAGTCCGTTCTGTACCTCCCAGCTGCCCTTCCCTATTGCTTTCTCCTCCAACTTTGGAGCCAGGCAGCTCTGTGCTTTTCTAATCCCACCTGTATCACTTCTTGGCCAGGGAACCCTAGAAAAATTCCTTAATCTGTCCAAGCCTCATTTTTCTCACTTGCCTGACGGGAAAATAAAGCTAACTTGCAGGGTCATTATTGGTATCAAATAAAACAGCACAGTGTCAGTAGCCAGCAAGACCCAAGAGCATGGTAAGCACCCCCAGCCTGGGCTCCCTCTGAAGCCCCTTCTGTATGCAGAGCTCCCCTCAGTCTCTGATTGGCAGGGGCCTGCGGTCACAGAGGTGAAACAGAGAGTGTCAGGCATTTGCACCACAGTTCAAGGTCTTTTAACTGTGCTTTTGACTAACTTCATTCCAAAACTTGGAAGGCAGAAAAAACAGAACTAAGTAAACTCGTCTTTTCTAAGGCTTTTTATTCTAGCCATTGCCTTGAGGAGGCTCTTGCTATTTCAGAGAAGAGCAATCATGACTCCAAAGAGTCATTATCCTGCCCAGTTATCTCAGGGCTCACGTTGCCAGGGTAGCAGTGGCTCCAAAACAAAGAAATACTGAGAGATTTGTCAATTCTGAGTGACTAATTTGACTTGTGTTAGCCAAGAGCAAGGTTTTCATGTTATTGAATAGAACTTTTCCTTCACTAATTGGCTCTCCACCTTATGAATGTGGCTGGGCAAGGAGGGACAGTCGCCTCAGGCCTGGGCCCTTCTTGATTCTGCCATTCCCCTAGAAGCTTTCCTAAAATGTAGGCCCCTCCAGCTTCCTGCTGAAGCCAACAGGTTTTCAACAGTCTCTTTGTTCCTGTTCTTCCACTAATAATTGTGTCTGAGCTTGCTCAGGGACCATTCCAAGTCTGCTGGTGTGAAAGCATGTTTTGGTTTCAGGGTATAAGGTACTTAGTGAATTATCCTTAATCTCTCAGAATCCTTTGTTATCTAATAACATAAGAGAGAGGATGAATTTATGATCCAGGGGTCAAATTTGGTGCACAGACTGGTTTCTTTTTCCTTTTAATTGCATACACAGTGTTTATCCCCCAACATTTTTATTGCTGCATTTTTCTAAAAGCAAAGTTGAAAAAATGTTATAGAAATTCTTGCATACTCACCTCCTAGATGCAAACAGAAGCATTTTATCCCACTTGTTTTGTTACATCTCTCTATCCTTTTAGCCATCTATCAATCCTTATTTTTTGATGCATTTTAAAGTAATATGTAGATATCAGTATACTTTCTCCTAAGTACTTCAGTATGATAAGAAATGACCACATGTTAAGTATACACACTTAAGTTTTAACAAATACATATACCTTTATAACCCAGCTCAGATTCCCTGGTGGCTCAGTGGTAAAGAATTCACCTGCCAATGCAGGAGATGTGGGTTCTAAGCCTGGGTCCTGCAGATCCCCTGGAGAAGGAAATGGCAACCCACTCTAGTATTCTTGTCTGGGAAATCCCATGGACAGAGGAGCCTGATGGGCTACAGTCCATGGGGTCGCAAAGAGTCGGTCACAACTTAGTGACTAAGCAACAGCGACAATATAATGCAAACTTCTACCAGTAGAGCATTAGCATCCTTGGACATTCCCCTCATGTGTCAATTGCCATCTGCAGAAGCAACCACTTTTCTGAATATTTTCCACTGTAGGTTGGTTTTGTCTATTCTAGAAATTCATGTAAATTGAAGCCTTAGTTTGTTCTTTTTCTTGTACCAGATTTCACTCACTGTAATGCTTTTGCGATTTATCCATGTTGTTGCATGTATCAATAATTCATTCCTTTGTATTGCTAAGTAATATCCCACTCTATGAAAATATCACAGTCCATCCATTCTCCTGTTGATCAACACTTGGCCTGTTTCCAGTTTTCTTTAGCTATTATGATGCAGCTGCTCAGAAGAATACCAAACAAGTCTTTTTTCATTTCACTTGGGTAAATACTTAGGAGTAGAATTTGTGGGTCATAGAGTACATATATGGTTAGTTTTGTAATAAATTGCCAAAACTTTTCCAACAGTGATTTTACCATTTACACTCCCACCAACAATCCAATAGCTCCAATTCACAACCAACATTTGATGTTCTCAGTCTTAGCCACCTGATAGGTGTATAGTGGGATTTCACTGTGATTTTAATTTACATTCCCCTGGTGATTGATGTTGTAGAGCACTTTTTCATTACATTATCGTTTTACTGAAAATTTAATTAACGTACTAACATTTAAAAAACCAAGAGGTTTCTTATAAGAATCAGATATCCAACTTTTTATGAAACGTTTAAGGACCTATCAAGACTAGGCTCATATTCCCACATGGGAACAATCAACAGAAGATGAGTGGTGGCTTTAGGGCAGTGATCCTTTAGATCCCAGAGAGCCGAACCCTTCCCCTGATGCCTGCCCCAATGGTTGGGCTAATTATCCATTGCCATAGAGCCTCACGTTTCCTGTTAAGAAGAAATGAAGCTATTTCTTGAATCTGTGTCATTATTAACACTGGGAAAGTGAAAGGTAGATCAGGAGAGTCTTATATTTCAAAATAGTGGGAAGACCACATTTCTTTGTGTCAATGGGGAAATATCCCTACAATGTTTAGCATGTAAATTAAATGGGTCTATTTTGAAAGGTTACAATTTAAGGCTCTTAACTGCCTGCCTTTACTCATTTTTATCTGCCTGGCCCCTTTAAGGTGTGGAGTTTGCAACTCCTATTATAGAACACTTAGATTGATAAATGGTGTCTCAAGACTGCCCCGCCTGGGGGTTATTTAGATATAGAAAGAGGTCTAATTTCATGTCCTTTTATTGATAAAGGAAAAAAAAATTCCAATAATACTTCATTGAGAATACTTCATGTGTTATAAAACATTGAGACTAAAAAAAAAAATTGCTTTACTTTCTCAAATTCTATAATTTTTCTTTTAATTCCAGGACTGTAAGTGGAAAATGTATATGGAGATGGATGGGGATGAAATTGCAATAACCTACATCAAAGATGTGACATTCAACACTAACCTACCTGATGCAGAGATTTTAAAGATGACAAAGGTAGGGTTCTATTTACGGCTTAAAAGCTTTTTTGAATTCACAGATATCAAACAAAGACATTAAAATACCCCAGTGGTATGCTTTTGTGCTCATGATGTTCATACCAGCTCAGCTTCAAGCTGGCTGTTGAAAGGCACATTTTATTTAGCAGATTGAGATCATAATAGTTTTTTGTTAAAATTCCACTTATGCTGTGTGAACTAAAAAGTACTACAGAAAAGTGTCGTTTAATTTTTTTTTAACTTTCTTCTGCATTTCTTTAGGCATATTCTGTCATTTATTAAAGAAAAGAAAATGCTAATGATGAAAATATTTACCTTGAATTTTGGGTCATTTTAAACTTTAAAAAACTTGTCAGGAGAAAGATTTCTTGAATTTCTGGAAGGACTTGGATGACAGTATCCAAAAGGCACATATTGCAGTCTTCATGGTTTCCTTGAATTCACCCCTGTGAATTCCTGTAGTGACCAGACAGGATCTTACTACTCTGGGGTCAATAGTAGAAGCACACCCATTAAAATGCTGAAGACAGAGAAATGCTTAGGTTCTCTTCAAAATAATCATACTGAAAATATACATATAAGACTTCAATTGTAGAAGGTCAACCACTCAGTTAAATAACCACAATGTTAACAGGACAGTTACCCTAAACGTCATAAAAGGCATGAACTCTATCTACTACACGATCGACTGCTCATTCGGTTTCAGGGAAGAAAATGAGGCTGGCAGCAACAAGACAGGGTGCAGACACAAGTGGGGGAAGTGAAAAAAGCCTTCAAATCCCCAGCATTAGACTTGCAAATGTGTTCCCTTCCCAGGCACGAGATTGCTAACCACTCACGTGTGAAAAATCCACCTGCAATGAAAGAAACCAAGGTTCAATCCCCGGGTTGGGAAGATCCCCTGGAGAAGGAAATGGCAACCCACTCCAGTATTCTTGCCTGGGGAATTCCATGGACAGAGGAGCCTGGCGGGCTATAGTCCATGGAGTGGCAAAGGAGTCAAACGTGACTGAGCAACTAACACTTTCACTTTTAATTTACAAGCATATGCATCAAGTAGATTGACTTGATATTCTTTGTTGGATTGCCCCTGTGTACTGGAAGTTATGTTATTTATCTGTAAAGGTTATGATCTGCTTTCACCTTTCCCTTATTCTGTTGGGACAGACTGTGTTTTGGTGTCTGGGAGCCTGGACACACCTACACTTTCTCTTTCCTCCCCACCTGTGCTGTCTCTGGTTGCTACCGGTTGTTTGTGGCTTCAGTGTCACTGAGAAGCAAGTCACTGCCTGCTAACGGAAGGAAGTCACTCAGAGCAAAAATAACAAGGTGGAGTTACAAAACTAAACATAGGTGTTTCTGCTCTAAGGCTATATATGCATTCCAGAGGAACTGTATCTTCTGCAAAATCATGCACCAACATTTACAAGGCTTCTGGGAGAAAATAGGACTGGGCTGGACCATTCAAAATCTGTAGGACTTTTCAACATCAACAGAAACAATAAAAAATCCTAATTAAGGAAAGAAAAAATACCAAGATTGATTCTTGTCCCAGAAGAGACTAGAAGTTGGCTCCACACCTAGACAAACTTTGTCACTAACTCTCCTGCCTCCCATCTGTTCCTCTAAGGGCCCATAGTCTTTCCTAAAAGTCAATTTCTCTCCTCCAAGAGGCCTATGTCTCCCTCTTCCCTTTCCTCTATAAACATGGCATTTAATCCTAAATTCTTTGAATTACTCATTTTCCCTGGGTATCTCCCATGTATACATGAGGTATAAATGTTAGTAAACTTCTCTTTGTTTTCTCATGTTTAAAAAAAAAAAGCTCAGTTAAATCTCTACCAAATTTGCTTTGTACCCATTTCATGGTCAGCCAGTCATTTGCAACCTTAAATCTGGAATGACGAGCTGGGGGATGGGAAGAGAGTGGAGATTCACCTCTAATAAAGACCACTTTCATCTCACTTAAAATAGGACCCAAAGCATAGGCTTCTTCATTACTCATTTATCTTAATGTAGTCAGGAAATGACCCACCCACCCCCAGTTTCATTTGTGCCCACAACGTTGCTGGGTATCCTGATATAACCAGAGAGCAGAGTGGTTATGAAACCTCTAAACCAGCCACTGCCTGCACTCAGAAAAAGGGAACACATGTATACCTGTGGCGGATTCATTTTGATATTTGGCAAAACTAATACAATTATGTAAAGTTTAAAAATAAAATTAAAAAAAAAAAAAGAAAAAGCACTTTAGGGTCTTCTTAGATTGTTAAGGATTTTTCTTAATTGTGAAAGAGCTTTCTGAGAAGTCTCCCAGATATTAGCATGAGTTAATGATCTAATGATACAACTGAGCGATGCATGAGAAAAGAGAAGATTGTGGGAGACAAGATTAGCTGTTTACAAACATATAAAAGGATGTCTTATAAAAACCAAACCCCCAAAGATCAGACGTTAGCATGTTGTGAGTAATCACATGGGAACAAAGAGGGCTTTTCTAATAATCTGACATAGTGGCGTTCATGATAGCCTGACATCACACCCTATTTGCCAATTGTGTACAGCATGACTGGCCTCCAAGAAACCTACGCTGTAGCAGGGCAGGCTGTATTAAGGCAGTTGTTGTTGCTGTTTAGTCTCTAAGTCATGTCTGACCTCTGTGACCCCACGGACTGTAGCCCGCCAGGCTCCTCTGTCCATGGGATTTCCTAGGCAAGAAGACTGGAGTGAGTAGCTGTTTCCTTCTCCAGGGGATCTTCCTGACCCAGGGATTGAACCTGTGTCTCCTGCATTGCAGGCTGCTGCTTTACTGCTGCGCCATCAGGGAAGCCCATACTGTAGCACTACACCTTTCTAACTTCTATTTTTCAGCCCCCATTTGTAATGGAGAAGTGGATTGTAGGCATCGTGGAAAATCAGACTGTAGAATGCACTGTCACATATGAGGTAAGCCTGGGTAAGGGGTAGGGGAGAGGGGGCAAGGCCGTTGGCTTCACCATCAGTTTCTCCAAAGGGGTTTTTATTTGCTGCCTCAGGGTGTTTAGTGTTTATTGGAAGAGAAGCTATTTAACCACCATGAATATAGGAAGATCAATATAATTATTCTAACAAAGTAACGAAAGGAAGGAGAACAGGGTGCTTACCTAGAGATTGAAGTATAATTCATTCATCAGATAATGATTGAGCACCTTCTCAATACAAATGTATGCATGTGCGACACACTAGGGATATGGAACAGTGACCTAAACAAAGCTCTGCCTTCTTGGTGCTTCGAGTTTAACGGTGAGGGTAGATCAGTGAGTGATTCTTCACAAGGACAGGGTACAACCTCTATTACTACCATCAAAACCAGATTCCATATATTTAATATATGAAAAAAATTGAAAAATATACAAACAAATATTTTAGAAATATTTGCTTTAGAAAAACAAATATTTTAGAAATAGGTGCTATTAAAACTAAAATTCATATATTTAGCAAGTGCCTACCAACAGGTACCATTCTGTGATTTGTTTGTTTAGTCGCTAAGTCATGTCTGACTCTTTGTGACCCCATGGACTGCAGCACACCAGGCTCCTCTGTCCTCTACTGTCTCACAGAGTTTGCTCAAATTCTTGTCTGTTGAATAGGTGATGCTATCATTCTGTGACTAGGGTGGACTAAATCTAAATCTATACTCTCTCAAGGTTTATATATACTCCAGTGGAGGGCTAAAGATAATAAATAAATTAGTAATGTCAGAGTGATAAGTGAGAACCAGAAAATAGTGAGACTCTGGGCATTAGATTCAGTGGTCAGGAAAGACCCTTTTTCTCAGTGTGAGGCAGCAGGGAACAGCAGAGGAAGGGCAAAAACAAAAGTTTGAAGCACAGAGGACATGACAAGGCTAGAGAGGTGGGCGGGGCCAAGCATAGAGCCTCCTGGGGCCGAGGTGAGGAGTTTGGACTCACTGTAAACGCCATGGTGTGTGTTTTAAGTATTCTGCTGCTTTAAATGATCTAATTATGTTTTTGAAAAGAGCAAGATCTTCATGGTGGTGGAACAATCTGCTTCACAAGGTAGTTTTCTCTACCTGGGAATGGGATGGAGGGAAATAGTTATAGCAGAGTCTTGGCACATGTGGAGATATGGTTAGTATGAATGTAGTTAGTACGCAGCTACCCTCACTAGTATATATGTAGTATGTAGTTAGTATGCAGCTACCCTCAGTAGGACATGCCTTTCATTCATTCAGTCCCTTATTCATCTAAGAAACATTTAGCAAGGATTTACCAGGACCTAGACACTGTAAGCGGAGAAGGCAATGGCACCCTACTCCAGTACTCTTGCCTGGAGAATCCCAGGGATGGGGGAGCCTGGTGGGCTGCCGTCTATGGGGTCGCACAGAGTCGGACACGACTGAAGCGACTTAGCAGCAGCAGCAGCAGACACTGTAAGAGGAACTCACACCTGTGTTATTTCAGTAACCTTGTGCAAATACTCAAAGGTAAGGAGCACTATCGTCATGTGGCAGCTAGGGAAAAAACTGGCTCAGAGAGATGAAGGGTGGTCCCAAGGTTTGGGGTGGTCAATGAGAATCCGTGGGGTCACCAAGTTCCTCCGAGTGTGAATAGCTTCCAGCCTTCCTTGGCTGTTCTAGCCATTCCCTTCCCAACAGTAAGATGAGGGAAGTCAGCCTCGAATGGACTTCCTATGCTGTTGCATAGTGATGGTCTTCTGAGCTGCCACAGATTAGCATTTTTAATATGAGAAGTCCAAAGCCTGGCCAGTCCACTTATTCAGGATGACCCAATATTGGAAGTCAGTTAGGATGACAGGCAATGATTTATCCTCCCCAGCCAGGGTACATGCCTGTAAGAAGGAGGCACTGAGAAATAGCCTTAATTGTCAAAGTGTGGCTCGCAGGGCACAGACCTAAATAAAAGAAGTCGACTGGTCTTGAGGAACTGGGAACCTGGGAATCTAGAGCCTGTTGACCACTCCCCAGTACCAAGGAAAAGCTCTCTTTTTAGTAAGTGGACAGTAATAACAGCCAGTTTTCATCTCTGCCTGCCTTAGCTCTGGAGACACGCCTCACCAAATTCTTCTCTTCTCTTTCTCTCTCCCCTGCCTCCTCCTCTTCTCCTCCTCAGACTCCAGGATGATGTGATAATTGTGTTGGTAACAGTCACTTCAGGGCTTTTTAAAAAATATGTATTTTCATAACCTTATCAAATCCTGAGAGGTTCTTCAGTCTTGTCTGATTTGTGGCACGTGGTGATGAAGGGGTAACTGGGCCCACCAACCTACCCATACATACTTAACCAGTTACCCCGATGACCGCAGGCAGTCCTGAGCAAAATAGTGGTCAGATTTTATTTATTCAGCAAAATATCTGTTTTCAACTACTATAAACATAAGACATTGTATTTCATTACTCATTAAACAAAGAGGTAAGTTGAGATTTACCAACAAATTCTTAGAGAAGACAACCACCTTTTTAAACTACTGTAGTCCACTAAGGAATAAAGGAGTTAAATTTTTTTATTTTAACCATATTACCATATTGAGGCAAACAGTGCAAATATTTTACCTCATGCCTTATGACAGTGTTCTAAAGAGTTACCTTGAACAGATAATGATAACCTGATTTTCTTCCCTGTTTTATAAGCATGCATATATCCGGTTGTGGGTTTCTCTCCCTATTTTTTTTTTATTCCACAGAGCGATGTTAGAACTCCAAAAAGCACTAAACACATCCATTCGATTCAGTGGAGTAGAATGAAACCTCAGGATGAAGTGAAGGCCGTCCAGCTTGCCATTCAAACGTTATTCCCCAACTCAGAGGGCACCCCTGGGAGCAGGTCTGACTCAAGTAAGTTAGTTGTGCTCTAGACAGGTTCCAAAGTGGAAATGTCAAAAGTCTCACATCAGGAATAAGGACCAGTCTGTAAGTTTATATAGATTTCTTTTTTTTTTTTTTTTTGCTGTGTGTACAGCTTGCAGGATCTTAGTTCCCCAACCAGGGATCGAACCTAGGTCCCCTACAGTGGAAGAGTAGAATCCTAACCACTGGGTTAGGGAATCCTTATTTACTTATTTAGCTGTGTTGGATCTTAGTTGCGGCATGCGGGATCTTTCAGTTCAGGCATTTGAACTCCTAGTTGCAGCGTGTGAGATCTAGCTTCCCGACCAGGGATCAAACCTGAGCACCCTGCGCTGGGAGCAGAGTCTTAGCCACTGGACCACCAAGGAAGTTCCTCCCATAGAGATTTCTAATATCATGCATGCATGCGTGCTAAGTCGATTCAGTTGTGTCTGATTCTTTGTGACCTTATGGACTATATACAGCCCGCCAGGCTGCTCTGTCCATGCGATTCTCCAGGCAAGAGTACTGGAGTGGGTTGCCATGCCTTCCTCCAGGGGATCTCCTTGACCCAGGGGTTGAACCTGTGTCTCCTGCAGGTCCTGCATTACAGGCAGATTTTTTACCGCTGAGCCACTGGGGAAGCCCTCTAATATCATACTTCCTCCTATTTTTAGAATATTGGCTCAGTCGTGTCCGACTCTTTGCGACCCCATGGACTGTAGCCTACCAGGCTCCTCTGTCCATGGGATTTTCCAGGCAATAGTACTGGAGTGGATTGCCATTTCCTTCTCCAGGGGATCTTCCCGACCCAGGGATCAAACCCAGGTCTCCCACATTGTAGACAGACGCTTTACCGTCTGAGCCATCAGGGAAGTCCTTATTGGCTTTATACACAGATTATATGGAAAGTAGAAATTATGGGCTTCGAAATAAGAACATATTATAATACAGTTCCATATTCAAGTAACTATCAGAGAAGATAAAAATTAATGATTATGTCCTATTGAAAAATATGTATGTATATTTATATACATATATATTTAGTTTCCAAGACTGTAGATAAAGATAAGAATTGTCTTCCATGTCCAGCACACATTCCTAGGAAGTCACTGCTGTCACTGGGGCAACCTCTTGAGTCCTTAACACCACAGATCCATCAAAGCAAAAGAATGACAGGGCAAGCAAGAGAGAGGGCCGGGGGTCGGGGGTTGATAAAAGTAAGGGAGGAAGAAAGGAAAGGAGGAGAGAGAAAGAGAAACATGAAATGCATATGCTGGGTAGTAGTGATAATAATTACAGATACTATAAAGAAGCCATTTAGACATGACTTAGAGTAAGACAGGCTGCCTTGTTGATGAACTGGTCGTTATTTGCTAGCCTCAGGGGAAAAGTTCTGACCTTCACCTTTGCAGACCCAGAAACTCTAATACAACCCAGACTCAGGCTAACAAACACTCTGGAGATGGATACATAAACCCCTGTGCAAATCACCTTTTGCCATGAGAAACATACCTTCCCAACAAACCAAAAACACATGTTTTCTGACCAATGCCTCTTTTTCCCAATAAGAAAATACCTTTGATGGAGAAGGAGATGGCAACCCACTCCAGTGTTCTTGTCTAGGAAATCCCATGAACAGAGGAGCCTGGTGGGCTATGGACCATGGGGTCACAAAAGAGTCAGACTCGACTTAGCAATTAAACAACAATAATTAATCAGGGTTCAAGTGTGTGTCCTTCCATGATCTAACCAACACAGCAGTTTAAATCCCTCACTTGCTACATTGTAATAGAAATAAACTCTTTAAAAAAAAAAAAGAAAAGAAAATATCCCTGAGAAGTCGTAACAGAAGGTTCTTCGGTGGCATGGCAACAAAGCGCCCTGATGGCTACTGTCGCCCAGTTACGAGAGCCCAACTTCTGTGTCCTCCGCCGTGCGGACCGGCTTCCCAGGCACACCAGGTGCTCTAAATGCCCACTGGCCAGGGGCCCCAGGATCCTGGGCAGTATTCTAAACCCAGCAACAAATTATTTGACAGCATGCTAGACCTGCCTTGCTCTGTCAGCATGGTTGATTGGGTTATTTTTCTTTCTCATTCTAAAGTTCTTAAACCATGGGTTTTAACTATACTAAAATTTACCATCTTCCATCACAAAAAGTCCAGAGGAAGGCCCGGCTCCAGGTACAGTAAGATAAGGCGCTCAACCATGTTAAGGATGAGAAATGAGCCTTGCCTGGTTTCTACTCTGCCATCCTTAACAGGTTGCCTTGGTCCTCGGCCTAACTCCTCTCACATTCACAGTCATTGTATAAAGATATGGTAACGCCCACAGGAAATAAGAGGTCAATCCCTTCCCTGTTCTCATGCTTGGGAGGGAGAAAGACTTGCTTAGAGACCCCTTTGCAGACTGCCTTTCAGGTCGTTTTGGCCAGAGCTGAGCACCTTGTTCATTCTTAACCGTGGTATCATATGTATGGCTTGGACTAATCGAAGTCTGCCTTAGGGCTGGATGTGATCGGCTTTCCCAGTGCACATGGCTCTGTGTAGGGGGTTGGACACTGAACAAAATTGGCATTCTGTTGGAAGCTAAGATTTCAGGGAGGTCCAAGTGAAGGGAAAGAAGCATGTGATGGTTGGCTGAAGCCTGTGAGCCTGAACACAGGAGGATGCCTATGTCTGGATGCACCCCTCACCTGAGAGGCACGAGGCATTGATGCTGGCAGAGGGAGTGGGCACACTCTGTTCCTCTCCAGGAGCCTCGCTGGCACAAGCAGGGCTCAGGGAGGATGCCAGGGAACTTGGGATGTGGGCAATGCAGGCCCTAGGGAAGACAGAGAAGATCCAAGGTGGGAGGAACTTGCTTATTCATAAAGTATATAGTTTACTAAGTGGCTGTTAATTAAGCATTTTCTTTTACTGTAACTTCTTCCTGTTTGCCACAAAGCTTCATTTTTCAGGCAGAAAACTTCTTATTCCTGAACCTCAGGAATCTCTCCTCTGGAGATATAAATTGTCTTTCTTCCAATCTCTAGCTGTCTCAACCATTAGAACCCAATCTCTTTTATCTGCATTTAGTGTTCTTGAGTATTTAAAAGTTCTGGTTAGCAAAAAGCCTTTTGTTGACTAAACATGCCCCTGCTATCCAAAGACACTTAAACAGTAATTTCTAGAAGTGACAACATGGCTAAGTTGAGAAGAAGATAGAATTTAGATGCAGTATTAGCTGAGTGAACATGGGTCTGGTCACTTCACCTCTCAAGCATCAGTCTCCTCCATTATAGAATGATATTATTAGTATTGACCTGGCTCAGTGGTAAAGAATCTCCCTGCCAATGCAGGAGCCACAGGAGACGCAAGTTTGATCCCTGGATGGGGAAGATCCCTTGGAGGAGGAAATGGCAACCTTCTTCCAGTATTCTTGCCTGGAGAATCCCATGGACTGAGGAGTTTGGCAGGCCACAGTCCATGGGGTCACAAAGAGTCAGACATGATTGAGTGACTGAGCATGGTTTCTAAGAAGATGTCAGGGAAATTAAATGATATACTGTAAGAAAAGCCTTTGGAAGAGTGCCAGCATATAGCATACATTTGGTAAGTATAAATGCCCCTGTTTTTTTTAAATAAATGTTTATAATAAAGGAAATGTTCTGATACCTAGCCTAGAATTATGAATGGTAATGCTTAGAGCTTCCCTAAGAGGTTTGAAATTTTGTGAGACAGTCTTATGAATTAGGCATGCAGCTTTACTGTGGCTTCAAAGATGCCCATTTCCATTTCTTCCACAGACGCTGATTGCCAGTGGCTGGATACTCTGAGGATGCGGCAGATTGCATCCAACACTTCCCTACAGCGCTCCCAGAGCAACCCCATCCTGGCGTCCCAATTCTTCCCCTATTTCAATGACCAGGACTCCTATGCAGCTGCGGTGAGGCGGACCCAGGTGCCCATTAAGTATCAACAGATTACACCTATAAACCAGTCCAGAAGCTCCTCTCCTACTCAGTACGGACTGACCAAAAACTTCTCTTCTCTGCATCTTAACTCCAGGGATAGTGGCTTTTCCAGTGTTAATACTGACAGCTCTTTAGAGAGGGGGCAATACTCTGGTAGAAGCAGGAACAAATATGATCGAGCTAGTCACTCACTGAATTCTTCTCCAAGAGGAAGACACAGTGGGAAAAGTCAGCACTCCACTCCTTCAAGAGAAAGATATTCTGGAAAATTCTACAGGGTTTCTCGGTCAGCACTCAATGCTCACCAGTCACCTGACTTCAAGAGAAGCCCGGATGCCTCCCATCAACCCAGGACCATCCCAGGGATGCCTTTGTGCACTGACGTGGACTCACGAGCCAATGAGGAGGAGAGCAAAGTCAGTGAAGGGGGATGGACAAAGGTGGAGTACCGCAAGAAACCCCACAGGCCCTCCCCTGCCAAGAGCAACAGGGAAAGACCCAGAGGAAACTTCCGAGGAAGGAGAAACTTTTGATGAATTGAACTAGTCAAGCTTTTCTTAGTATTTTGTTTTCAATGTAATGGATTTTGATAATGTGCTGCCTTCAGATAGAATTAACAAAAGACAATGTTTCCCTTCCAGGGGGTTAGAAAACACCTTCTAAGAGAGCCTATAGCCAAAACAAGGCCAAAATTGTGGATGTTGGTTGTCCATTGTAAGTAACTGGACTTAAAACATAACTATATATATTTTATTCCCCTGAATTACCATCTTTAGAGAAGGGAATATACCACTGTATTACCCTAGCCACTGCTTTTGTGATTAGCAGGGCCTGGACTAGGGTGAACTTAAATGCAGAAACTTAGCTTAAATAGGGCACTCATCTTGGGTGCAAAATTTAAGGGGGGATTGAAAAGCTCAATAATCAAGATTAATAATATTCTAGTGCAATACTTAAATAATATTCTAGTGAAATATTTAAATAAATGAAAATTAATGCAAAAAATTAATGATAAACAAAAAAAATCGAGATTCTGGAGAAAGACAGGATCAGTATTACTGGTTTTTCCTTTTGTCTAAGGCTCCAATATGGCTTGGCAAGACTCTGTTACTGGTCCTGTCTTTATTTAAAAATCTTATATTAATATTTTGTTCATCATGTATTCTTTGCATTAATTTTCTCTTTAAAAAATATTGCATTAAAATATCATTTATTTTGATTACTCAGGTGGGGCTTTTTTAATGCTTCCTTAAATTTTGTATCCAAGGCAAGTGCCTCACTTGCCTTACCCAATCTCCACACAGCCGGTTAGTATTTATTTTAGTAAGTCATTTGGGTTTTTATCTTAGTCAGAGCTGAATTGACTTGGCTTGCCATTTTTAGGCAATAAAAAAGGTTATTGGACTTGATCATAATGCCACATATCATTCCATGAGACTCATCAGAAACCAGAAATCTAAACTGCTTAGGAGATTTGTGGTTGTTTCTTTCCTAAAGCTCCCAGGGACTGCAATCAAATATTATTTTCTATATTTTGCCAAAGGAGGAGCCAAGAGGGGAAAACAAAGGTCTGTAAAGTCCTCTTGGGATGTCAGAACTCTAAAATCTAAAAGAAAACAGACACAGAACAGGATGATAACATCACAAGCTAAAAGTCAGAGAAATTTAAAATTACTATCGTCCTTGTTAGAGCAAGACAGTAAATACCATCCTTGTAGCAAGAAAGCTATAAGCAGCTCGGGGTAAAGAGGTGGATGGTATGGGTGGGAGGAAGCTGACCACAGTTTAGGACAGGCATTGTGGAATCTGGCTTGGGAAATCCTACATATTTTTACAAATCAAAAAAGCCTGGTGGCAACAAATGTACTATATGTCAAATGAATAAATGTTATTTTCAGTACATTCTGAGTTTCTGTTCAACATTCACTAGCTCTGAATATCAACTGTTCTTTGCCCTGCATAGAATTCTCAGTGCTCTGTAGAAATCTGATTCTGGGGAATTGCCAGTGTTGGGGGTGGTTCTCTTTTAATAGAAACCAGTCATCGAGTACATGCATATATTTCTGGAGTAACTGCCCTGCTCTAATACGGTCCTTGGGGCCTGGGGTTGGTTTGGGCAGCATTAAAGAATCCCATGGATAGAGGAGCCTGGCAGGTTACAGTCCATAGGGTTGCAAGAGTTGGACACAACTTAGAAACTAAACCACCACCACCACAAAATCTAAGTTATAGGAAACAACTTCACCTATGTGGAAAGTTGTGACCTAACCATCAATCCAACAATTCAACTGTATAATTCTTATTGTTTAACACCTGCATTTACAAGCAAAAGTGTGACATTAGGCACTGAGGTCCTCTTTTCCACTGTGGATGACCAACTTCTCCAAGGATTTAAGTTCCACTGTAATCCTTTCTCATGAAGCTTATATCAACCACATCTGTTTTCAGTTATTTTTCCCTTTGTCCTTTGTTCATGTTTAATTTTTTTAAGAGGGCTAATACAAAGTATGTTATCTTCATAGCATGCTGCTTCTAAATAAGCAATAAAATACTTTCTTTGATTAGGATTTTTGGATAAGTAGCTAAATGCAATCTAAACTAGGTCACTCTGATGGAACATGGAGTATGGATTTAATTATTAAACAAAAGGTTCATTCTGGGGAATTATTTAAGACTCTAGTTTAAAAGGTGTTATGCCAATAATTGCTTGTTTCATGCTTTTTCCCTTGCTTTCCTGGGCTATTCATTGGAGAATCCTACCTGGTAGTAAAATGACTCAATGACCTCATTCCTAGTTAGTGCAGTAGCTAATCACAAAGAGGTCATTCCAACACTGTACAAAATTGACCACCTCAAAAGATCTCATGAAAAAATTCCTGTCACCTCAATGCTCCTAGTCAAAACCAAAATACGAACATCTGTGGTCTGCTTCTTGGTTGAAAGAAATTATTCTTATTATTAAAGAAATAATAAGGGTGGATGTTATTTTTTTTCCTAATGATGCTTATTCATCCAAAATTGCTTGCCATGTTGCAAGATGAATGTAAGTGAAGAACAGAACAAGGATTAAGAGGACTTTTTTCCCCATCAAGTTAAATCAGTTGCAAGAGGCTGACGTTAATAGCAACAACAATCAACAGCAAAAACAACAACAACAATGAAAAACCACCAGGGATACTTTAAGAGGAAAAATCATAGTAGGAACAAATTAAGAAACTCTACCTTGAGTTAGGCACCTGTAAGTGTGGGGGTGTGGCAGACCCTCAGTACGCTTCAGATCAAGTCTGAAACACCTGGATCTGTACTGGTTGCTACCAAAGAGGCAAGCATTACTCCAGGCACTGCCCAGGCAAAGCATGATGTTTTGCTCTCTGCATAGTCACTAGACAGCAATGCTACAGCTCTGACCTGAATAACTGAATAATCCTACATATGTAAAGGAGAACTGGAGATTACTTACCAAAGATACTTGAGAAATATATATAACCTGGTCATTGTTTTCAACCAATTTCTGAATATTATTCATAAAAATTATAAAAATTAAACTGCAATGTTTAAAAATATTCACAGTAAAAAAAAATTCACAGTAAAATTTAAAACAGTAAAATCTGGGATAATTAGATGAAGACACAAAAGAAGACTCACAGTGGCAGAAGTGATAACGGTAAAACTTGGTATGAACAACAGAAAAAATGATATATAAAATCTTCATTGTAAAACTTTCATTGAAAAGAACTAATCCTATGGGGGAAAATCAGTACAATAAAAATTAATATGAAAATGGGAAATAGTTTTATTATGTTGGATAGAATGCATGTGTGTGTGCTCAGTGTGGATGCTCAGTCGTGTCCAGCTGTTTGTGACCCCATGGACTTTATGTAGCCCACCTGGCTCCTCTGTCCATGGGATTTTCCAAGCAAGAATACTGGAGCGGGTTTGCCATTTCCTTCTCAAGGGGGTCTTCCCAAACCAGGGATCAAACCTGAGTCACCTGCATTGGTAGGTGGATTCTTCACCAGGAAAGCCTGTTAGATGAAATATCAGGGAACTGAATTGGCATAATGACATGCAGAGCACATCATGAGAAACGCTGGGCTGGAAGAAGCACAAGCTGGAATCAAGATTGCCGGGAGAAATATCAATAACCTCATATA